>NC_062579.1:45693078-46011879 GCF_022837055.1 Prionailurus viverrinus | reverse complement strand
ATTGGCGTATTGGTTTTTTGTGTGCTGAGTTGTATCCATTTATTATATGTTTTGGATGCTAACCTTTTATCAAATATGCCATTTGCAAGCATCTTATCCCATACACTTTGTTGCCTTTTAGTTTTGTTGATTGTTTCCTTCACTGTGCAGAAATTTTTCTTTTAATGAGAACACAAAAATTTAATTCTGCTTTTATTTCCCTTGCCTCAAGAGACATATCTAGTAAGAACTTTCTACGGCCGAGGTCAAAGAGGTTACTGGCTGTGTTCTTCTCTAGGGTTTTGATGATTTCCTTTCTCTCATTTAGGTCTTTCATGCATTTTTTATTTATTTTTCTGAATGGTGTAAGAAAGTGGCCCATTTTATTTCTTGTGCATGTTGCTGTCCAGTTTTCCCAACACCATTTATTAAAGACATTTTCTTTTTCCAATTGCATATTCTTTCCTTCTTAATCGAAGATTAAATGACCATAAAGTTCTGGCTCATTTCTTGGGTTTCTATTCTTTTACATTGATCTCTGTGTCTATTTTTGTACCAGTATCATATTGTCATGATCAATTGAGCTTTGGAATGTGACATGAAATCTGTAATTGTTATTCCTCCAGGTTTGCTTTTCTTTTACAAGATTGCTTTTTTCCATTTGGAGTCTTTTGTGGTTTCATAAAAATTTTAGGATTGTTTGTTCTAGCTCTGCGCAAAATACTGATGGTATTTTGGTGGAAATTGCATTAAATGTGTAGATTGCTTTGGGTAATATAGACATCTTAACAAAATTTGTTTTTTTCCAATTCATGAGGTTGGGATGTGTTTCCATTTCTTTGCATTATCTTCCATTTCTTTCACCAGTGTTTTATAGTTTTCAGAATCCAGATCCTCACCTCTTTGTTTAGGTTTCTTCCTAGGTATCTTATGTTTTTTTTTTTTTTAATTTTAATTCTTTTATTTTTTATTTTTTTTTTAATTTTTTTTTCAACGTTTATTCATTTTTGGGACAGAGAGAGACAGAGCATGAACGGGGGAGGGGCAGAGAGAGAGGGATACACAGAATCGGAAACAGGCTCCAGGCTCTGAGCCATCAGCCCAGAGCCTGACGCGGGGCTCGAACTCACGGACCGCGAGATCGTGACCTGGCTGAAGTCGGACGCTTAACCGACTGCGCCACCCAGGCGCTCCTATTTTTTAAAATTTAAATCCAAATTAGCTAGCATATAATGCAACAATGATTTCAGGAGTAGATTCCTTAGTTCCCCTTACCCATTTAGCCCATCTCCCCTCCCACAACCCCTCCAGTAACCCTCAGTTTGTTCTCCATATTTATGAGTCTCTTCTATTTTGTCTCCCTCCCTGTTTTTATATTATTTTTGTTTCCCTTCCCTTATGTTCATCTGGTTTGTCTCTTAAAGTCCTCATATGAGTGATGTCATATGATTTTTGTCTTTCTCTGGAACTGGAGGGTATTATGCTAAGGTACTTTATGGTTTATGATGCAGTTGTAAATGGGATAGATTCTTTGATTTCTCTTTCTGGCGCTTCATTAGTGGTGGATAGAAATTCAACAAATTTCTTTATGTTGATTTTGTATCCTGTTACTTTACTGAATTTGTGTATCAGTTCTAGAAATTTTTGTGTGTGGAGTCTTTCAGATGTTATATATTATCATGCCATCAGCAAATAGTGAATGTATGACTTCTTTGTTGATGTGGATGACTTTTACTTCTTATTGTTGTCTGATTTCTGGGGTAGGACTTCCAGTAGTATGTTAATAACAGTGGTGGTTGTGGGCATCCTGTCTTCTTCCTGACCACAGAGGGAAACTCTCAGTTTTTGCCCATTGAGGATGATATTAGCTATGGGTTTTTTTTCACATGTGGCATTTATTGTGTTACATTCCTTCTATCCCAACTTTGTTGAGGTTTTGCTTTTTTTTAACCATGAGTGGATGCTTTACTTTGTCAAATGCTTTTTCTGCATCTATTGAAAGGATCATGTCATTTCCTTTCTTTCTCTCAGTGGAGTTTTGTTTAATGAGTAAACTAGAAAGCTCAGCAACTTTTCTTTCAGTATATGCCTTCATCATAATTCTCCCTGCCTCCATCCCCTTGCAAACAGGGAAAGACCTGCAATGTGATTTGTCTTTTTGTTTTTGTTTTTGTTTTGTAATTTGTATTTGCTCTTTTCCTAAACTTTTTGTAATATTGCAATTTTTTATTTTTTAAATATAATTTATTGTCAAATTGGCTAACATACAGTGTGTGCAGTGGGCTCTTGGTTTTGGGGTAGATTCCTGTGGTTCATCGCTTATATACAACATCCAGTGCTCATTGCAACAAGTGCCCTCCTCAGTGCCCATCACCCATTTGCCCCTCTCCTCCACTCCCTGATCAACCCTCATTTTGTTTTCTGTATTTAAGTGTTTCTTATGGTTTGCCCCCTTCCCTCTCTGTAACTATTTTTCCCCTTCCCTTCCCCCATGGTCTTCTGTTAAGTTTTTCAAGTTCTACATATGAGTGAAAACACATGATATCTCTCTTTCTCTGACTGACTTACTTCATTTAGTGTAATAACTTCCAGTTCCATCCCCATTGCTGTAAAGGGCAGGATTTAGTTCTTTCTCATTGCCAACTAGTATTCCATTGTATATATAAATCATATCTTCTTTTTCCATTCACCAGTTGATGGACAATTAGGCTCTTTCCATAATTTGGCTATTGTTGAAGGCGCTGCTGTAATCAATGGGGTACATGTGCCCCTATGAATCAGCACTCCTGCATCCTTTAGATAAATTCCTAGTAGTGCTATTGCTGGATTGGAGGGTAGTTCTTTTTGTAATTTTTTGAGAAACCTCCACATTGTTTTCCAGAGTGGCTGCATCATTTTGCATTCCCACAAACAGTGCAAGAGGGTTCCCATTTCTCCAGATTGGTGCCAGCATCTGTTGTTTCCTGAGTTGTTAATTTTAGCCACCCCGACCAGTGTGAAGTGGTATCTCAGTGTGGTTTTGCTTTGTATTTTCCTGATGATGAGTGACGTTGAGCATCTTTTCGTGTGTCTGTTGGCTATCTGGATGTCTTCTTTGGGATATTCTTTATTCATGTCTTCTGCCCATTTCTTCACTGGATTATTTGTTTTTCAGGTGTTGAGTTTGGTAAGTTCTTCATAGATTTTGGATACTAACCTTTTATCTGATATGTCATTTGTAAGTGACTTTTCCCATTCCATTGGTTGTCTTTTAGTTTTGTTGATTGTTTCCTTTGCAGTGCAGAAGCTTTTTATCTTCATGAGGTCCCAATAGTTCATTGTTTTCTTTTAATTCCCTTGCATTTGGAGACATGTCAGACAAGAAATTGCTGTGGCTGAGGTAAAGAAGGTTGTTGACTGTTTTCTCTGCTTGGGTTTTGACGGTTTCCTGTCTCGATTTTAGGTCTTTCATCCATTTGGAGTTTATTTTTGTGTATGGTTAAAATAGTGGTCTAGTTTCATTCTTCTGCATGTTGCTGTCTAGTTTTCCCAGGACGATTTGCTAAAAAGACTGTCTTTTTTCCATTGAATACTTGTTCATGCTTTGTCAAATATTAGTTGGCCATACATTTGTGGGTCCAATTCTGAGTTCTCTATTCTGTTCCATTGGTGTATGTGTCTGTTTCAGTGCCAATACCATACTCTCTTAATTGTTACAGCTTCATAGTAGAGGCTAAAGTCTGGGACTGTGTTGACTCCTGCTTTGGTTTTCTTTTGCAACATTACTGTGGCTATTTTGGGTCTTTTGTGGTTGCATACAAATTTTAGGATTATTTGTTCTAGCTTTGAGAAGAAAGACGGTGCAATTTTGATTGGGATTGCATTGAATGTGTAAATTGCTTTGTGTAGTATTGACATTTTAGCAACATTTATCCTTCCAATCCTTGAGCATGGAATGTTTTTCCATTCTTTTTTGCTTTCTTCCATTCCCTTCATAAGTTTATATAGTTTTCAACATATAGATCTTTTACATCTTTGGTTAGGTTTATTCTTAGTTATTTTATGGTTCTTGGTGCAATTGTAAATGGATCAATTTCTTGATTTCTCTTTCTGTTTCTTCATCAATAGTTTATAGAAATACATCTGATTTCCTTACATTGACTTTGCGTCCTGCGATATTTTTTATCAGTTCTAGGAACCTTTTGGTGCAGTCTTCTGGGTTTTCGATGTAGTTTGGCTTCTTCTTTGTCAGTTTGGATGCCTTTTATTTAATTTTTTTCTCTGATTACTGATGCTAAGACTTCTAACACTATATTAAACAAGTGGTGAGAGAGGACATCCCTGTCATGTTCTTGATCTCATTTGGAAAGCTCTCAGTTTTTCCCCATTGAGGATGATATTAGCTGTGGGTTTTTCATAAAGAGCTTTTATGATGTTTAAGTATGTTCCTTCTATCCCAACTCTTTTGATGGTTATTATTAAGAAATGATGCTGTATTTTGTCAAATGCGTTTTCTGCATCGATTGACAGGATCATATAGTTCTTCTCTTTTCTTTTGTTAATGTGAAGTATCACATTGATTGATCTGTGAATATTGAACCAGCCCTGCAGCCCAGGAATGAAACCCACTTGATTCATGGTGAATAATTCTTCTTAAATGCTGTTGAATTTGATTTGTTAGTATCTTGTTGAGAATTTTTGCATCCATATTCATCAGGGATACTGGCCTGTAGTTCTCTATTTTTGATGAGTTACTGTCTGGTTTGGAAATCAAAGTAATGCTGGTTTCATAGAATGAGTCTGGAAGTTTTCCTTCCCTTTCTATTTTTTGGAACAGCTTGAGAAGGACAGGTATTATCTCTGCTATAAATGTCTTGTAGAATTCCCCTGGGAAGCCATCTGGCCCAGGACACTTATTTTTGATAGATGATTCAATTTCTTTGCTAGCTGTGGGTGTGTTTAAATTTTCTGTTTCTTCCCATTTCAATTTTGGTTTTGTGTGTCTAGGAATTTGTCCATTTCTTCCAAGTTGTCCAATTAGTTGGCATATAATTTTTCATAGTATTCTCTGATAATTGTTTGTAACTCTGAGGGATTGGTTGTGATAAGTCTAATTTCATTCATCATTTTATGGATTTGGGTCCTCTCTCTTTTCTTTTTGAGAAGTCTGGCTAAGTTTATCAATTTTGTTTATTAAAAAAACAGCTCTTAGTTTTATTGATCTGTTTACTGTTTCTTTGGATTCTATATTGTTTATTTCTGCTCTAGTCTTTAGTATTTCCCTTCTGCTAGCCTTGGGGTTTCTTTACTGTTTTGCTTCTAGTTCCTTTAGGTGTGCTCTTAGATTCTGTATTTGAGATTTTTCTTGTTTCTTGAGATAAGCCTGGATTGCAATGTATTTTCCTCTTAGGACTGACTTTGTTGTATCCCAAAGGGTTTGGACTGTCGTATTTTCCTTTCCATTTGTTTCTGTATATATTTTAAGATATTATTTAATTTCCTGGTTGACCCATTTAATTCTTTAGTAGGATGTTCTTTAACTTTCATGCATTTGGAGGTTTTCCAAAATTTTCCTGTGATTGATTTCAAGTTTCATAGCATTGTGATCTGAAAATGTGCATGGTATGATATCAATACTTTTATATTTATTGAGGGCTGTTTTATGACCCAGTGTGTGATCTATCCTGGAAAATGTTCCATGTGCACTCGAGACGAATGTTCATTCTGTTGCTTTTGGATGAAAAATTCTGAACATATGTGTCAAGTTCATCTGGTTCAGTGTATCATTCAGGGCCAATGGTTATTTATTAATTTCTGCCTAGATGAACTGTCCATTGTTGTAAGTGGAGTATTAAAGTCTCCTGTAATTACCATATTGGGTTTTTTAAAATTTTTAATGTTTATTTATTTTTGAAAGAGAGCGAGAGAGAGCCACCCAGGGGCCCCATGTAGTTACTGTATTTTTATCAATAAGATAGCTTATGTTTCTGATTAATTGATTTATATATTTTGCTCCTCCAAATTGGGTGCTTAAATATGTATATCAATTAGCTCTTCTTGATGGATAGACCCCATAATTATAATATAATGCCTTTCTTCATCTGTTGTTACAGCCTTTAGTTTAAAATGTACTTTGTATGATATAAGTATGGTTATTCCAGGTTTCTTTTGACTTCCAGTAGCATGATAGATGGTTCTCCATCCCCTCATTTTCTATATGAAGGTGTCCTCAGGTCTAAAACATCAAATAGATGGGTCTGGTTTTTTTAAATCCATTCTGATATGCTATATCTTTTTATTGGAGTATTTAGTCCACTTACATTCAGTGTTATTATTTAAAGATATGGATTTAGAGTCGTTGTTTTATCTGTAGGTTTCATGCTTGTAGTGATGTTTCTGGTCCTTTGTGGTCTTTGCAACATTCCACTCACATAGTTCCCCTAGGATCTCTGGTAGGGCTGATTTAATGGTGAACTCCTTCAGTTTTTGTTTGTCTGGGAAACTTTTCTCTCCCTCTGTTCTGAATGACAGCCTTGCTGGATAAAGATTATTGGCTGCATGGTTTTCCTATTCAGCACATTGAATATTTCCTGCCACTCCCTTCTGGCCTGGCAAGCTTCAGTAAATAGGTCTGCTGCTACCCTTATGTGTCTACCCTTGTAGGTTAGGGCCCCTTGGTCCCTAGTTGCTTTCAGAATGCTCTCCTTATCTTTGTATTTTTCCAGTTTCACTATGATGTATCACACAGATTGACTCCTGTTACATCTGAAGGGAGTTCTCTGTGCCTCTTGTATCAATATCTGTTTCCTTCCCGAGATTGGAGAAGTTCTCAGCTATGATCTGTTCAAGTACTCATTCTGCCTTTTTCTCTCTCTTCTTCTTCTGGAACTCCAATGATAAGGATATTTTACTCTTCATTTAATCACTTAATACTCTAATTCTCCCCTCGTGGTCTAGAATATTTTTATCTCTTTTTTCTCACCTTCATCTTTTTCCATAATTTTATCTTCTATTTCACTTATTTTCCCCTCTGCCTCTTCCATCCTTGCTGTTACCACCTTTAGTTTATTTTGCACCTCATTTACAGCATTTTTAAATTCATCATGACTATTTTTTAGTTCCTTGATCTGTGCATCAATAGATTCTCTGATGTCTTCTGTGCTTTTTTCAAACCCATTTATGAATCATATGAGTATTATTCTAAATTCTCGTTCAGTTTCATTGTTTATATCTGTTTTGACCATTTCTTTAGCTGTCATTTCTTTTGGAATTTCCTTTGAGGAGAACTCTTCTGTGTTGTCATTTTGGATAGTTTTCTGTCCCTTATGTGTTTTAAAAGCTTGTTATATGTACTGCACCTGTGACCACTACTATATTAAAGAAGGGTCATACACTGTCCAGTGCTTGACCCTTCAAAAGGTGTTTATTTTTTGGGGAGTGTATTATGTTGCGACCGGCGCAACAAACACCGAGATCAGGGTCCTGAGGGTAGGGGAATGTAAGAAAAAAAAAGAGAAGAGAAGCTAGTTTGGGAACAGGAGGGTCCCCTGGGCTGATGGCCCAAGTGACGGCTTTATTGTTGCTGTACACAATCTTTTATATCAAGACTCTTATGGATCAGGTCATTCTAAGAATAAACAGGTTTCACATGATTGCTGCCAGCCAAAACATTTAGTTCTGTGTACCTTGTGAACTTTCTAAATGGGTCACAACAAGACCTTGTTGATAGATTGCTAGCAAAACACAGTTCCCATGTTTGTTTCTATTTGACCCAGGGTAGAAAAAGGGGGGTAACATTACTGCCAACACCCACAGACCACAGGCTTTAGGAATTAACTTTCTCAGCCTTGACAAGGCTTTCGTATGCCCTTGCAAGTGGGGGAATGGGAGGGGGAACCACCGGGTTGGCTGAGTCAACAGGGAGCCATTGCTCAACCTGGTCTCAGCCTGGCACTGGGGCCCGGCCTCCCACAGTATTACTTGCTCTCTTTTGTTGTGGCTCTGGTTGCTTCATCTCCATACCCATAGTGATGTTTTGAACCCTTCACCAAGTGTGTTTTGATTTGTTCATTGAAGTAGCCCTGGAAAATCAAAAGAAAACAAAACAAAGAATAAAACCAAACCAAAACAAAAACCCAAACACAACAGCAGCAACAACAAAAAAACAACAGGGTGGGTGTGGTGTCGGTTTATTCCATGCAAGGAGAAAAATGCAAGGATGGGGAAAACGAAAAGAAAATTGACCAGGCAGAAATTCTATACAGCTTAATCCAGAGAGAGAAAGAGAGAGAGAGAGAGAAATAAAGAAGAAGATATAGAACAGTTACAAAGAGAATAAATTAAATGTCTGCTTAAACAAACCAACAACCAGAATAACCATACTAGAGGAGGGAAGAAGTAAGAAGGATAAAATGAAGAAAAGATTATATATATAATAAGAATTGTCCAAGAATTATATTCAAAAATGCAAAACTGCTTGGTGCCTTGGAACCAGTGGCAGCACGGGTCTGGAGGAGGGACTGTCTGATTCGCCTGCGTCAATCCTGCTCAGGTAGATACACGGTTACCAGATGTGGAGGGGCATTGTTTGGTGTAGGTGGGTCCCACCTCCACTGTGGGCCCTCTGTCTGTTCCCTGAGGCCCCACCTTATTGGTGATGGGGAGAAAAATGGCAACACCCCAGTCTATCCTCCCTGGACCGGGTGTCCAAAACCACTCTGTTTAGGCAATGCTCACAGTGCTGCATAGGCATGTGCAGGCCATTTTTGTTTTTGTTTTTGTTTTTTTCCACTCCATAGTCTCCTGTGCCTCCCTAAGACTTGTCTGGGATTCAAACCCAGATATCCCAAAGGGTCCCGCTCCATGTACCCTGGTTCTGAGGAAGTGCCACTCCACCCCACCAATGGAGGGCCTCCTCCCAGTGCAGCATGGGCCGAATACGGCGTTGGTTTGCCCCACTTTGCAGACTCCCACACCTCTCTGGTGCTTGGTTGGGATTTAAACTCTGACATCTTAAAGGGTTCTGCTTCATGTGCCCCTGTTCCAGAGAAGCACCGCCTCCCCAATAAATGGCCTCTGGCTGGTGGGCTCAGCAGACTCCTGTGTCCTTTGAACAGTTATACACCTTCTTCCCACAGAAATTGAGGGAGGAGTTTGCTTTCTCCCACTGCAGACTGTACCTCTGAACCAGTTTCTGAGCCTGCAGTTGGCTCCCCTCCTCCCCAGGTGCATGAACTGGGCAGCCAACCCCAGTCCTGAGAAAGCACTGAAGTTAGAGATTGGATCTCTCTCTGTCTCCGGTCCTTGGTTTTTTTCTTGTCCAAATACAGTCCTACACTTCCACAGCCTCTCTTTCTCTTCCCTTTGTCTCTTTGCAAAAGGGGACCCCACCCCTCCATGCCTATGCTGCCCTTTTTATCTCTCCCAGTTCATAATCATGCATCTATGGCTCACCAGGTTTTCCCTGTGGGTCCCTGGAGATATCTCTGTCACTCTGCAGCCTGGTATCTTGTAATTCAAAGTCTTCTGTCCTCAACACTGCTGTGTTTCAGGGAGAAGGGAACTTCGGGTCACCCTACTTCTCCACCATGTTGGTTCCAATCAATCCCCTTTCTATTATTAATGTGGTGTATCACGTTAAATGATTTGTGAATATTGATTCACCTTTTCAGTCCAGGAATAAATCCCTCTTTATCGTGGTAAATGATTCTTTGAATGTGCTGTTGGATTCGATTTGCTAGTATTTTGCTTACAATTTTTGCCTCTATGTTCTTCAGTGATATTGACATGTAATTATCTTTGTTAGTGGAGTTTTTGGATTGGTATCACTGTGATAATGGTCTCATAGAATGAATTTGGATATTTTCCTCTAATTTCTATTTTATTGAACAGTTGGAGAACAATAGGTATGTTAATACCTAATAGGTATGTTAATACTCTTTTAACTTCTGCAAATATTTGGTAGAATTCTCCTGGGAAGCCATTTGGCCCTGGATTGCTGTTTGTTGGTAGATTTTTGATTACTGATTTAATTGTTTTGCTAATTATCAGTCTGCCTAATATTTCCATTTATTCCTCTTTCTGATTTGGTAGTGTATATCTCTAGGAATTTACCCATTTGTTCCTTGTTGTCCAGTCTTGGTATATAGTTTTTCATAATATTCTGTTGTAATTGTTTTTGTACTGTTTTGTGGTTTGGTTTTTATTTCACCTCGCTTGTTTGTGATTTTATTTATTTTGTTCTTTCTCTCTCTCTCTCTTTTTTTTTAATAAATCTGCTTTGGGTTTATCAATTTTATTTAGTTTTTCAAAGAAGTAGCTCCTGGTATCATTGATCTGTTCTATGGTTTTGTTTTGTTTTTAATTTTTTATAACATTTATTTTTGTCTAATCCTTATTATTTCTTTTCTTCTGTTGGCTTTAGGCTTCTTTTTTCTTTTCTAGCTCCTTTGAGTTGTTTATTTGACATTTTTCTTCCTTCTTGAGATAGGCCATTTTTGCTATATATGTCCCTCATAGCATCTCTTTTTTTGCATCCCATAGGTTTTAGACTGCTTTGTTTAATTTTTATTTGTTTACATGTAATTTTGTATTTCTTCTTTGATTTCCTGGTCAATCCATTCATTGTTTAGTAGAATGTTTTTTAACCTTCATGTATTTGTGGTCCTTGCAATATTTTTCTTGTGATTGACTTCAAGTTTCATAGTGTTGTGGTCTGAAAATATTTGTGGAAAACCTCACTCTTTTTGTATTTGTTGAGGCCTGTTTCATGAACTAGTATGTAATCTGTTCTGGAGAATGTACAATGTGCACTTGAAAAGAATGTGTATTCTGTTGCTTTAGGTGAAATGTTCTGAATATTTCTGTTCTTTCCATCTGGTCCAGTGTGTCATTCAATGCCACTGTTTCCTTGTTGATTTTCTCCTTAAACTGTCCATGGATGTTAGTGGGGTGTTAATATCTCTTACTATTATTGTCTTCTTATCAGAGAGTTATTTTATGTCTGTTATTAATCATTTTATGTATTTGCGTGTTCCCATTTATTAATCCCATAATAAATAATAACATTTAGGGGCGCCTGGGTGGCGCAGTCGGTTAAGCGTCCGACTTCAGCCAGGTCACGATCTCGCGGTCCGTGAGTTCGAGCCCCGCGTCAGGCTCTGGGCTGATGGCTCGGAGCCTGGAGCCTGCTTCCGATTCTGTGTCTCCCTCTCTCTCTGCCCCTCCCCCATTCATGCTCTGTCTCTCTCTGTCCCAAAAATAAATAAATGTTGAAAAAAAAATTAAAAAAAAATAATAACATTTATTACTTCTTTTGTTGCAGTCACCATTTTATTATGATATCGTGCCCTTCTTCATCTCTTGTTACAGTCTTTGGTTTAAATCTAGTTTGTTTGATATATTGATACTCTGGCCTTACTTTGATGTCCACCTACATGATATTTTTTCCTGACTCCCCACTTTCAATCTGCAGGCATCTTTATGTCTAAAATGAGTTTCTTGTATGCAATATTTAGATGGGCCTGGTTTTTGTCCATTTTGACATGCTATATCTTTTGATTGGAGTGTTTAGTCAATTTACATACAGAGTAATTATTGTTAAATACATATTTAGTGCTATTTTATTGCTTGTTTTGTCATCGTTTCTGAAGATTTTTAAAGTTTTTGTCATTTTTGGTCTTTCCTTCCCATTCAAAGAGTCCCTTTTAATATTTCTGGCAGGGCTGTTTTAGTGCTCATGAACTCTTTAGTTTTTGTTTGTCTGGGAAAATCTGTATGTATCCTATTCTGAATGATAGCCTTGCTGGAGGTAGTATTCTTAGATGAGGATTTTTCTCATTTAACACGTTGAATATAACTTGTCAGTCCTTTCTGCTTCACCAAGTTTCTGTTACGAAATCTCCAGCTAGCCATATGGATTTTCCCTTGTAAATTAGGGACTTCTTTTGTCTTAATCCTTTTAGGATTTGTTCTTTATCACTATATTTTGCAAATTGTATCACAATATATCTTGGTGTCAGCCTGCTTTTGTTGATTTTGAGGAGAGTTCTCTGTGTATCTTGGATTTTGATGTTTGTTTTCTCCCCCAGATTAGGAAAGTTTTCAGGTATCATTTCCTCAAATACATTTATGTCCCCTTTTATTTATATACTTTTTATGGGACTCTTTTTAATTTTTTTCATATTTATTTATTTTTGAGAGAGAGAAAAAGACAGAGTCGGGGGGGGTGCAAAGAGAGAAGGAGACACAGAATCTGGGCAGGCTCCAGGCTCTGAGCAAGCTGTCAGTACAGAGCCTAATGCAGGGCTCAAACCCACGAACCATGAGATCATGACCTGAGCTGAAGTCATACATTCAACTGACTGAGCCACCCAGGTGCCCCACTGGGACTCTTATTATACAAATTTCATTACCTTTTATGGAGTCACTGATTTCCCTAAGTCTATTCTTGTGATTTGTATTTCTTCCTTCTCTCTTTTGCTCAGTTTCATAATTTTGAATTCTATTTTCTATATCATTCCTCTATTCTCTATCATTCCTCTATTCATTCCTCTGATTCTCCATCCTTGTGGTCCTTATATCTAGTCTGTTTTGAATAATTGGACTAGCAGTAATTGGACTTGCTAGAGTGTGGTGCATTTTAACTAGGTGTGCTCAGGCGTGCTTGTTGAAAGAGACCTGATACTACTTCTACTAGATCTGAACCTTTGTAGAACTCTATCGTCAGTAGATGGGGTATGAAGAGTGGATTTGTGCTGGACTTCTAGGTGTGGGGCCCACTGCTCTTATTTGTCAGGCATGCTTGCCCTTGAAATGTAGCACCTGCAAAGCACAAGTTGGCAAGGCTTGGTGTAAGCAGTTTAGGCTGCCACTGTTGGAACTGTACTTCTTACTGAAGTTAGTTTATGCTAAAGGGTGAGGGAGAGAACTTGTGCCAGTCTTCTATCTCATCCTTGGAGTGGGAAGTCCATGCATGACATTTCCAGAGCAAACAGTCTCTCATCGTGCATCCCATGCATACCACAGACGCCTGCCTTCACCTTGTCTGTTTCTGGGCCATGTAATGTCACCCATTGCCTCATTTGTCCCTGGAAAAGCAAAGCCACCTCTCCCAGATGCACTCCAAGAAGAGAGAACCATCACTCCTAGTGCATCTCATGGGGTCCTCAGATTGCTCTGTCCACTGCTGGGCTACCTGCCCTCCTTCTCTACTGAAGCACTGCAACACCAGTCAAGTTCCACACAGACCATGCCATGGACCTCTCAAACTCAAGTCTTTGAGCCCTGCTGGTTGTAAAAGCTCACAAAAATCAGAACCTCTCATTTTTCCAATGTCTTTTGGGGAAGTGTTTTCCTTGTATAATCTTTGTGTACTCTTCTCTCTCTCATGCACCTCTCTCCATAACCAGGGCTCCCTCACCACCACAACACCTGTGATCCTTTTCTCCCCAAAATCACATCTCCTCTACACCTCCTACTTTCCATGATGTGGTCTCTTCTCTCCTTCTAGTTGTGCATTTTGTTCGTTCAGTCCTCAGATAGATTTCTTGGGTATTCAAAATTATTTGATATTTATCTAGCTGTGTTTGAAGGATAAGGCAAACCCAGGGTTCTCCTACTACTCCACCATCTTACCTCCCAACCACTATGCTTCCTTCTTTGGACAATCTTGGCTGCATCCCAAAGGTTTTGGACCATTGTGTTTTCATTTTCGTTTGTGCCCATGTACTTTTCTATTTCTTCCTTTATGTCCTGTTTTACCCATTCATTGTTTAGTAGCATTTGTTTAACCTTCATGTATTTGTTATCTTTCCCACTTTGTGTGTGTTTGTGTGTGTGTGTGTGTGTGTGTGTGTGTGTGTGTGTGTTTGTGGTTTACTTCTAGTTTCACAGCGTTGTGGTCAAAAAAGTTGCATGGTATGACTTCAAAGTTTTTGTATTTGTTGAGGCCTGTTTTGTGACATAATGTTACATGTGCACTCGAGAAGAATGTGTATTCTGATGTTTTAGGATGGAATCTTCTGAATATCTCAGTTAAGTCCATCTGGTCCAGTGTTACATTGAAAACCATATTCCCTTATTGATTTTGTTTAGATGGTCTGTCCATTGACATAAGTGTGGTGTTAAAATTCCCTACTATTATTGCATTATTTCCAATTAGTTCCTTTATTTTTGTTATTGACTTTTTATATTTTGGGGCTTCTATTTTGGGTGCATAAATACTTGCAATTCTTAGATATTCTTGTTGGATTGTCCCCTTTATGATTATATAGTCTCTTTCTTTGCATCTTGTTAAAGTCTTTGTTTTAAAATCTACTTCATGTATTATGAGTATTGCTACTCCAGCTTTCTTTTACATCCATTTGCACAGTAAATGTTTCTCCATTAGCTTCACTTGCAATCTGCACGTATCTTTAGGTCTAAAATGAGTCTCTTTTAGACAGTATATAGATGGATGTTGTTGTTTTTTTATTCATTCTGACACCTTATGTGTTTTGAGTGGAACATTTAATCTATATTCAAAGTCATCATTGATAGTTATGTATTTATTGTCATTTTATTACTTGTTTTGTTGTTTTTGGAGATTTCCATGTTCCTTTCTTGTGTTTGTCCCTATTTGTCTCTTCTTTCCACTCAAAGTGTCCACTTTAATATTTCTTGCAGTGTGGGTTTAGTGGTCATGGACATCTTTATTTTTTGTTTGTCTGGGAAACTCTTTACCACTCTTTATATTTTGAATGGTAACCTTGATAGACAGAGTATTCTTGGCTGAAGATTCTTCCCCTGTAGTACTTTGAACATATAATGCCACTCCCTTCTGGATTGCCACGTTTCTGCTGAGAAATCTCCAACTAACTTTATGGGTCTTCCCTTGTAGGTTGACTTGTTTTGTCTTTATGCTTTTAGGATTTTTCTTTATCACTATATTTTGCAAAATTAATTATAATATGTCTTGGTGTTGCACTGCTTTTGTTGATTTTGATGGGAGTTCTCAGTGCCTCCTGGAGTTGGATGTCTGTTTCTTTCTCCAGATTAGGGAATTTTTCAGCTATTATTTCTTTAAATAAATTGTATGCCCCTTTTATCTGTTATTCTTCTGGGACTACTATAATATGAATGTTATTACATTTGATGGAGTCACTGAGTTCCCTAAGTCTATTCTCATGTTGCATAATTCTTTGTCTCTTTCGTTCAGCTTCATTACTTTCCACTTTTTTTGTCTTCTAGATCACTTATTCATTCCTCTGCTTTTTTCATCCTGGTGTTTATTGCATTAAGCCTATTTACAATCTTATTTTTTACACTCTTCATCTTTGATTGGTTTTCTAACTCTTTTATGTATGTGATGATGTCTTCTTTTCTCAGACCCAGTGAGTACCCTTATGGTTATTGCTTTAAATTCTCCATAATTGGACAGAATGTGGCCAGTATTAACTAGGTGTGCTCTGGTCTGCTTGCTAAATGAGACCTGATGCTACTTCCACTAGAACTGAAGCCTTGCAGAATGCCCTGCTTTGTAGACCTGGTGTGGGCAGTGGTTTCTGCTGGTCTTCCAGATAGGGTCCATTGTGCTGGGACTGAAGAAAACTCAACTTAGAAGCTCTGTACTGATAGAACACTGGGGCATGAGATCTGGTGTAAACAGGTTAGACAACCAGTCTGGGCACTGTGGTATTTACCGAAGGTTATTCCGTGTTTATGTTGAGGGACAAGGAGGGAAGTGGTGCCAGCCATCTCCTTTGTCCTTGGAGAAGGGTCTTCTTTCTTGGATAAGGAAAGTCCTTCACAGAAGCCCTCTGAGAAGAGTGAATAATCTCCCTCACTCCCACCATGTATCCCCGGCACTTTTCAGATTATTGTTTTCATGGTGTCTGTCTCCAAGTTGTTTGCCTGCCTTCTCTTCATGGGTAGCACAGGGCCTTGCAGGCTCTATACCAGCCAAGTCTTCTGACTTTTAAAACTACAGGCTTTAGAAACATGGTGTGAATAGGGGCCTCTTCTGGGGGATGGCCTCACTGTGGTGGGACTGAGGGAAGTTTGACCAAGAAGGGCAATTAGGTCAGAGCACTAGGCCTGGGCCTTGGCACAAGCAAACTAGGCAGTCAATGTCAGGGCTGAGCTGCCCTTGGCAGGTGGCCCTGTGTTCATGCTGAGAGGCAGGTAATGGAAATGGAATCCACAAGAACTTTGGTCCCTGGAGTGGCATCTTTAAAAGTACTATCTCTCACAGATGGACTCTAAGAAGAGTGAATAATTTCCCGCTGTGTGTCCCGGGTGTTACTCATATAATGCCATCTGCCCCCAGGTTGTTTGTCTGCTTTCTGTTCAGAAGTAGGGCAGTGCCTTCAGAGTTCTATCCCAGCCAATCCACTGACCTGTAAAACTCTATTTTTCAAGCCCCACTGGGTGCAAAAACATGAAAATCAACACCTCTCATTTTCCCAACCAATGGCTTTGGGGAGGTATTCTTGTGCATTCCCCTGTGTGCACCCTCTCTCCCTCTAGCTTTTCTCTGTGACCTGTGCTCCCTCCCCTCTGCAGCACCCATGATCCATTTCTCACCCCAACCACATCTCTACACCTCCTACCTTCCTTGATATGGCCTCGTCTCTCCCTTTAGTTTGTTCTTTCAGTACTCAAATTTTATTCAGAATGATTTAAGAGTTACCTAGTTGTGTTTGAGGAAGGAGAGGAGCTTAGGGTCTTCCTACTACACCACCATCTTATAAACCCTCATTTATTTCTGATTTAATATTTATTATTTCCTTCTTCTGCTGGCTTTAGGCTTGTTTTGTTCTTTTCCTAGTCCTTTTATTGTATGTTTATTTGTGATTTTACTTGCTTATTGATGAGGACTGTATTGTTATATACTTCCCTCTTAGGACTGCTTTTGCTGCATCCCAGAGGTATTGGATAATCTTGCTTTCATTTGTATTTGTTTCCATGTAATTTTTATTTCTTATTTTATTTCCTGATTGACCTATTCATTGCTTAGTGGCATGTTATTAAACCTCCATGTACTTTTGGTCTTTCCCACATTTTTCTTGTGGTTGACTACTAGTTTCATAGCGTCATGGTTAGAAAAGTTGTATGGTATGGCCTCCATCTTTTTGAATTTATTTAGGCCTGTTTTGTGGCCTATTATGTGATCTATTCTGGAGAATGTTCTATGTGCACTTGGAATGAATGTGTAATCTCCTGATTTAGGATGAAATGTTCTGAATATATCTGTTAAGTCCATCTGGTCCAATATGTCATTCAAAGTCATTGTTTCTTGCTCTATTTTCTGTATAGATGATCTGTCCATTGACATAAGTGGGGTGTCATAATCCTCTAGTATTATTGTATTATTATTGACTCATATTTATAATGTGTATATCATTTTAAATTGGCCATTGTATTATTATATAATGCCCCTCTTTGTCTCTTCTTAGTGTCATTGTTTTATAGTCTAGTTTTTCCAATGCAAGTATTACTCCTCCAGCTTTATTTTTATATTCATTTGCATGATAAATATTTCTCCATCCCTTCACTTTCAATCTCTAGATGTCTTTATGTCTAAAATGAGTCTATTGCAGGCAGCATATAGATGGGTCTTGTTTTCTTATTCCATTCTGACATTCTATGTCTTTTGATTCAAGTGATTATTACATTTACATTCAACACAAGTATTTATAGATATGTATTTATTGTCATTTTATTACTTGTTTTGTGGCTGTTCTGGAGATTTCCTCTGATCCTTTCTTTCCTTTCTGTCTTACATGTTTTGATGATTTTCGTTAGTTATATATTTATATTTCTTTCTTTTTATTCTTTGCATATTTACTGGTGGTTTTCATATATGGTTACCATTAGGTTTGTATATGTCTTCTGTGTATAGAAGTCTGTGCTACGTTGAAGGTCATTTCTGTTTGAATCTATTCTTTTCTTCTCTCCTCCCTATATTTATGTATGTGTTTTTATATATTTTACCCTTAGTTTTCTTTTTGGTTATTTCCTCGACTGATTTTTTTACAGAAATATTCAGTTTTACTGCTTTTGTGTTTCCTACCTTTATACTGTCAATTTTGGTCTCTGCTTTCCACACAAACTGTCTACTTTAATATTTCTTGTAAGTTTGGTTTAATGGTCATAAACTGTTTATTTTTTGTTTCTCTGAAAAAATATTTATCTTGTCTTATTTCTGAATGATAGCCTTGCCATAGAGAATATTCTGGGCTGCAGATTTTCCCATTCAGCCCTTTAAATATATCATGCCACTCCCTTCTGCCTTGCCAAGTTTCATTTGAAAAATATCTTGCTACCCTTATGGGTTTTCTCTCATGTGTTTTGTCTTGGTGCTTTTACATTATTTTATCACTATATTTTGGAAATGTAATTACAATATGTCTTGGTGTTGGCCTACTTTTGTTGATTTTGATGGGAGTTCTCTGTGCCTCCTAGATCTGGATGCCTGTTTCCTTCCCCAGATTAGGAACACTTCCAACTATTATTTGTTCAAATAAATTTCCTGCCCCCATTTCTCTATCTTCTTTTTCTTCTGGGAATCCTCTAATACAAATATTATTACATTTAATGGAGTCACTGAGTTTCTTAAGTATGTTCTGATTTTGCATAATTCTTCTGCTCTTTTGTTTACCTTCATTGCTTTCCATTACTTTGTCTTCTACATCATTAACTAAGTCATCTGCTTCTTCCAGTCTGCTGCTCTTTGCATCAAGTATGTTTTAAATATTATTTATTGCATGATTTGTCTTTTATTGATTCTTTTATAACTCTTATTACTTTGGTAAATGTCTCACTGATGTCTTCTATTCTTTGCTTACATCCTGTGTGTATCCTTATGATCATTGCTTTAAATTCTCCATTGGGCATATTATTTATATCTGTTTCACTTAGGTCTCTGGATTTGGCTTTATCTTGTTCTTTCATTTGGGATAAATTCTTCTGTCTTCTCATTTCGTCTAAATCTCTGACTGCTTCTCTGTGTTAGAAAAGCCAGTTATGTCTTCTGCTCCTAACATTAATGGCTTTATAAAGAAGAGATCGTGTAGTGCCCAAGGAGTGTCTCCACTGTGTGCTGCGTGTGTTCTGCTGTTGTGTTCTAGCTGTTCTATCTTGCAGGCCAGTCATCTTCAGAGGATATCCTTGTCTGCTTTGGGCAATGATTGGTTCTTGTCCTAAGTATGATGAGGTTTAACTAGGTGCTCTGGTCTGCTTGTGAAATAAGATCTGTCTCCACCAGAACTGAGACCCTGCAGAACTCTGGTCAGGACATGTGGCATGGGCAGGGGTTTGTGCTTGTTTTCTGAGGTAGTGTCCTGCTCCAGATAAGCATGAATGAAAGGGGCAGTTCTACTGGAGATCCTGGTTGGTGAGGCTTACTATAAACATATTAGGTAGCCTGTGTCCAGTCTGCACTGTTTTGCACAGATGCCTATGTGTTTATGCTTACTGGCTGGGGAGAGAAATGTCACTTGCCAACTCCTTTGTTATCAGAGAGTTGCCCCCATAAATGGTTCCTCTGAAGAGCAAATAATCTCTCCAGTTGTGCACCAGGTGCTCTTCAGATCACTGTCTACATGTTATATGCCCCTTGGGTGTTTGCCTGCCTTCTATCCAGGAGCAGTGCAGTGCTATCCCAGTTAATGCCTCTGACCTTTAATACTCCAGGCTTTAAGTGAATCTGGTGGAAAAACCTCATGAAATTCAGCCCCTCCCATTTT
The DNA here is from genome assembly GCF_022837055.1 of Prionailurus viverrinus. Taxonomy (NCBI): domain Eukaryota; kingdom Metazoa; phylum Chordata; class Mammalia; order Carnivora; family Felidae; genus Prionailurus; species Prionailurus viverrinus. The sequence continues at coordinate 45,992,194 of NC_062579.1, read as the reverse complement.
CCAAGCCAATGGCTACGGGGAAACAATCTCTTTTCACCTTCCCCTGTGTGCTTCTCCCTCTTTTGCCCTTCTCCTCAACAATGATGCCCTCCCATCCACAGCAGCCAGGATCCGTTTCTCCCATAAACCACATCTCCACACTTACTCCCTTCTCTGATATAGTCTTTTCTCTCCTTTTAGTTGTGGAGTTTCTTCTGTCAGATTTCAGGTCAACTTATAAGGTATTTAGGATGTTTTAATAGCTTTCTAGTTGTATACTTCTGATGAAGTAATTTTAGCATCGCCTACTCTGCTGCCATCTTCTTGTCTCTCCAAGCATTTGTGGTTTTTCCAGATAATTTCTTGTACTTGATTTCCGGTTTTATCGTGTTGTGGTGAGAAAAGGTGAATGTTATAATGTTGATTTTTTAAAATTTTTGATGTTTGTTTTGTGATCTATTCTAGAGAATGTTCCTTGTATATGAAAACAATGTGTATTCTTATATTTTAGAATGAAGTGCTCTGAATATATCTGTTAATCCACCCAGTCTAGTGTGTCATTCAAAACCACTGTATCTTTGTTGAATTTCTGTTTGGATGATCTTTCCATCGTTTTAAGTAGGGTGTTAAAGTCCCCTACTATTATTGTATTACTATAAATTAGTTTCCTTACGTTTGTTATTAACTTTTTCATGTATTTGGGTGGCCACATGTTGGTTGCATATATATTTACAATTGTTGTATCTTCTTGTTGGATAGTCCCCTTTTATTATTACGTGGTGTTCTTTGTCTCTTTTTACAGTGTTTGTTTAAAATTTCATTGTGTATAAGTATTATTACACTGGCTTTCTTTTGACATCCATTTGCATGATAAGTATTTCTCCATCCCCTCACTATCTTTTTTAATGGAAATAATTCACTTTATTTTTATTCATTCTTTGAACATTAATTTAATTAACATTTATTTGAGTACAAACTGTGATTGTTGATAACTTATAATGGCACTGCTTCTTTATTTTATCTTTTCGGATGGTTATTATAATTCTACGTAGTTAACATATTGTGCAATACTGGTTTCAGAAATGGGATTTAGGGATTAATCACTTACATACACACCCAGTGCTCATGATAACAAGTGCCCTCTTTTTTTTTTTCCCTGGGGAAGGTTTATTTTTTTAATTTTATTTTTTTAGATTTATATCCAAATTAGTTAGCATATAGTTCAACAATTATTTCAGAAGTACACTCCTTAATGCCCCTTACCCATTTAGCCCATCCTCCCTTCCACACCCCCTCCAGTAACCTTTTCATTGTTCTCCATATTTAAGAGTCTCTTATACTTTGTCCAGCTCCCTGTTTTTATATTATATTTGTTTCCCTTACTTTATGTTCATCTGTTTATTCCCTTAAAGTCCTCATATGAATGAAGTTATATGATATTTGTTTTTCTCTGACTGACAAATTTCGCTTTGCATAATACCCTCCAGTTCCATCCACGTACTTGCAAATGACAAGATTTCATTCTTTTTGATTGCCGAGTAATACTACATTGTATATATATACCACAACTTCTTTATCCATTCATCCATCGATGGACGTTTGGGCTCTTTCCATACTTTGGCTATTGTTGATAGGGCTGCTATAAACATTGGGGCTCATATGTCCCTTTGAAACAGCATACCTGTATCCCTTGGATAAATACCTAGTAGTGCAATTGCTGGGTCATAGGGTAGTTCTATTTTTAATTTTTTGAGGAACCTCCATACTGTTTACCAGAGTGTCTGCACCAGCTTGCATTCCCACCAACAATGTAAAAGAGATCCTCTTTCTCCACATCCTCACCAACATCTGTTGTTGCCTGAGTTGTTAATATTACCCATTCTGACAGGTATAAGGTGGTATCTCATTGTGGTTTTTGATTTGTATTTCCCTAATGATAAGTGATGTTGAGCATTTTTTCATGTGTTGGTAGGCCATCTCGATGTCTTCTTTGGAGAAGTGTCTATTCATGTCTTTGGCCATTTCTTCACTGGATTATTTGCTTTTTGGGTGTTGAGTTTGATCAGTTCCTTATAGAATTTGGATACTAACCCTTTATCTGATATGTCGTTTGCAAATATCTTCTCCCATTCTGTCAATTGCCTTTTAGTTTTCCTGATTGTTTTCTTTTCTGTGCAGAGGCTTTTTATTTTAATGAGGTGCTAGTAGTTCATTTTTGCTTTTGTTTCCTTTGCCTTTGGAGATGTGTTGAGTAAGAAGTTGCTGCGGCCAAGATCAAAGAGGACTTTGCCTGCTTTCTCCTCGAGGATGTTAATGGCTTCTTGTCTTACATTTAGGTGTTTCATCCATTTTGAGTATATTTTTGTGTATGGTGTAAGAAAGTGGTCCAGGTTCATTCTTTTGCATGTCGCTGTCCAGGTTTCCCAGCACCACTTGCTGAAGAGATTGTCTTTATTCCATTGGATATTCTTTCCTGCTTTGTCAAGGATTAGTTGGCCATACCTTTGTGGTCCGTTTCTGGGTTCTCTGTTCTGTTCCATTGATCTGAGTGTCTGTTCTTGTATAAGTAGCATACTGTCTTAATGATTACAGTTTTGTAGTATAGTTTGAAGTCTGGGATTGTGATGCCTCCTGCTTTGGTTTTCTTTTTCAAGATTGCTTTGGCTATTCGGTGTCTTTTCTGGTTCCAAACAAATTTTGGGATTATTTGTTCTACCTTTGTGAAGAATGCTGGTGTTCTTTTGATAAGGATTGCATTGAACATGTAGATTTCTTTGGGTAGTGCTAACATTTTAACAATATTTGCTCTTCCTATCCACAAGCATGGAATCTTTTTCTTTTTTTGTGACTTCTTCAATTTTTTCCATAAGCTTTCTATAGCTTTCAGCATATAGATTTTTCACCTCTTTGGTTAGATTTATTCCTAGGTATTTTACAGTTTTTGGTGCAATTGTAAATGAGATCGATTCCTTGATTTCTCTTTCTCTTGCTTCATTGTTGATGAATAAGAATGCAACTGATTTCTGTTGCATTGATTTAACATCATGCAACTTTCTTGAATTAATGGATCATTTCTAGCAGTTTTTTGGTGGAATCTGTTGGCTTTCCCATATAGAGTATCATGTCATCTGCGAAGAGTGGAAGTTTGACCTCCTCTTGGTCAATTTGGATGCCTTTTATTTCTTTTTGTTGTCTGATTACAGAGGCTAAGACTTCCAATACAACAGTGAATAACAGTCATGAGAGTGGACATCCCTGTCTTGTTCCTTACCTTAGGGGGAAAGCTCTGTTTTTCCCCACTGAGGATGATATTAGCGTTGGGTCATTCATATATGGCTTTTATTATCTCGAGGTATGATCTTTCTATTCCTACTTTCTTGAGGTTTTTATAAAGAAAGGATGCTGTATTTTATCAAATGCTTTCTCTGCATCTATTGAGAGGATCATATGGTTCTTGTCCTTTCTTTGATTGATGTGATGAATCACGTTAATTGTTTTGCGGATATTGAACCAACCTGCATCCCAGGTATAAATCCCACTTGGTCGTGGTAAATAGCTTTTTAAATGTATTGTTGGATCCGGTTGGCTAATATCTTGCTGAGGATTTTTGCATCCGTGTTCATGAGGGAGATTGGCCTATAGTTCTCCTTTTTAGTGTGGTCTCTGTCTGGTTTTGGAATCAAAGTACTGCTGGCTTCATAGAAAGAGTTTGGAAGTTTCCCATCCATTTCCATTTTTTGGAACACCTTCAAGAGAATAGGTGTTAACTCTTACTTAAATAGTTGGTAGAATTCCCCTGGAAAGCCATCTGGCCCTGGACTCTTGTTTTTTGGGAGATTTTTGATTACTAATTTGATTTCCTTACTGGTCATGGGTCTGTTCAATTTTTCTATTTCTTTCTGTTTCAGTTTTGGTAGTGTATATTTTCTCAGGAATTTGTCCATTTCTTCCAGATTGCCCATTTTACTGGCATATAATTGCTCAAAATATTCTATTATTATTGTCTTTATTTCTGCTGTATTGGTTGTCATCTTTCCTCTTTCATTCTTCATTTTATTTATTTGCTTCCTTTCCTTTTTATTTTTGATCAAACTGGCTAGTGGTTTATTAATTTTGTTAATTCTTCTAAAGAACCAGATTCTTGTTTCATTGATCTGTTCTACTGTTTTTTTGGTTTTGATAGAATTAATTTCTGCTCTAATCTTTATTATTTCCTGTCTTCTGCTGGCTTTGGGTTTTATTTGCTGTTCTTTTTCCAGCTCTTTAAGGCAAAAGGTTAGGTTGTGTATCTGAGATCTTTCTTCCTTCTTTTGGAAGGCCTAGATTTGCTACATACTGTCCTTTTATGACCCCCTTTGCTGCGTCCCAAAGTTTTTGGGTTGTTGTGTTATTTTCATTGACTTCCATATAATTTTTAATTTCCTCTTTAACTTCTTTGTTGGCCCTTTCATTCTTTAGTAGGATGTTCTCTAGTCTCTAAGCATTTGTTACATTTTCAAATTTTTCTTGTGGTTAATTTCAAGTTACATAGTGTCTGGTCTGAAAATATGCATGGTATGATTTTGATCTTTGTACTTGCTGAGGGCTGATTTGTGTCCCAGTATTGGCCTATTCTGCAGAACGTTCCATGTGCACTGGAGAAGAATGCATATTTCACTGATTTAGGATGAAATGTTCAGAATATGTCTGTTATGTCCATCTGGTCCTGTGTGTCATTCAAAGCCATTGTTTCCTTGTTGATTTTTTGATTAGATGATCTGTCCATTGCTGAGTGGGTTGTTGAAATCTCCTACTCGTATATTATTACCATCAATGAGTTTCTTTATGTTATGATTAATTTATATACTTGGGTACTCCCATATTTGGCCTATACATGTTTACAATTGTTAGGTCTTCTTGGTGAATAGACCCCTTAATTATGATATATTGCCCGTCTTAATCTCTTGATACAGTCTTTATTTTAAAGTCTAGATTGTCTGATATAAGTATGGCTACTCCAGCTTTCTTTTGTTGACTGTTAGCATGATAGATGGTTTTTCATCCCCTTACTTTCAATCTGAAGTTGTCTTTAGGTCTAAAGTGGGTCTCTTGTGAACAGCATATAGATGGATCTAGTTTTTTTTTTTTTATCCATTCTGTTACCATAAGTCTTTTGATTGGAGTATTTAATCCATTTACACTTAGACTGAGTACTGAAACTTATGAAATTTTGCCATTATGTTACTTGTAGAGTTGGAGTTTCTGATGGTGCTCTTTGGTCCTTTCTAATCTTTGTTGCTTTTGGTATTTATTTATTTATTTATTCATCTTTTCTCCCCTCAGAGAGTCCCCCTTAAAATGTCTTGCAAGGCTGGCTTAGTGGTCACACACTCCTTTAATTTTTGTTTGTCTGGAAACTTTTTTATCTCTCTTTATCAATGACATCCTTGCTGGATAAAGAATTCTTGGTTGCACATTTTTCTGATTCAGTGCATTCAATATATCCTGCCAGTCTTTTCTGGCCTGTCAAGTTTCTGTAGATAGGTCTGCTGCAAATCTGATCTGTATTTCCCTTATAGGTTAAGGAGTTTTTTTGCCTTGCTGTTTTCATGATTCTCTCCTTGCCTGAGTATTTTGTGAATTTGATCATGATATCCCTTGTTGATGGCCGGTTTTTGTTCAATCTAATGGGAGTCCTCTGTGCTTCCTGGATTTTGATGTCTGTGTTTTTCCCCAGGTTAGGAAAGTTTTCCCCTATGATTTGCTCACATAACCCTTCTACCCCTATTTCTCTCTCTTCCTCTTCTGGGACCCCTATGATTCTGATGTTGTTCCTTTTTAATGAGCCACTGATTTCTCTAATTCTTAAATCGTGCTCTTCTGCCTTAATCTCCCTCTTTTGTTCTGTTTCATTATTCTCTATAAGTTTGTCCTCTATATCACTGATTCTCTGTTCTACGTCATCCATCCTTGCCTCTGCAGCATCCATTCAAGATTACAGCTCAGTTATAGCATTTTTTTAGTTCATCCTGACTACATTTTACTTCTTTTATCTCCGCAGAAAGGGATTCTAATCGATTTTCAACTCCAGCTAGTATTCTTATTATCATGATTCTATATTCTGGTTCAGACATCTTGCTTGTATCTGTCTTGGTTAAGTCCCTGGCTGTCCTTTCTTCCTGATCTTTCTTTGGGGTTACTTCCTTCATTTCGTCATTTTGAATGAAGAAAAGGAATTAATGAGGTAGAAAATATTAAAATTTAAAAATTAAAACAAAAAAATATTAAAATTAGAAAAATTTTTTTTCAACGTTTATTTATTTTTGGGACAGAGAGAGACAGAGCATGAACGGGGGAGGGGCAGAGAGAGAGGGAGACACAGAATTGGAAACAGGCTCCAGGCTCTGAGCCATCAGCCCAGAGCCCGACGCGGGGCTCAAACTCATGGACTGCGAGATCGTGACCTGGCTGAAGTCGGACGCTTAACCGACTGCGCCACCCAGGCGCCCCTAAAATTAGAAAATTAAAAACAAACACACACACAAAATTCGAATAAGTGATGCTAGATCCTAGGTGTGTTTTGTTCTGGGTGTTGAAAGTGGCTTGATAGATTAGAAAAAAAAAGGGAAAAAAAAGAAAAAAGGAAATCATTTGAAAATTTGAAGAAGTGAATTACTGAAGTAAGCTAAAATGAAATGATGCAAGTAAAAGAATTTGAACAAATTTTCAAAAAAGGAAAAAATATAGTAGAAAAAAATAAAGGAAAATATTTGTAATAAAAATAAAAATTAATTTTTTCTCTTTCTGTATTGAAGAAAAAGAACAGAAATGACAAAGAGAAAAGAAAGAAAGAAATTGAATAGTTGGACCAGCTAACAGACTAAAATATGACTGAAATTACTTCCTTTTCTCCTAGAAGTCAAAGTATGAAGTGCTTTATAGTCCATAAACTAAGCAGGCAGTGAGACTTCTGTTTTTGAAGAGTGAAGCTGGCCCGGATGGGCGGGATTTAGTGTAATGGCTCAGTTCTTCACTAGATGGTGCTGCTAGCCTACTGGGGTGGAGTGTCATCACACTTCTAGGTGTGTATGTGCATGTGCGGGAATGGTGAAAATAGCGTCACACAGCTACCCAGTCTCTAGTATTGGAAGTCTCTTCTCCCCAATCAGCAATCGTGCACCCATCCTTCATCTTCAGCTTCCATCCACTCCCTGCTCCCACACTGTCCATGACCAAGCCCCAGGCAACACCTCCCTCCTGAGTTTTGTCTCAGATATGGTTGCCTTCACCAGCCCTCCCACTTCTGAGGGAATGAGGCTTTGACTTGCTCCACAGGTCTGTGGAGGGTCTCACCCAGCAAAAGCCAGGTGCTGGCCACACCCAAGAACACTTGTGGGACCAAAGTACTCCTGATGCCCAGAGACTGCAGCCAGGTGCCAGCTCACCCCAGAAGAAGTTCACAAGACAGTGTACCAGCAGCACCTCAGGGATTATGGAAAATCAAAACACCCATTCTGGCACCAGATTTCACCCCCAACGACCTTGTTCCAGCTTCAGTGAATGTGGCCATTCTCTTGGGTCTGCTGGGCCCAGGTGGCCTCACACTCTCTACCAAATATCCTTCCAGCAGTGGAACCACTTCTCTCTGTGTGGCCTGAGAACCTTCTGGACCCCAGTCTGCTCCTGGGGATTCACCCTTTTCACCAGAGTACCGCCAGGTATCAAGCTGCAGAGTTTCAGACTCTGTGCTCCCTCTGTTTACATTCTTAATGGAATTTAAACCCTTTCCTTTCTCCTTTCTCCCTTTTTTTTTCAATCCCTGTGTCTGTTTCCAATTTTCCACTTTCTCTCCAGCTGCTTTTGGGGAGGGGTGCTTTTCCCATATTCTACATCCCCGTCTCCATCCTGTCTCTCCACACAAAAGTGGCTCCCTGCCCTCTGCGTCTTTTCTCTCCTCAAGTTTACCTCTCCACACCTCATACCTGCTGAATTCTGTTGTTCAGGTTTTGCAAATTCTTGTGTTAATCCTCAGATCAGTGTCCTAGGTGTGCAGGATGTTTTAGTGTTGGTCTGGCTGTATTTCATGGATGCAAGATACACAAAAAACTTCCATGCTGTTCCAGCATCTTGGCTCTTCCCCCACAAGTGCCATCCTTAATACACACCACCCATCCAGCCCATAATTTGCCTACCTCCCTCCATCAAGCCTCAGTTTTTTCTTTAAGAGTCTCTTATGGTTTGTTTCCTTCTCTCACTTTTCCCCCCTCCCATATGTTCATTTGTTTTATTTCTTAAATTCCACATAAGAGTGATATCAGATGATATTTGGCTTTCTCTGACTGGCTTATTTTACTTAGCAAAATACACTCTAGCTCCATCCATGTCATAGCAAATTGCAAGATTTCATTGTTTTTGATGGCTGAGTAATATTCCATATTCCATTATGTGTGTGTGTGTGTATATATATATATATATATATATATATATGAAGGAAGGTGTGATATATATATATGGGTGCTTGGGTGGCTCAGTCGGTTAAGCGTCCGACTTTGGCTCAGGTCATGATCACGTAGTTTGTGAGTTGGAGCCCCACGTGGGGCTCTATGCTGACAGCTCAGAGCCTGGAGCCTGCTTCAGATTCTGTGTCTCCCTCTCCCTCTGCCCCTCCCCTGCTCACATTCTGACTCTCTGTCTTTCAATAATAAATAAATGTTAAAAATTTATATATCACACCTTCCTTATACATTCATCAATTGAAGGACATTTTGGATCTCTCCATAGTTTAGCTATTGTTGATAAGTATGCTATATACATTGGGGTGCATGTACCTCTTCGAATCTGTATTTTTGTATCCTTTGTGTAAATATCTGGTAATGCAATTGCTGAATCATCGGGTATTTCTATTTTTATCTTTCTGAGAAATCTCCATACTGTTCTCCAGATTAACTGCACCAGTTTGCATTCCTACCAACAATGCAAGATGGTTCCCCTTTCTCCACATTCTCGCCAACACCTGTTGTTTCTTGTGCTGTTAATTTTAGCCATTGTGACAGGTGTGAGGTAGTATCTCATCGTGGTTTTGATTTTCATTTCAATGATGATGAGTGATGCCCAGCATGTTTTCATGTGTCAGACATCTAGATGCCTTCTTTGAAAAAATGTCTATTCATGTCTTCTGCCCATTTCTTCACTGGGTTATTTGTTTTATTGTGTGTTGAGTTTGATAAGTTCTTTATACGTTTTGGATACTAACCTTTTTTTTAATGTTTTATTTATTTTTAAGACAGAGAGACAGACCATGAGTGGGGAGGGGCAGAGAGAGAGGGAGACACAGAATCTGAAGCAGGCTGCAGGCTCTGAGCTGTCAGCACAGAGCCCGACATGAGGCTCGAACTCACGAACTGTGTGATCATGACCTGAGCCAAAGTTGGACGCTTAACCAACTGAGCCACCCAGGCGCCCCAATACTAACCTTTTATTAAACGTGTGCTTTGCAAATATCTTCTCCCAGTCCATAGGCTGCCTTTTAGTTTTGTTGATTGTTTACTTCACCATGCAGAAGCTTTTATCTTAATGAAGTCCCAATAGTTCATTTTTGTTTTTGTTTCCCTTGCCTCCAGAGACATGTGTAGTAAAAAGTTGCTATAATCAAGGTCAGAGAGGTTGCTGCCTGTGTTCTCTAGGATTTTTACGGTTTTCTGTCTCACATTTAGTTCTTTCATCCATTTTTAATTTATTTCTGTGTATGGTGTAAGAAAGTGGTGCAGTTTCATTAATCTGCATGGTGCTGTCCAGTTTTCCTAACACTATTTGCTCTAGAGACTTTTTGCATTGGATACTCTTTCCTGCTTTGTTGAAGATTTGACCATATAATTGTGGAGTCTATTTTTGAGTTTTCTATTCTGTTCATTTATTTACATGTCGGTTTTTGTGCCTGTCCTGTACTGTCTTGGTGTCTATCATTTTATATTATGAAATCTGGAATCGTGATGTCTCCAGTTTTGTTTTCCTTTTTCAAGAGTTCTATGGCTATTTGGGGTCTTTTGCTCCATACAAATTTTAGGATTGTTTGTTCTAGCTGTGTGAAAAATGCTAGTGGTATTTTTACAGTGATTTCATTAAGTGCGTAGATTGCTTTGGGTAGTATAGACATTTTAACAATGTTTCTTGCAATCCATCAGCATGGAATGCTTTTCTATTTCTTTGTGTCCTCTTCAGTTTCTTTCATAAGTATTCAATAGTTTTCAAAGTACAAATCTTTTTGCCTCTTAAGTGAAGTTTATTAGTAGGTATCTAATTTTTTCTGGTGCAAGTGAAAATGAGATCAATTTATTAATATCATTTTATGCTGTTTCATTGTTGGCATATAGAAATGTAACAGTTTTCTGTACATTGATCTTATAACTTGCCACATTCCTGAATTCGTGTATTAGTTCAAGCAATTTTTTTGGTGGAGTCTTTCAGGTGTTCTACATGTCGTCTGCAAATAGTGAAAATGCAAGTTTTATGTTGTCTGCAAATGGTGAAAGTTTGACTTCTTCCTTGCTGATTTTGATGCCTTTGATATTTTTGTTGTCTTGTTTTTGAAATTAAGACTTCCAGTAACTCATTAAATAGGAATGGTGAGGGTGGACATCCTTGTCTTGTTCCTGACTGTAGGGGAAAGGTTTCAGTTTTTCTGCACTGAAGATATTAGCCGTGTGTCTCTCATACATTGCCTTTATGATATTGAGGAATTTTCCATCTATCCCTACTTTATTGAGGACTCTTATCAAGCATGGATGTTGTATTCTGTCAAATGATTTTTCTGCATCTATTGACAAGATCATATGGTTCTTATCCTTTCTTTTATTAACGTGGTGTATCATGTTGTTTGATTTGCGAATATTGAACCAGCCCTGCAGCCCAGGAATAAATTCCTCTGGATCATGGTGACTAACTCTTTTTATGTACTGTTGCATTCCATTTGCTAGAATCTTGTTGATATTTTTTGCATATAGGTTCATCAGCGATATTGATCTGTAATTCTGCTTTTTAGTGGGGTCTTTGTCTGATTTTGGTATCAAGGTAATGCTGGTTTTGTAGAATGAGTTTGGAATTGTCCTTCCATTTATACATTTTGGACCAGTTTGAGAAGAATAACTACTAATTGTTCTTTAAATATCTGGTAGAATTCTCCCTGGCAAGACACCTGGTCCAGTACTCTTTTTATTGGGAGATTTTTGATTACTGATGCAATTACTTTACTTTGCTGGTTATGGGTCTTTTCAAATTTTGTTCCTTTTTCAGGTTTGGTACTTTGTGAGTTTCTCGGAATTTGTCCATTTCCTCCAGGTTGCACATTTTGTTGGCATATAATTTTTCATAGTATTCTCTTATAATTTTATTTCTGTGGTCTTGGTTGTGATCTATCCCCTTTCATTTTTTTTTAAATTTTTTTTCAACGTTTATTTATTTTTGGGACAGAGAGAGACAGAGCATGAACGGGGGAGGGGCAGAGAGAGAGGGAGACACAGAATCAGAAACAGGCTCCAGGCTCTGAGCCATCAGCCCAGAGCCTGACGCGGGGCTCGAACTCACAGACCGCGAGATCGTGACCTGGCTGAAGTCGGACACTTAACCGACTGCGCCACCCAGGCGCCCCTATCCCCTTTCATTTTTGATTTCATTTATTTGGGTCCTTTCTTCTTTTTGATAAGTCTGTCTATGGGGTTATCAATTTTATTAATTCTTTTGAACTAATAGTTTTATTAATCTTTTCTACTTTTTTGTTTCTATATAAAATTTTTTCTTCTCTAATCTTTAGTTATTTCTCTCCTATGTTGGCTTTAATCTTTATTTGTTGTTTCTTTCCTCATTCCTTTAGGTGTAAGATTAGATCGTGTATTAGAGACTTTTCTTGCTTATCAATATAGACCTGTACTGTAATATACTTCCCTCATAAAACTGCCTTTGTTGCATCCCAAAGGTTTTGGACCATTGTGTTTTATTTTTCATTGAGTTCTGTGTACTTTTTTATTTTTTCTTTAATTTCCTGGTTAACCCATTCATTCTTCAGTAGGATGTTCCTTAACCTCCATGTACTTGTGGTCTTTCCAAAATTTTTTTCTTGTTGTTGACTTCAAGTTTCATAGTGTTGTGGTCTGAAAATATGCATGCTATGATCTCAATCTTCTTATAATAGTTGAGGGCTTACTTGTAACCCAGTATGTGATCTATTCTGGAGAATGTTCTATGTGCACTCAAAAAGAATGAGTATTCTGATGCTTTATGATGAAATTCTCTGAATATATCTGTTAAGTCTATCTGGTCTAGTGTGTCACTTATAGCCACTATTTCCTTGTTCATTTTTTGCTTAGATGACATGTTCATTGTTTTAAATAGGGTGTGAAAGTCCCATATTATTATTGTATTATTTTCAAAACACTTCTTTATGTTTGTTACTAATTTCTTTATATATGTGGGTGCTTTTATTTGGGGGCATAAATATTTCCAATTATTAGAGCTTGGTGGATTGACTGCTTAATTATGATACAATGTGCCTTTTCATTTTTTGTTGAAATGTTTAGTTTATTATAGTTTCTCTGGTATAAGTATGGCTACTCCAGTTTTCTTTTGGAGTTCATTAGAATAATAGATGGTTTTCCATCACATCACTTTCAATATGCCAATGTATTTAGGTCTAAAATGAGTCTTCTGTAAGTACCATATTGCTGGGTTTTGTTTTTTTTAATACATTCTGATACCTTATGTCTTTTTATTGAACCCTTAGTCCATTTACATTCAGTAAGTATTGAAAGTTAGGAGTATAGTGCCATTTTGTTACCTGTAAAATTGGAGTTCCTTGTGATGTTCTCTGATCCTTTCTATTATTTGTTGCTTTTGGTCTTTTTTCCTCACTCATAGTGTCCCTTTAATATTTTTGTCAGTCTGGTTAATGGACACGAACTTCTTTAGTTTTTGTTTGTCTGGGAAACTCTTTATATCTCCTGCTGTTCTGAATGACACCCTTGCTGGATAAAGAATTCTTGACTGCACATTTTTCCCATTTAGTATGGTGAATGTATCCCGCCATTTCCTGCTGGCCCGCCAGGTTTCTGTGGACAGATATGATGTGAACATGATCTCTTTTTCCTTATAAGCTAAGGACTTTTGTTCCCTTGTTCCTTACAGGATTCTTTCCTTGTCTGAGTATTTTGTGACGTTGACTATGATATGCCTTGGTAATGGCTGGAATTTTTGAATTTAATGTCCATCCCCTCAGTTTCATACTGCATGTCTTTAGGTGTAAAATTAATGTCTTGTTGGCAGTTTTTAGATGGGTCTTGTTTTTATTCCAGTCTGTCTCCTTATGTCTTGTGATGGGAGCATTTAGTACATTTTAATTTAAAGTAATTATTGAAACATATGTATTTACAGCTATTTTATTATTTTTTTTGTTTTGCTTCTATATTTTTTCCTGATCTTTTTTGTCTTCCTCTGTTTCATGGTTTACTGGGGTTTTTCAGTGTCATATACACTTTTGTTCCTAACTGTTTATTTTTGGATATCTATTAGGTTTTTTTTTTGTATTTGAATTTTTAAAAAATTTTTAAAACTTTATTTTGAGAGATGTTGTAGACTCTGGGTCTGGAGTTCTCTCTTGTCCAGCATGAAAGAGGGATGCAGGATTAAAAATGCGAGGGGCACCTGGGTGGCTCAGTCAGTTGAGCATCCAACTTCAGCTCAGGTCATTATCTCATGGTTCATAGGTTCAAGCCTCACATTGGGCTCTGTGCTGACAGCTTGGAGCCTGGAGCATGCTGCTGATTCTGTGTCTCCCTCTCTCTGCTGCTCCCCTGCTCATGCTCTGTCTCTTAAAAATAAATAAATGTAAAAAAAATGCAAGAGAGGCTAATATCCAGGAGAAGCCATAGCCCCAAGAAAGGGTCCTTGCTCCATTTTTATTAGGATCAGAAGGTTTACCAACGTGGTAATGGGTATGCCCAAAGAGATAATGAAATAGTCAAGATTAACTCATGGGCATGAGGGAAAGGGGGTTTTGAAGATATGTGGTGTTAGGTGCTTGGGTTAATACAAAACAAAATCCTGGTGCCAGGTGGAAGGTTGTTTAAAGCAGATTTGAGGCACCAGCTCTGTTTACCTAAACCAGTCTAGGGGACAAGAAAGACAGAGCATGTTACCTCAAGGTTAACAAGGCACCTTTATTTTGCTAATTAGCTCTGATCTGGGCAACTTCACCATGCAGCAGTCTATAGTCCTATTACCTGTCTACCTAATTTAGTTCTTCCTTCCTGTGAAAGCAGCTTTCTGCTATTGTACTAAGTTGGGGGGTGTTTTCACCCTGAATACCTAATCTTGTTTACCTCATATTGGATGTTTTCATTCTGAGATTCCTTATTCCTATATCTTTGTTTATACTGGGACCTTGCCCCACTTATCCTACACTGGGGTCCTTTGCCCCATTTACATATACTGGGAGAATTTGCCCCGTTTACCTAATCTTATTTACCTAATATTGTTTACCCAAACTTGGGTGTGTACATCCTATGGCTTTCTAATTCTTTATGGCTTGTTAACCCATCCGTGCAAGCTCAGGGAATTCCTAAGCTTATTCCCCACAGAGAGACAGAGAGAGCAGAGGAGGGGCAGAGAGAGAGGGAATGAGAGAATCTCTGGCAGGCTCTGTGCTGTCATTGTGGATCTCGATGTGGGGCTCAAAATCACGAACAACGAGGTCATAACCTGAACCAAAATGAAAAGTTGGATGTTTAACCAACTGAGCCACCCAGGTGCCCTTACTCTTTTTGTATTTGGGTGTACCATCAGTTTTTATACAACATACTTTGCATATAGAAGTCTATATTAAGCTGGTGGTCACCAAATTTTGTCTTATATTTGTTATCATCATTAACATTATTTTATTTTTTGCTTCCTATTTTTCTTACTCATAGTTATGGTTTTTGTTTTCTACTTAAAGTGTCTTCCTTAATTTCTTTTTAGATCTAGTTTAGCAGACATGAATTCTTTTATCTTTTTTTTTTTTTGTCTGGAAAACTCTTTATCTGTCCTTTGATTCTTAATGATAGCCTTGATGTGTACACTACTGTTGGATGCAGATTTTTCCTTTTCAGCAGTTTGAATATATCAATGAACTCCCTTCTGGCTTGTGCAGTTTATGCTGTAAAATCAGCTGACAGCCTTATTTGGTTTCCTTTTGATGTAACTGTCTTCTTTTTTGTTGAAACTTTAAAAATTACTTCTCTTATCACTATTCTTTGCATTTTAATTTCTATTTGTCTTGGTGTGGACCTCCTTGGGATGAATTTGTTGGAGGATCTCTGTGCCTTCTAAATCTGGATCTGTGTTTCCCTCCCCACATTAGGGAAGTTTTCACCTATTATTTCCTCAAATCCTCTTTCTGACCCCAGTTCTCTCTCTTATTCTTCTTGGATCCCTACAATTCAAATGTTATTATGTTTGTTGTAGTCACTGAGTTCTCAGTCTATTTTCATTAAACATTGTTTGTTTGTCTCCAACCCACTTATCTTGATTGCTTTCCATTACTCTATCCTCCAGGTCACTGTTATGTTTCTTTTCTTCTTGTAGCCTCCTACTATTCCATTTTCTGTAGTTTTAATTTCATTTATCAAATTCTTCATCTCCAATATATTATTTTTAATCTCTTTGTCAAGGGTCTCACTGATATCCTGCACCTTTTTCTGATGTCCAATGAGTTTCATTATGATCATTACTTTAAATTCCATATCGAGTTTACTATTTATTTCCTTTTCTCTTTGATTTCCTGCTGTGATTTTGTCCTTTGATTTTGGACATATTTCTCTGTTTACTCATTTTGTCTCTCTCTCTATGCCTTTCTCTCTGAATTAGGAAAGCCATCTGCATTTCTCCCCAGTGACATAAATATGTCCTCCTATGACAATATATTACTTCTATTGTTGTCTACTTCATTTTTGAAATTGGAGGAAATTATAAATTAAATGTTAAAAACAAAAATGTGTTTTTGCAAAATTTGGATCACATTAGGTTCTAGATGCCCAGAATCCAACCAATTCTGAAACTAAAGGTTCTAATGTTTGTAAAATTGTTAGTATATTCCTTATGTCTGTGTTTCACAAATGATCTTCCATACTGTGCCTACATGATAAAATTTAAGAAATGCTGTAATTTTTTATGGCTATACCTGAGGAAAGCTTCAATATTACCAGAGGAGTTGAATGATTTACACTTTGAGTATAGATTTTAAAGATAAAATAATTTGGGGTGCCTGGGTGGCTCAGTTGGTTAAGCATCCAACTTCGGTTCAGGTCGTGATCTTACCATTCATGACTTCGAGCCCTACATCAGGCTCTGTGCTAACAGCTCAGAGCCTGGAGCCTGATTCAGATTCTGTGTCTCCCTCTATTTCTGCCCCTCCTCCTTCTCTCTCTCTCAAAAATGAATAAATATTAAAGGTAAAATAATCAAATGTATTATTTTTTAATCCTTGAAGGGGGAGAAAAAGGAAATTAAGCTACATCTTCTGCTCTTGAATGCAGTGGCTTTATGAAGAAGAGTTCCTGTAGTGCCCTACAGTGCAGTGTCTCCTGTTCACCAGAACCTGGCACTTCACTAGAATCTCTTCTGTGTGTTACTTGCATCCTACTATTGTGTCTGAGTTGTTTTTCCTTTCAATCCAGACACCTGCATTGACTCTGTTCCTTTTGTGTGCTGTGCTTGCTCTCTTTGATGATAGTGATCCCCAGGCAGGCTGTCTCTGGGGAAGCATGACCACAGATGACCTTGGGTGTGGAGTGGCCCTGTTAGTGAAATTTGTTTTGAACCTCTAGTCCTAGACCTGGTGGCTGCAGGGGGTGCAGCATAGGTAACAAATTTTGTGCTGAGCCCAGGGCCAAGGTCAGCACACTTGGAGTGGGCAAGTCCTTGGACATATTGCTAGTGAGTTAGGTAGCAAGTGTCTATGCAGAATTGCCTCTCACAGATGGCCTGTGTTTATGCTGGAGGGCACAGGAGGAAAATGGTGCCTACCAGCTCCTTTCTTCCCAGAGAAGTCCCCCAACATTCTCTGAAACCAGTAAACAGATCTGCCCATCATGCAAGCTGTCACTTCTATGTTGTCTCTCCTCAGGCTGTTGTCTCTTTATGGGTAGGGCCTCAGTTACCACTGGCCCTCGTGACTCACCCAGTGATGAGTCAGCTGACTTTAAAACTCCAGTCTCCAAGAAACACTGCTTATACAAATTTGTGGAATTGAACTTCTCTTTTTTTCAAGGCCAGAGTTAATAGGGATTCGTTTTCCATGTGTGGGCTCCCTGGTGCTTTCCAGTCTCTGTAATCACAGCTCTCTCTTTCCTTCAGGTAGCTCCTCACCACCATTGTTGCGCTTCCTAACCTCTCAATGCACCTTCTTCTCCACATTTAGTTGTGGAATTTTTTCTGCCAGTCCACCAATCGCTATCTTGTTTCTTTATTCAGATGTGAGTGATACGTAGTAGTAAACATGGGAGAAAGTGAGCCTAGAGTCCTCCTAGTCTTTTTCTCAAACCTCAGGGAAAACGATTTTTATTTCAATGTGTTCCAAATAGTTTATTTTTGTTTTTGTTTTTGTTGCCTTAGGGATATATTTTGAAAAAGTATTGCTGTGGCTGATGTCAGAGAAATTACTGCCTATGTTTTCTTCTAAAAAAATGTATGGTTTCAGGTGTCACATTTAGGTATTTAATCTATTTGGATTTTATTTGTGTTTATTGTATAAGAAAGTGGTCCATTTTCACTCTTTTGCATTTAGCTGACCAGCTTTCCTAGCACCATTTTCAAAGACTGTCTTTTTCCTATTGCATATTCTTGCCTACTTTTTGTAGATTAATTGGCCTATAATCAAGTGTTTATATTTTCCTCTCTAATCTTTTCCATTGGAATATTTTTACATTTTTTGTTCCAGTACCTACTGTTTGGATTACTACAGCTTTTTTGATATCTTTAAATATGGGATTGTGATATTACAGTTTTGTACTTCTAAAAATTGCTTTGGTTATTTGGGATCTTCTGAAGTCCCATAAAATTTTTCAATTATTTGATGTAGTTCTATGAAAAACTGCTGCTGACCTCTTGATAGATGTTTCATTAAATCTGTAGATTACTTTTGGTAGTATGTATGTTTTAACAATATTCTCCCAATTCATGACCATGTAGTATCTTACCATTTCTTTGTATCATCTTCAATTTCTTTCATTAATATTTTCTAATTTTCTAATTTAGTCCAAGTCTTTCACCTCCTTAGTTAAGTTCATTCTTGTTATCTTATTCACTTGTGTGCAATTGAAAATGGGATTGTTTTGTTAATTTCTCTTTCTCTTACTTCAGTATTTTTTATAGAAATGCAACGGATTTCTGTATGTTGAATTTGTACCCCATGACATTACTGAATTTATGTATCAGTTCTAGTAGTTTTTTGGTAGATGCTTCAGGGTTTCCTATATATAGTATCATGTCATCTGCAAATAGTAAAAGTTATGCTTTTTACTTACAAATTTGGATGACTTATATTTATTTTTCTTGAGTTTATGGTGTGACTAGAACTTCCAGTACTATGTTGAATAAATGTGGTGAGAGTGGGAATCTTTGTCTTTTTCTTGTCTTTAGGAGAAAAACTCAGTTTTCCACTATTAGTATGATGTTAGCTGTGGGTTTTTCAGATAAGGCCTTTAATATGTTGAGTCATGCTACCTCTAAACCAACTTTGTTGAGGGCTTTTATCATGAAATGAGGTTGGAATTTGTCAGATGCTTTTTCTGCATTTATTGAAGTGATCATATAGTTTTTACTTTTTCTCTTGTTGCTGTGATGCGAATATTGAACCACCCTTGCATCCAAGTGACAAATCCCACCTCATCATGGTGAATGATTTTTTAATGTATAGTTGGTTTCAATTTTAGTATATTTTGAGGAATTTTGCGTCTATAGTAATCAGAGTTGTTGGCCTTTAGTTCTTTTTTTGTAGTGTTTTTATCTGGTATTGTTATAAATTTCTCTCTTAGAAGAGAAACAACAATGAACACCACAGAAATACAAAGACTTATAAGCACATATTATGAAAAATTACATGCCAATAAATTGGACAACTTAAAAGAAATATATAACCTTTTAAACTATAACGGGGGAAATAAAACATTTGAACAAGTAAAAAGCAATTAAATGGAATCAGTAATAAAAAAAAGATTCTGTCTTTCTCTGACTGACTAATTTCACCTAGCATAATACTCTCCAGTTCCATCCACGTAGTTGCAAATGACTTCACTCATATGAGGACTTTAAGAGACAAACAGATGAACATAAGGGAAGGAAAACAAAAATAATATAAAAACAGGGAGGGGGACAAAACAAAAGAGACTCATAAATATGGAGAACAAACTGAGGGTTGCTGGAGGGGTTGTGGGAGGGGGGATGGGCTAAATGGGTAAGTGGCATTAAAGAATCTACTTCTGAAATCATTGTTTCACTATATGCTAACTAATTCGGATATAAATTTAAAAAAATAAAATAAAATTAACATATTCCCGGAAAATAGTCCAAGATGAGATGGCCTCGCAAGTCAATTCTATTAAACAATTAATGAAAAATTAGTACCTATTCCCATCAAACTACTCCAAAATTTATAAGAGAAAGGAAAGCTTCCAAATACATTGTATAACGTCAACATTAACCTGTTTACAAAACTGGACAAACACAGGAAGAGAAAGATAAAAAATAAAAGAAGTAGAAAAAAACCAATTTCCCTAATGAACAGTGTTCCAAATATTCTGAACCAAATATCAGCAAATAACATTCAACAATAACTTAATAGGATCATGTACCTCTATGAAGTCAGATTTATTCTGGGAATTCAAGGATGGTTCAATATATGCAAATCAATCAACATCATAAATGCTGTTTACAAAATGAAGGATAAAATTTGTATGATTATTTTATAAAGGCAGAAAAATAATTTGACAATATTCAGTATTCATTTATGATTAAAGCTCTTGACAAAGTGTTTTTATTTTTATTTTTTATTTTTTATTTTTTATTTTTGTTCTTCCCTGACCACTTTATTTAAAATAACACCCCTACCCCATATCAACACTGTATCCCTCTTCTCTGCTTCATTCGTCTCCATTATTCTTATTACCATCTGACATTTAGTAGATTTTATGATTAATTTGTTAATTATCTCCCTACCCAACTAGAATGTAAGCTTCATGAGGGCAGAGACTTTTCTCTGTTTTATTCACTGCAACAAAGTGTTTTTAAAGGAACGTACCTTACAATAATAAAGGACATATATGTAAAAATTTCAGCTAACGTAATATATATTTTTTAATTTAAAATTTAATGGGCCAACATACAGTGCAAAATTGGTTTTAGGAGTAGAATTCAGTGATTAATCACATACATACAACACCCAGTGCACATCACAACAAGTGCCCTCCTTAATACCAGCAACCCATCTAGCCCATCTCCCAAACACCTCACTCCATCAACCCTCAGTTTATTCTGCATTGTTAAGAGTCTCTTGGGGTATGTTCCCTTTGTCTCCTCTTTCCCTGCACTTCCCATATATTCAACTATTTGTTTCTTAAATTCCACATATGAGTGATATACTATGGTATTTGTATTTCTCTGATTGAACTATTTTGCTTAGCAAAATGCATTCCAGCTCCATCCACCTCTTTGCAAATGGAAATATTACATTCTGTTTAATGGATGAGTAATATTCCATTGTAATGTACACGACATCTTCTATATCCATTTGTCAATCAATGGACATTTGGGCTCACTCCATAATTAGGCTAAGATTGATAATGCTGCTATAAACATTGGGGTGCATGTACCCCTTCAAAATGGTATTTTTGTATCCTTTGGGTAAATACCTAATAGTGCAATTGCTGGGTCATAGAGTAGTTCTATTTTCAGTTTTTTGAGGAAACTCCATACTTTTCTCCAGAGTGGCTGCACCAGTTTGCATTGCCACCAAAAGTACAAGATGGTTCTCCTTTCTCCATATCCTTGTCAACACCTGTTGTTTCTTGTATTGTTAATTTTAGCCATTCTGACAGCTGTGAGGCAGTATTTCATTGTGGTTCTGATTTGTATTTCCCTGATGATAAGTGATGTGAAGCATCTTTCATGTGTTTGTTAACCATCTGGATGTTTTCCTCGGAAAAGTGTCTACTTATGTCTTCTGCCCATTTCTTCACTGGGTTATTTGTTTTTTGGGGTGAGTTTGATAAATTATTTATAGGTTTTGGATACTAACCCTTCACTAGACGCTTCCTTTGCAAATATCTTCTCCCATTCTGTAGGCTGCCTTTTAGTTTTGTTAATTGTTTCCTTCACTGTGCAGATTTTCATTTTGATGAAGTCCCAATTATTCATGTTTAGTTTGTTTCCCTTTCATTCAGTGACATGTCTATTAAGTTGCTACAGCTGAGTTCAAAGAGGTTGCTGCCTCTTTCCTCCTCTAGGATTTTGATGATTTTCTGTCTCACATTTGCGTATTTCACCCATTTTTATTAATTTTTCTGTATGGTGTAAGAATGTGGTTCAGTTTCATTAATCTGCATGGTGCTGTCCAGTTTTCCCAACATCATTTTTTGAAGACACTGTCTTTTTTCCATTGGATATTCTTTCCTGCTTTGTCAAAGATTAGTTGACCATATAGTTGTGGGTCCATTTCTGAGTTCTCTACTCTTCCGTTAATCTATGTGTCTGTTTTTGCCAGCACATTCCTGTCTTGATGACTACAGCTCTGCAATATAGCTTGAAATCCAGAATCGTGATGCCTCTAGTTTTGCTTTTCTGCTACAGGATTGCTTTGGCTATTCAGGTATTTTGTGGTTTCATACAAATTTTAGGATTGTTTGTTCTAGCTCTGCAAACACTGATGGTGGTATGTTGATAGGAATTTGATTAAATGTGTACAACGCTTTAGGTATTATAGACATTTTAATGATGTTTTTCCTCCAATATGTGAGCATGAAATGCTTTTCAGTTTTGTTGTGTCCTATTCACTTTCTTTCATAAGTGTTCTGTAGTTTTCAGAGTATAGAACTTTGATCACTTTGGTTAGGTTGATTCTGAGGTATCTTATTGTTTTTGGTGCAATTTCAAATGACATTGATTCCTTGATATCTTTTTCTGCTACTTCATTATTGGTGTGTAGAAATACACCAGATTTCTGCACACTTATTTTATACCCTGTGACATTGCTGAATTCATGTGTTAGTTCTAGCAATTTTTGGGTGGAGTCTTTTGGGTTTTGTACATAGAGTTGCATCTCATCTGCAACTAGTGAAAATTTGGTTTTGCCTTACTTATTTATATCCTTTTTATTACTTTTGTTGTCTGCTGAGGCCAAAACTTCCACTGTAATGTTAAATAGCAATAATGAGAGTTGACACCCTTGTCTTGTTCCTTAGTGTAGGAGAAAAGCTCTCAGTTTTTTTTCCATTGAGGCTGATATTAGCTGTAGGTATTTTGTATATGGCCTTTATGATGTCGAGGTTTTTCCCTACTGTGTTGAGGGTTTTTTCAACAACAGGCACTCTATGTTGTCAAATGTTTTTTGTACATCTATGGAAAAGATAATATGGTTCTTATTAATGTGGCATGTCAGATTGATTTGCAAATTTTGAACCACCCTTCAGGCCAGAAATAAATCCCTCTTGATCATGGTAAATAATCATTTTAATGTACTGTTGAATTTAATTTGATATAATTTTATTGAGAATTTTTCCTTCATGTTCATCTGGAATATTGGCCTGCAATTGTCTTTTTTAATTGGGTCTTTGATTTTGGAATGAAGGAAATGTTGGCTTTGTAGATTGAGTTTGTAATTGTACTTCCAGTTCTACTTTTCATATTACTTAGAGACGAATAGGTATTAACTCTTTTTTAAATGTCTGGTAAAACTCTCCTGGGAAGCCACCTGGCCATGGGCTGTTGTTTGTTTAGAAATATTTGGTTACTGGTTCCTTTCCTTTGCTGGTTATGGGACTGCTAAAATTTTCTATTTCTTCCCATTTCAGAGTGGGAAGTTTGTGAAAGTCTAGGAATTTGTCCATTTTTTTCCAGGTTGCCCAGTTTTTGGCATATAGTTTTTATAGTATTCTCTTATAAATGTTCGTGTTTTTGTTGTTTTGTTGTTGCTGGTTGTGAACTCTCTCTTTCATTCATGATTTTATCTATTTGGATCCTTTCTCTTTTCTTTTTGATGAGGTTGGCTAAAGGTTTATCAATTCTGTTGTTTCAAAGAACCACCTCTCAGTTTTTTTGGTGTGTTCTACTCTTTTTTTCCTATATCATTTATTTTTTTCTCTAATCTTTTTTTTTCCTTCTTCTCCAGGATGTAGGCTTTATTTGCTACTTCTTTTCTACCTCCTTTAGGTGCAATATTCTGTTGTGTACTGGGAACTTTCTTGCTTTATGAGATAGGTCTGAATTGCAATATACCTTCCTCTGAGGTCTGCATTTGCTGCATCCCAAGGGTTTTTGACTATCTTGTTCATTGTCATTTGATTCCATGTATGTGTTTATTTCACCTTTAATTTCCAGGTTAACTAATTCATTCTTTTGAAAAATTTATTTATTTAAATTCAAGTTAGTTTACATGGAGTATAGTATCAGATTCAGAAGTAGAACCCAGTAATTTATCACTTACATATAACACCTAGTGCTCATCCCAACAAATGCCCTTCTTAATGCCCATCACCCTTTTAACCCATCCTTCCACAACACCTCTCCTCCAGCAAGCTTTAGTATGTTTGTTCTCTGTATTTAAGAGTCTCTTATGATTTGTTTCTTTTTCTGACTTTATCTTATTTTTCCTTCCTTTCCCCTATACTCATCTGTTTTGTTTCTTAAATTCTACATATGTATAAAATCATATATTTGTCTTTCTCTAACTGACTTGTTACCCTTATCAAAATTCACTCTACTTCCATTGACACTGCTTCAAATGGCAAGATTTAATTCTTTTGATCACTGAGTAATATTCCATTGTATATAAATACCACATCTTTTTATCCATTCATTAGTGGATGCACATTTGGCCTCTTTCCATACTTTGGCTATTGTTGATAGCAATGCAGTAAACATTCAGGTGCATGTACCCTTTCAAAACAGCATCTTTGTAACCTTTGGATAAATACCTAATAATACCATTACTGGGTCATTGAGTACTTCTGTTTTTATTTTGGGGGGAGCCTTCATACTGTTTTCCAGAGTGGATGCACCAGTTTGCATTCCCACCAACAATGCAAAAGTGTTCCCCTTTTTCCGCATCCTCGCCAACATCTGTTGTTGCCTGAGTTGTTAATGTTAGCCATTCTGACAGGTGTGAGGTGATATCTCATCATGGTTTTGATTTGTATTTCCCTGATTATGAGTGATGTTGAGCATCTTTTCATGTGTCTGTTGGCCATCTGGATGTCTTCTTTGGAGAAGTGTCTATTCATGTCTTCTGTACATTTCCTCACTGGATTATTTGCTTTTTGGGTTTTGAGTTTGATAAGTTTTTTATGGATTTTGGATACTAACCACTTATCCATTATGTCATTGCAAATATCTTCTCCCATTATGTACACTGCCTTTTAGTTTTAGTGATTTTTTTTTACTCTGGAGAAGCTTTTTATCTTGATGAGGTTCTAATAATTCATTTTTGATTTTATTTCCCTTGCATTCAATCACTAGTCCATTCAGAAGTTGCCCTGGCCAAGTTCAAAGAGGTTGTTGCCTGTATTCTCCTATAGTATGTTGATGTTTTCCTGTCTCACATTTAGGTCTTTCATCCATTTTGAATTTACTTTTGATTATGGTGTAAGCAAGTGGCCCAGTTTTAGTATTCTGCATGTCACTGTCCAATTTTCAAAGGACCATTTGCTGTAGACGCTATCTTTTTTTCATTGGATACTCTTTACTGCTTTGTGAAAGATTAGTGGGCCATACATTTCTGGGTCCATTTCTGGGTGCCCTGTTGTGTTACACTGATTTATGTGATTGATGTATGTGTCTGTTTTTGTGCTATTACCATACTCTCTTCATTATTACAGCTTTGTAATATAACTTCACGTCTGGAAGTCCAAAGCCTTCAGCTTTGTTTTTCTTTCTCAACATTCCTTTGGCTACTCAGGGTCTTTTCTGGTTCCATACAAATTTTAGAATTGTTAGTTCTAACTCTGGAAATACTGGCATTGTTTTGATAGGTTTTGGGTAGCATGGACATTTTAACAATATTTATTCTTCCAATCGATGAGTGTTTTTCCATTTCTTTGTGTCTTCTTCAATTGCTTTCATAAGCTTTCTATAGTATTCATTGTACTGCTCTTTAACCTTTTTGATGAGGTTTACTCCTAAGTATCTTATGTTTTTTCCTCCAATTGTAAATGGGATTGATTCCTTGATTTCTCTTTCTGCTGCTTCATTATTGGTATATAGAAATGTAACCAATTTCTGTACTTTAACTTTATAGACTGTCTTTGTTGAATTCACATATCAGTTCTAGTATTTTTTGGTGGAGTCTCTCACGTTTTCCATGTATGATATCATGCCTCCTGGGAAGAGTTAAAGTTTTACTCCTTTGCCAATTTGTATGCATTTTACTTCTTTTTGTTGTCTGATTGTTAAGGCTAGGACTTCCAGTACTATGTTGAACAACAGTGGTGAGAGTGGACATCCATGTCGTGTTCCTGACATTATGGGGAAAGTTTTCAGTTTTTCCCCCATTGAAGATGATATTTCATGTATGGCTTTTATGATATTGAAGAATGTTCTTTCTATCCCTACTTGTTTTCATCAGGGTTGTTTTCATCAGGAAATGATGCTGTATTTTGTTAAGTCACTTGTCTGTATCAATTGAAAGGATCATATGGTTCCTGTCCTTTCTTTTATTAATGTGGTGTATAATGTTGATTGATTTGTTAATGTTGAACCAGCCCTATAACCCAGGAATAAATCCAACTTGATTGTGGTGAATAATTCTTTTAATATAGTGTTGAATTTGACTTGCTAATAACATGTTGAGAATTTTTGTATATGGGTTCATCAGGGATATTGGCCTGTAATTCTCCTTTTTAGTGGGGTCTTAGTATGGTTTTGGAATCAAGGTAATGCTGGTTTCATTGACTGAGTTTGGAAAGTTTCCTTCCATTTTCTTTTTTGGTATATTTTGAAAAGAATAGGTATTGCCTCTTTAAATTTCTGGTAGAATTCCTCTGGGAACCCATCTTGCCTAGGGCTCATGTTTTTTGGGAGTTTTTTGATAGTTGATTCAATTTCATTTTTGGTTATGGGCCTACTCAAAGTTTCTGTGCCTGTCTGTTTCAGTTTGTTAGTGTGCGAGTTTCTAGGAATTTTTCCATTTCTTTCAGATTGCCCAGTATGCTGGCATATACTTTTTCATAGTATTCACTTTATTTTTTGGTATTTCTGTGTGGTGTTGGTTGTAATCTCTCCTCTTTCATTCATGATTTTATCTATTTGGTTCCTCTGTCTTTTCTTTCTTATATATCTGGTTATGGTTTTATCAATTTGTTTATTCTTTAATAGTAACTTTTAGTTTCATTGATATATTCTACTGATTTTTTTGTTTCTATATTGCTTATTTCTGCTCTAATATTTATTATTTTCCTTCTTATGCTGGCT
This sequence comes from Prionailurus viverrinus, assembly GCF_022837055.1. Classification (NCBI taxonomy): domain Eukaryota; kingdom Metazoa; phylum Chordata; class Mammalia; order Carnivora; family Felidae; genus Prionailurus; species Prionailurus viverrinus. Next base: position 45,965,536 of record NC_062579.1, on the reverse strand, counting down.
TTAGGCTTTATTTGCTTTTCCTTTACAAGCTCCTTTGGGTTAAGGTTAGCTTGTGTATTTGGGGCCTTTCTTGCTTCTTGAGATAGGTCTGAATTGCAATATACTTTCCTCTTAGGACTGCCTTTACTGCATCCCAAGGGGGTTGGACTATCATGTTTTCATTTTCATTTACTTTTATGTATTTATTATTTCTTAAATTTCTTGGGTAAGAAATTCATTAAAAAAATTAGTGTTTATTTTTGACAGAGAGAGAGACAGAGATAGAGACAGATTGTGAGTTTGGGAAGGCAGAGAGAGAGGGAGACACAGAATCTGAAGCAGTTTCCTGGCTCTGGGCTGTCATCACAGAGCCTCATGTGGGGCTTGAACCCATGGACAATGAGATCATGACCTGAGCTGAAGTTGGACGCTTAACTGATTGAGCCATCCAGGCACTCCACAATTCATTCCTTAGTAGGATATTATTTAACCTCCATGTACTTGAGGGCTTTCTAAGTTTTTTCTTATGGTGGACTTCATGGTTCAGAGCGTTATGATCTGAAAATATGCATGGTAACATCTATATCTTCTTGTACTTGTTGAAGGCTGATTTGTGACATAGTACGTGATCTATTATGTACAATGCTCCATGTATACTTGAGAAAAATGTATATTCTGCTGCTTTAGGATGAATATAACTGTTATGACCATCAAGTCCAGTGTGTCATTCAAAGCCATTGCTTCCTTTTTGATTTCCTGCTTAGATGATCTGCCCATAGCTGTAAGTGGGATATTAAAGCCTCTGTTCTTCTGGTATTATTATCAATGAGTTTCTTTATATTTGTGATTAATTTATCTATTTGGGTTTTTTACATGTTGGGGGCATAAACCTTTACAATTGTTATATCTTCTTGTTTGATAGACCCCTTAATTATGACATAATGCTCCTTTACATTATATCATTACAGTCTTTGTTTTAACATCTAGATTGTCTGATATTAGTATGGGTACTCTGGCTTTCTTTAGATCTTCATTATCATGATAGATGGCTCTCTATCCCCTCACTTTCAATATGCATTGTCTCTTTATGTATAAAACGAGTCTCTTTTAGGCAGCATATAGATGGGTCACCTTTTTTTAAATCAATTCTGATATCCCATGTCTTTTGATTGGAGCATTTAGTCCATTTACATTCAGAGGGCTTATTGAAAGTTATTAATTTAGTGTCATTATATTACCTGTAGAGTTCACGTTTCTGGTGATGTTTTCTGGTCCTTTATAGTCTTTGTTGCTTTGTTGTTCTTTTTTCTTTCCCCATTCAGAGAGTCCCACCTAAAATTTCCTGCAGTGCTGGTTTATTGTTTATGAACTCCTTTAGCTTTTGTCTGGGAAAATCTATATCCCTCTTCCTATTCTGAATGACAGCCTCATTGGATAAAGGATTCTCAACTGCATATTTTTCCCACTCAGCATATTGAATATTTCCTACCATTCCCTTCTGGCCTGATAGGTTTTGGTGGACAGGTCTGCTACTAACCTTATGTGTCTAGCCTTGTAGGTTAAGTACATTTTGTGCCAGCTGCTTTCATAATTCTCTCTTTATATTTGTATTTTGCAAATATCACTATGATATGTAATGGTGTTGACCTGTTTTGCTGATTTATAGTGGAGTTCTCTGTGCCCCTTAGACTTGAATGCCTATTTTCTTCCCCTGATTAAGGAAGTTCTCAGCTATAATTTGTTCAAATAAACCATCTGCCCCCTTTCCATGTTCTTTTCTTTCTGGGATTCTTATGAAATAGATATCATTTGATTTAATGGATCACTCAGTTCTCAGTGTCATCTTTGTGATGTAGTAATTTTCCCTCTTTTTTTCAACTTCATTATTTTCCATAATTTTATCTTCAATTTCACCTATTTTATCCTCTGCTTCTTCAATCCTCACTGTCACTGTATCCTGTGTGTTTTGCATCTGAGTTATTTCATTTTGTATCTCATCCTAATTGTTAGATCTTTGAAGTCTGCAGCAAAGTTTTCTATGGTGACTTCTATGTTCTTTTCAAGCCCAGGTAGTAGTAGTCTTATTACTCTTGTCCTATATTCTTGCTCATATATATTGATTATATTTGTTTTGAGCAAGTTCCTCACTCTGATTTTTTTATTGACATTTCTTTTGGGGAGAATTCTTCCATCTGATCATTTTGGCTAAGTTTCTGTCTTTTGCGTGGTTCAAAACTTGTTATGTTCTTATCTGAGAGTACTTCTATATTAAAAAGTGGACATACACTGCCTAGGGCCTGGCACTTCAGGAAGTGTTTCTTGTGCATGTTGTGTGCACTCTTCCCTTGTGTTTTGACTGCTATTTACCACTGCTCAGTCCTCTGCAGATCTCCTCCTTGCTTGCAATGATGTGATGGAATGTTGGAACTTTTCAGTAGGTGAATTTGATTTCTTTGTTGAAGTAACCTTGGGAAAAAGATGGGGGGAGCCTGACACAAAAAAAAAAAGATTAGGAAAGACACCAAAAAAATCCCAACCAGAGAATCAAAAAATGATAAGGCTGATTCTGAAGAAGAAGGAGGAGGAGAATGGGAGGGAGGAGAAGGAGGAGGAGGAGAAAGAAGGAGAAGAAAGAAGGAGAAGAAAGAGGAAGGAGAAGAAAGAAGAAGAAGGAGAAGGGGAAGGGGAAGGAGAAGAAGGAGAAGGAGAAGGAGAAGAATAAGAGAGAATAAGAAGAAGAAAGAAGAAGAAGGAATAAAAGAGGAATCCAAAATGCTGATCCAAGAGAAAAAAAGTAAATGAAAAATAAGAAAGAAGCTATGTGACGGATTCCAAAAGAAAAAAAGAGGAAAGAAAAGAGAGAGAGAAAAAAACAATTATTGGTGTTTGTTTTGAGGCATCTGATTTTCACTGCACTTGGTGCATGTTGGGTGCTGGCTGTGCTGGTCTTCTTGAGGAGAGGTCCACGGCATTGTATCAGAGTCAGTCTTTCCCCAGTAAATATGCAGTCGCCAGGCTCAGTGGGGGTGAGGGAGGACACGGTGTGGTATTGTCAGTGGGTCCCACCTCCACTGCTGGTCGCTGTGTTACTCTCTGATGTCCCACCATGTGGATGTTGTGAGGAAAATGGGGCCACTCCAACCTCTCATCCCTGGACCAGGGATCTCACATCCTCATCTATTTAGGAGTCCTTCACAGAATAGTGAGGGCAGTAAGCAAGCCCTGTGCCACAGTTCTCCTGTGTTTTATCTTTTGTACGCAGCTGATTAAAAGCCCAAAGCCAGGGGCGCCTGGGTGGCGCAGTCGGTTAAGCGTCTGACTTCAGCCAGGTCACGATCTCGCGGTCCGTGAGTTCGAGCCCCGCATCAGGCTCTGGGCTGATGGCTCAGAGCCTGGAGCCTGTTTCCAATTCTGTGTCTCCGTCTCTCTCTGCCCCTCCCCCGTTCATGCTCTGTCTCTCTCTGTCCCAAAAATAAATAAATGTTGAAAAAAATTTAAAAAAAAAGCCCAAAGCCTTAGATGACCTGGCACCACACTGATATGCTCCCCTCCTCCAGAGTAGAGCCTCTCCACCCTGCTGATGAAAGGCTTTAGCACCTGTAGGGTCTTTTGTCCTTGGGGGGCAATAAAACCTCTTCAAAAAGTATTCCAGGAAGGTAATGTTCTCTGTCAGTGTGCCCTGGATATCTCTACACATCCTTATACACTTCAGGGCCGGCTAATTTCTTCCCAGGAGTGTGTAATACAGCCCCACTCTGGAGAAAGTTGCACACTTCCAAAACCACAGAGTGTAACCTCCAAACCCTGTTTGCAAAAAAGACCTGGGAAACTCAGTACTTCTCAAACCAGTCTGCAGTTCAGAAAGGTTTTCCTCTTGTGCTATCTTGATGCTGCACTTTCTCAACCTCTGTCTTTCTCTTTCTTTTGTCTCTACATGGAAATGGATCCCTCCACTCTGTGGCACCGCCATGTTTATTTCCCCCAATTCACTTTTACGCACTTTGCACTTGTCAAGATGTCCCCCTGTAACTATGGAGATCTTTCTGCCACTTCCACTCAATTTCCTGGGTGTTCCAAGTGATCTGACTTCAATACAGGTGTGTTTCTGGGACAAGGAAATCCCAGGGTCCCCCTACTTCTCCACCTACTTAACTCCCAAGCTATTCATTCTTTTTTTTTTTTAAATTTTTTTTTTCAACGTTTATTTTATTTTTGGGACAGAGAGAGACAAAGCATGAACAGGGGAGGGACAGAGAGAGAGGGAGACACAGAATCGGAAACAGGTTCCAGGCTCTGAGCCATCAGCCCAGAGCCTGACGCGGGGCTCGAACTCACGGACCGCGAGATCGTGACCTGGCTGAAGTCGGACGCTTTAACCGACTGCGCCACCCAGGCGCCCCCCAAGCTATTCATTCCTTAGTGGGATATTATTTAGCCTCCATGTGTTTCAGGACTTTCCAAATATTTTCTTGTGGTTGATTTCAAGTTTGATAGTTTTGTTATCTGAAAATATGCATGGTATGACCTCCATCTTTTTGTACTTGTTGAGGTCTAATTTGTGATCCAGTATGTGATCTATTCTGGAGAATATCCCATGGGTACTCAAAAAAATGTTTATTCTGCTGCTTTTGGATGAAATTTCTGAATATATATGTTAAGACCATCCAGTCCAGTATGTCATTCCAAGCAATAGTTTCCATGTTCATTTTCAGTTTGGATGAATTGCTTAGATGATTACATTTCTGTAAGTGGGGTGTTAATGTCCCCTACTATTGTTGCATTGTTTTCGAGATTTTATGTTTGTGATTAATTGGTTGATATATTTTGGTTCTCCCAATTTGGCTGCATATATATTTACAATTGTTAGATCTTCTTGATGGATAGACCTCTTAATTATATGACCCCTTCTTCATCTCTTGTTACAGTCTTTGTTTTAAAATCTAGTTTGTCTGGGGGCGCCTGGGTGGCGCAGTCGGTTAAGCATCCGACTTCGGCCAGGTCACGATCTCGCGGTCCAGGAGTTCGAGCCCCGCGTCAGGCTCTGGGCTGATGGCTCGGATCCTGGAGCCTGTTTCCGATTCTGTGTCTCCCTCTCTCTCTACCCCTCCCCCGTTCATGCTCTGTCTCTCTCTGTCCCAAAAATAAATAAACATTGAAAAAAAATTAAAAAAAAAATAAATAAAATCTAGTTTGTCTGATATAAGTATGGCTACTCTGGCTTTCTTTTGACATCCATTAACATGATAGATGGTTCCCCACCACCTTCAATCTTCAAGTGTCTTTATGTCTAAAATGAGTCTTTTGTAAGCAACATATAGATGGATTTTTTTTTATCCATTATTATACCTATGTCTTTTGATTGGAGCATTTAGTCCATTTACATTCAGAATGATTATTGAAAAAATATGAGGTCCATGCCATCGTGTTAACTGTAGAGTTGGTGTTTCTGGTGATGTTCTCTGGTACTTTCTAGTATTTGTTGCTTTTGGTCGTTTTTTTTTTTCTCCACTAAAAGAGTCCCCCATAAAATTTCCTGCAGGTCTATTTTAGTGATCATAATCTCCTTCATTTTTTGTCCGGGAAACTCTTTATCTCTCCTTCTGTTTTGAATGACAACTTTTCTGGATAAAGACTTCTTAGCTGCATATTCTCCCCACTCTCACTTTGAATATTACTTTCCCCTCCTTTTTGGCTTGAAAAATTGTCAACAGATCTGCTGACAACCTTATCAGTCTTCTCTTGTAGGTGACAAACGTTTTTTTTCCCTTGCTTCTTTCCAGATTTTCCTTCTCTGAGCATTTTCTGAATTTGAATATGATATGCTTTGGCAGTGGTCAGCTTTTGTCTTGGATTTTGATGTCTATGTCTTTCCCTAGATTAGAGAAATTTCTAGATGTAATTTGCTCACATAAACCTTCTGCCCCTTTGTCTCTCTCCTGATCATCTGATATTCCTATGATACAAATGTTCTGTTTTAATAAGTTGCTGAGTTCCCTAAGTCTGCCTCGGTGATACACAATTTTTTGTTTCCTTCTTTTCAGCTTTATTATTTTCCATGATTTTATCTTTTATATCACTAGTTCATTCCTCTGCTCATCAATCCTCATTGTCGTGGCATCCTTTGCATCTCAGGTATAGCATTTTTAATTTCAGTCTGAATACATTTCAATTCTTTTTTTTTCTGCAGAAAGTGATTCTCTGGTATCTTCTATACTTTTTTCAAGCTCAGCTAGTATTGCTATAATTGTTGTTTTATTTTATTTTATTTTATTTCAAATTCATCAAACATTTTTTTAAAAAATTTTAAGTTTTTTTCTAAGAATTCCAAGGTTTCTTTTTTTCTTTAATTTATTTTTTATTTTTTACAATTTACATCCAAATTAGTTAGCATAGTGCAGCAATTTCAGGAGTAGATTGCTTAGTGCTCCTTACCCATTTAGTCCATTCCCTCTCCCACAAACCCTCCAGTAACCCTCAGCTTGTTTTCCATATTTATGAATCTCTTCTGTTTTGTCCCTATCCCTGTTTTTTTTATATTATTTATGTTTCCCTTCCCTTATGTTCATATATTTTGTATCTTAAAGTCTTCATATGAGTGAAGTCATATGATTTTTGTCTTTCTCTGACTAATTTCACTTAGCATAATACCCTACAGTTCCATCCAAGAAGTTGCAAATGGCAAGATTTCATTCTTTTTGATTGTCGAGTAGTACTCCATTGTATATATATACACCTCATCTTCTTTATCCATTCATCCATCAATGGACATTTGGGGTTCTTTCCATACTTTGACTATTGTTGATAGTGCTGCTATAAACATAGGGGTGTATGTGTCCCTTCAAAACAGCACACCTGTATCCCTTGGATAAATGCCTAGTAGTGAAATTGCTGGGTTGTAAGGTAGTACTATTTTTAGTTTTTTGTGGAACCTCCATACTGTTTTCCAGAGCAGCTGCACCAGCTTGCATTCCCACCGACAAGGCAAAAGAGATCCTCTTTCTCTGCAACCTTGGCAACATCTGTTGTTGCCTGAGTTGTTAATGTTAGCCATTCTGACAGGTGTCAGGTGATATCTCATTGTGGTTTAGATTTGTATTTCCCTGATGATATGTGATGTTGAGCATTTTTTCATGTGTTGGTTGGCCATCTAGATGTCTTCTCGGGAGAAGCATCTATTCATGTCTTTTGCCCTTTTTTTCACTGGATTCTTTGTTCTTTGGGTGTTGAGTTTGATCAGTTCTTTATAGATTTTGGACACTAACCCTTTATCTGATGTGTCATTTGCAAATATCTTCTCCTATTTTGCAGGTTGCCTTTTAGTTTTGCTGATTGTTTCCTTCGCTGTGCAGAAGCTTTTTATTTTGATGAGGTCCCAGTAGTTCATTTTTGCTTTTGTTTCCCTTGCCTCTGGAGACATGTTGAGTAAGAACTTGCCGCGGCCAAGATCAAAGAGGTTTTTTCCTGCTTTCTCCTCAAGGATTTTGATGGCTTCCTGTCTTACATTGAGGTCTTTCATCTATTTTGAGTTTATTTATGTATGGTGTAAGAAAGTGGTCCAGGTTCATTCTTCTGCATATCGCTGTCCAGTTTTCCCAGCACCACTTGCTGAAGAGACTGTCTTTATTCCATTGGATATTCTTTCCTGCTTTGTCAAAGATTAGTTGGCCCTACGTTTGTGGGTTCATTTCTGGGTTCTCTATTCTGTTCCATTGATCTGAGTGTCTGTTCTTGTGCAAGTACCATACTGTCTTGATGATTACAGCTTTTTAGTATAGCTTGAAGTCTGGGATTGTGATGCCTCCTGCTTTGCTTTTCTTTTTCAAAATTGCTGTGGCTATTTGGGGTCTTTTCTGGTTCCATACAAATTTTAGGATTATTTGTTCTAGCTCTGTGAAGAATGATGGTGTTATTTTGATAAGGATTGCATTGAATATGTAGATTGCTTTGGGTAGTATTGACATTTTGACAATACTGTTTCTTCCTATCTGAAAGAGTGGACCTATGCCAGCTGACTCCATCGTGTTCTGTGTCCTCCATCTTGAGTGACTATGTCCCCGACATGGACCCCTTTCCGGGAAAACCGCAGAAACCTCAGACCACGCCTCCTCCCCTTGAGTAACCTCCCGCTCACCCGTTCAAACTTCCTGATCAAAATACACCTGGCAACCTGCGTAACAGGAGTCCAACCCTTCCCCAGCCAATCGGCTGAGGCCACGACCCTTCCCCAGCCAATCGGCTAAGGCCACAGCCATTACCTCACCAACTGCCCCTAGACCCCTATAAAACCTTTGTGTTTTTGAAACTTGCTGGCTCTTTCCGGCATCTCACTGCTGCGTCAGTGCAGGTGGGGGATTGAGCCCGAGCTAGCTCGAATAAAGGCTCTTTGCTTTTGCATTGGATTCAGCTCCCTGGTGGTCTTTGGGGATCGTGAATTCTGGGCATAACACTATCCAGGAGCATGGAATCTTTTTCCATTTGTTTTTGTGTCTTCTTTAATTTCTTTCATAAACTTTCTATAGTTTTCAGCGTATAGATTTTTCACCTCTTTGGTAAGATTTATTCCTAGGTATTTTATGTTTTTTTTGTGTGCAACTGTAAATGGGATCAATTCCTTGATTTGTCTTCCTGTTGCTTGATTGTTGGTGTATAGGAATGCAACCTATTTCTGTGCATTGATTTTATATCCTGCAACTTTGCTGAAATCATGAATCAGTTCTAGCAGTTTTTCGGTGGAATCTTTTGGGTTTTCCATACAGAGTATCATTTCATCTGCGAAGAGTGAAAGTTTGACCTCCTCTTGGCTGATTTGGATTCATTTTATTTCTTTGTGTTGTCTGCAGAGGCTAAGACATCCAATACTATGTTGAATAACAGTGGCGAGAGTGGTCATATTTGTCCTTTTCCTCACTTTAGGGGGAAAACTGTCAGTTTTTCCCCATTGAGGATTATATTAGCATTAGGTCATTCATATATGGCTTTTATAATCTCGAGGTATGTTCCTTCTATCCCTACTTTCTTGAAGATTTTTATCAAGAAAGGATGCTGTATTTTGTCAAATGCTTTCTCTGCATCTCTTGAGAGGATCATATGGTTCTTGTCCTTTCTTTGATTGATGTGTTGAATCATGTTAGTTGTTTTGTGGATATTGAACCAGCCCTGCATCCTGGGTATAAATCCCACTTGGTCGTGAATATTTTTTATAGTATTGTTGGATCTGGTTGGATAATACCTTGTTGAGGATTTTTGCATCCATGTTCATCAGGGAAATTGGTCTATCGTTCTCCTTTTTAGTGTGGTCTCTGGTTTTGGAATCAAGGTAATGATGGCTTCATAGAAAGAGTTGGGAAGTTTTCCTTCCATTTCTATTTTTTGGAATAACTTCAAGAGAATAAGTGTTAACTCTTCCTTAAATGTATGGTAGAATTTCCCTAGAAAGCCATATGGCCCTGGACTCTTGTTTTTTAGCAGACTTTTTATTACTAATTCAATTTCCTTACTGATTATGGGTCTGTTCAAATTTTCTCTTTCTTCCTGTTTCAGTTTTGGTAGTGTATATGTTTCTAGGAATTTGTCCGTTTCTTCCAGATTACCCATTTTATTGGCATATAATTGTTCATAATATTCTCTTATTATTTTTTTTTCTGCTGTGTTGCTTGTGATCTCTCCTCTTTCATTCTTGATTTTATTTATTTGGGTCCTTTCCTTTTTCTTCTTGATCAAACCGGCTAGTGGTTTATCAATTTTGTTAATTCTTTCAAAGAACCACCTTCTGGTTTCATTGATCTGTTCTACTGTTTCTTTGGTTTCTATAGCATTAATTTCTGCTCTAATCTTTATTATTTCCTGTCTTCTGGTGGTTTTGGGTTTTATTTGCTGTTATTTTTCCAGCTCCTTAAGGTGTAAGGTTAGGTTGTGTATCTGAGATCTTTCTTCCTTCTTTAGGAAGGCCTGGATTGCTATATACTTTCCTTTTATGACCACCTTTGCTGCATCCCAAGGTTTTGGGTTGTGGTGTTATCATTTTCATTGACTTCCATATACTTTTTAATTTCCTCTTTAACTGCTTGGTTAACCCATTCATTCTTTAGTAGGATGTTCTTCTGTCTCCAAGTATTTGTTACATTTCCAAAATTTTCTTGCAGTTGATTTTGAGTTTCATAGCATTGTGGTCTGAAAATATGCACAGTGTGATCTCATTCTTTTGTATTTACGTAGGGTTGATTTGTCTCCCAGTATATTGTCTATTCTGGAGAACGTTCCATGTGCACTGGAGAAGAATGTATATTCTCCTGCTTTAGGATGAAATGTTCTGGATATATCTGTGAAGTCCATCTGGTCCACTGTGTCTTTCAAAAACATTGTTTCCTTGTTGATTTTTTGATTAGATGATCTGTCCATTGCTGTGAGTGAGGTGTTGAATTTTCCTACTATTATGGTATTACTATTGATGAGTTTGTTTATGTTTGTGATTAATTGATTTATATATTTGGGTGCTACCACATTTGGCACATAAATCTTTACAATTGTTAGGTCTTCTTGGTGGATAGACCCCTTGATTATAATATAATGTCCTTCTTTATCTCTTGATACAGTCTTTATTTTAAAGTCTGGATTGTCTGATATAAGTATGGCTACTCCAGCTTTCTTTTGTTGACTGTTAGCATGATAGATGGTTCTCCATCCCCTTATTTTCAATCTGAAGGTGTCTTTAGGTCTAAAGTGGGTCTCATGTAAACAGCATATAGATGGATCTTGTTTTCTTACCCATTCTGTTACCTTATGTCTTTTGATTGGAGCATTGAGTGCATTGACGTTTAGAGTGAGTACTGAAAGATATGAATTTATTGCCATTATGATGCTTGTAGAGTTGGAGTTTCTGGTGGTGTTCTCTGGTCCTTTTTAATCTTTGTTACTTTTGATATGTGTGTGTGTGTGTGTGTGTACATATATTTTAATCTTTTCTCCCCTCAGAGAGTCCCCCTTAAAATTTCTTGCAGGGCTAGTTTAGTGGCCACAAACTCCTTTAATTTTTGTTTGTCTGGGAAACTTTTTATCTCCCCTTCTATTTTGAATTGCAGCCTTGGTGGATAAAGAATTCTTGGCTGCATATTTTTCTGATTCAGCACACTGAATATATTCTGCCACTCCTTTCTGGCCTGCCAAGTTTCTGTGGATAAGTCTCCTGCAAACCTGATCTGTCTTCCCTTGTAGGTTAGGGACTTTTTTTTACCTTGCTGTTTCTATGATTCCCTCCTTGCCTGAGTATTTTGTGAATTTGACTCTGATATACCTTGTTGATGGTTTTTGTTGAAACTAATGGGGTCCTCTGTGCTTCCTGGATTTTGATGTCTGTGTCTTTCCCCAGGTTAGGAAAGTTTTCCCCTATTATTTGCTCACATAACCCTTCTACCCTTATTTCTCCCTCTTCCTCTTCTGGGACCCCTATGATTCTGATGTTATTCCTTTTTAATGTCATTGATTTCTCTAATTCTTAAATCATGCTCTTTTGCCTTAATCTCCCTCTTTTTTTCTGCTTCATTATTCTCTATAAGTTTGTCCTCTATATCGCTGATTCTCTGTTCTGCCTGGTCCGTCCTTGCCACTGCTGCATCCATCCATGATTGCAGCTCAGTTATAACATTTTTGATTTCATGCTGTCTATTTTTTTACTTCTTTTATCTCTTCAGAAAGGGATTCTAATCTATTTTCGACTCCATCTAGTATTCTTATTATCATGATTCTAAATTCTGGTTAAGACATCTTGCTTGTATCTGTGTTGGTTAAGTCCTTGGCTGTCGTTTCTTCATGCTCTTTATATTGGGGGGAATTTCTTTGTTTTGTCATTTTGAAGGAAGAAAAGGAATCAATGAGGTAGAAAATTTAAAATTAAGAAGAAACTAAATTTTAGAAAATATTAAAATTAAAAATTAAAAACACACACCCAAAAATCAAATAAATGATGCTAGATCCTAGGTGTATTTTGTTCTGGGTGTTGAAAGTGGTTTGACAGATTAGAGAAAAAAAGGGGGGACAGAAAAGAAAGGAAATCATTTGAGAATTGGAAAAAATTAATGCACTGAATTAGACTAAAATGAGATGGTTGAGTTAAAATATAATTTGAAAAAAATATACACAGAAGTAAAGAATATAGTAGAAAAAAATTAGATAAAATATTTTTATTTAAAATTAAAAACAAAAAAGAATTTTTTTCTTTTTATATATTCAAGAAAAAGAAAAACAAAAAAGAGAAAAAAGAAAAAAAAAGGAAACAAGGAAATCGTTTGAAAATTTGAAAAAGGGAATGCACTGTAGGAGACTAAAATAAAATGATGGAAGTAAAATAGAATTTGAAAAAAATTACATAAAAGCAAAAAATATAGTAAAAAATTAAAGAAAAATATTTAAATAGAAATTGAAGGTAAAAATGAAGTTTTTCTGCATTGAAGAAAAAGAAAAGAAACGAAAAAGAGAAAAAAGATAAAGGAAAAAAAGAAATCATTTGAAAATTTGAAAAGGTGAATACAATGAAGTAGACTAAAATAAAATGATGGAAGTAAAATACAATTTGATACAAATACACAAAAGTAAAAAATATAGTAATATAAATTAAAGAAAAATATTTTTAATAAAAATTGAAATTAAAAATAAATTTTTCTCTTTCTATATTGAAGAAAAAGAAGTGTGAAAGAGAAAAGAAAAAAAAATGAATAGATGGACCTGCTAAGAGACTGAAGTAGGACTGAAATTACTTCATTTTCCCCTAGAAGTCAGTCTATGTAGCACTTTATAGTCCATAAACTAAGCTGGTGGTGAGACTTGTATTCTCGAAGGTTGGCCCAGTTGGGTGGGGCTCAGTGTAATGGCTCCACTCTCCAGTGGATCGCCCTGCTAGCCTACTGAGGTGGAGTGTTGTGGTGCTCCTTAATACGTATGTACATGCATGGGAGTGGTGAAAATGGTGCCAGCCAGCTACCCAGTCTGTTCACCCAGATCAGCAATCATGCACCCTTCCTCTGTCTTCAGCTTTTGTTCACTCCCCGCTTTTTCACTCTCTGTGACCAGGCCCTAGGCAGTACCTCTCTCCCGAGTTTTGTCTCAGATGCAGCTGTTTTTCCCAGCCCCTTATTTCTGAAGGACTGAGGCTTTGACCTGTTCCACCCCTCTGGGGAATGGTCTCACTGAGCAATGGCCAAATGAACAATGGCCAAATGCCAGCTGTACCTAGGAAGGCTTGTTAGACCCTGCTGTTGCTGGTGCTCCAAGACTGTGGCCAGGTGCCAGCCTGCCCCAGAAAAACTTCATGAGCTAGTGTAGCAGCAGAATTTCAGGGATTATGGAAAATTACAAAACACATCTGGCACCAGGTTTCACCCTTAATGATGTTCCAGCACCAGAAAATGTGGCCATTTTCTGGGGTCTGCTGGGACCATGTGGCTTCAGCAGTCTTTACCAAATGTCCTTCCAGCAGTGGAACCGCTTTTCCCCATGTGGCCTGAGATCCTCTTGGACCCCACTCTATTCCTGGGGAGTCACCCTTCCCACCAGAGCACCTCTAGGTATCAAGCTGCAGAGTTGCAGCCTTTGCGCTCCCCTTGTTTACAGTCTTAACGGAATTTAAACCCTGTCCTTTCTCCTTTCTCCCTTTTTAGTTTATTCCCTGCAGCTGTTTCCAATTTTCCACTTTCTCTCCAGCTGCTTTTTGGGAGGGCTGCTTTTCCCATATTCTGTTCCACCCCCCAGTCTACTTCCTCTCTTTGCTCACAAAAGCAACTCCCTTCCTGCGTCTTGCTCCCCAAGTTCACTTCTCCGTGCCGCATACCTGCTGAATTCTGTGATTCAGGTTGTGCAGATTGTTGTGTTAATTTTCCACTCAGTTTTGTAGGTGTGCAGGATGGTTTAGTGTTGGTCTGTCTGTATATCATGGATGCGAGACACACAAAAAACTACCATGCTGTTCTGCCATCTTGGTTTCTCCTATAATTGTTTTAAATTCTAGCTGAGACATGTAACTTACATCTATATTGATTAAATCCTTTGCCATGGTTTCTACTTCCTGTTTTTTTCTTCTGGCTGAATTTCCCTGCCTCGTTATTTTGTCCAGAAAAGAAAACAAGAAAGGAAAAACAACAAACAAAACCAAGAAACTAGATCATGGGTGTGTTTTGGTCTGCTTGATAAAACAACTTAGATCCAAAAATGAAAATTAAATTAAATTAAGCAAACAAAAATATATATATATATACATATATAACTAAAAATAAAAAAAACAATGATTGCAATAAAAAGTAATTAAAATATAATAAATGAAAACTATTAGAAAATAAATAATAAAATTAAACAGGTAGCTAGATCTTATTTCCCCTAGACCTGAAGCTTTTGTAGCACTCTATGATCAGTAGATTTGTTATAGGCAAGTTGGTTGTGCTGGTCTTCTGGTTTATGGGACTACTATGGTGGTTCTCAGGATGATTTATTTCAATAGAAATGCACTTCCATGGAGCAGGGGTGCGGGGCCTGGTGTAAGCATCTCCAGTTTCCACTAGGTGGCGTCGTTTTGTTCCCTGAAGATTTTCAGTGTTGAAGGGCAGGGTGAATATGGCAACTCCCCAGTCTCCAGCACTTGTGAAAAATCACACCTGCTACTCTTCAGGGAACCCTCATAGAAGAGTATTCAATCACCCTTCTTGTGTCCCAGTTTCCATCAGAGTCCTGCATTCACCCTGCATGCATCTAAGCCTTTTTATTTTAGGTGCATTACTTAATTTCAAAAAAGCAAACTTTAGAGATTCCCAGCTACAGAACACTTTGTTTCTCTGGGAGACAGTCTTGCCGCAGTTTGCTGGCCTCTGCAAGGAAGGTGGTCACATGACTGTGCAGTAGTTCAGAGTTTATGTCAAAACAGCAGATAGCTGGCACCCTTTCTTGCTATCCTCAGTCCCAGTAACTTTCTCCTATTCCTGGGAACAGCAGAGCATGTTGGCATCAAGTGTCTTTCTTGTGATCCAGGGAATCCTCAGACACAATGGTATCACTCATGAGATTTCTCCCTACTCGGCCACCTGTGCACCTTTAAGCCAGGCACATTGCCCACTGTATCAGACTTCTAGAAGTTCAGGTTTTGCATGCCACTGCTTATACTATTTTGTGGCAGTCTCTTATAATCAGGATTCCTTCCTTGCCACTGTACCTGTAGCTTTTTCTTCCCCATGTCAACATTCTGCACCTCCCAACTTCCAGAATTTGGCCACTTTTTTACTTGTAGACTTGAAGTTTTTGTTCTTTCAGACCTACAATTCATTTTTTGGGGATGTTCAGAATGATTTGATAACTATCTAGCTGTGTTTGAAGGATGAAACAAGCTCCGGGTGTCCCCACTCTTCTGCCATCTTAACTGTCCCTGTGGACTGGCATTTTCAATATTTTTCTACTTTAGCAATGTGACTTTGGCAAAATTACCTGATTTCTATAACCCATAGTTTCCTCACCTATTAAAAAAGCCATAATAAGAGTCCACAGTTGCTTTTGAAATGTGAGATAGTAGATGTAAAATACACCACACAGATCCTCACACATAGTTGGAGTTAGGAAATAATAGATAATGTCATATGTCTGAATGATAATACCTAGAAAAATTTTTTTTCAATATTTCAAGAGTTGATTTTTCTTCCAAATAGGTAGCTTTTTCTCTGTCAAATTCTAAGTGATTGCTCAATGTCACCCCAGAGAAACCATCATAAAATTATTTGTTCTATTATTTTGGTATTTAAAATTTTTGTATCTTAGTCTCTTTTAAATGGGTTGAATCTTACTATGACAAACAAACACAAAAGCTTTCTGTACATTAATAGAATATTTTAGGTTTTTTAAAATTTTTTTAGTGTTTGTTTTTGAGAGCAGAGAGAGAGAGAGAAAGACAGAGCATGAGTGGGGGAGGGGAAGAGAGAGAGAGAGGGAGACACAGAATTCAAAGCAGGCTCCAGGCTCTGTGGTGCGGGGCTCAAACTCACGAACTGTGAGATCATGACCTGAGCTGAAGTCCGATGATTAACGGACTGAGCCACCCAGGTGCCCCAGAATATTTTAGGTTTTTTAGTGCTTTGTTTCTCACATTATTTTTCAAACAAATTTTTACCTTTTTCTCTCTTTTGGTATGTTTATTGCCTGAAAAAAGGGATAGTCATTTGAATTGTCATCATAGCCTGCTACCCACCATATGTCCCAATGAACTGAAAAGTTAAACAACTTTAACCTGTTTAACAGTTTTGGATCTCTCTTACACCCGACACTAAGCAAGAGTGTTCAGCTTTTTAAATTTAGGGGTATTACTAAAGGAAAGATATGAAATATGCCCAACTAAGGTAATTTAGCAATAAGAGAGAAAAATCAATCCTGGGAAAATGTAGAATAATCTAAGGATTGGTTTTGATTTGTCAGAACAAAGGATTTAATGTATGTTATGCACATGGTTGTTATTAGACTAGAAGTGCCAGTGCCACTCCGTGGTATTCATGATGCTACTTTTTCATTTAACTTAATTGGAAACATCAAAGTTTTCTTGGGACCTAAGACATTTTATTTTGAATCCTCCTTAATGTCCAAATCAGGAGGATGATTCAAGGGTGAAATTATAGTTATTAGCCAGCCTGGCAACATGCTCCCTGCTAGAAGCTGAGACCCTGCTGAGTATGCTTTATGACATCCCTGTCTAAACCTCTTTTCAAGGCCTGAACACCTGGCCACTAAAGACTAAAGATAATTATAATGAGTAGAGGCATTGAAGTTTTTGAAAGAGATTTCAGCCATTACTTTATCTTTGTCAATACTCCATCAGAGTTATGCTCTTAGTCTGTATGAAAAGCATAGGGTCATTCAGGAGTATGATTATAATAATTGTTGTATGGGTGCCAGGAAAAGTGGTAGAGAAGCTTTTACAATGACTTTTCTTACTAACAAACTAAAATAGACGTTTTGATTGCTTCAAATAGTCACAATTTCCTAATTTTAACAGAGAAAGAAAACGCAGTTTGAACTCATGACAAATCTGATATTTAAAGAGATGGAAATGTAATCTTTTGAAGGAAATTCAATAACCAAACTGGATAACAAAGAGTTGGCTTATAAAGACATTGGGATCTAATTTATAAGAATTTATAACCAGTGCACTAATTGTTTTTCTAGATGGCGGCTGCCAAAAGCTTCATAAATGTGTCCTCTCCATTGTTAAATACCTACTCTTGAAGAATTGTTTATAACATGAATTTGCTTAGATAACTTCTAACATGTGTACTATGGAAATTAAATTTATTCCATCCTGGTTCTGGATTATACAAATTCTTCATTAGATGGTCAAAACTCATGAAGTTTAAGTATAATATTATTTCCTCAGATGGTTTTCCATGTAGTTTTCATTTACCCTCAACCTTGGTTGCTACAGAAGCCAACAGGTTGAAGGCTCCAGAGTTGGGAAATGCAAAAAAAAATCTCATATGAGAAAGCCAATTCTGATACAAACTGTTAGGCATATGTTATATTTACTAATTTGGTAACCAGAATGTTATGGTGCTCAGAACAGCTGCAACCATAGAAAAGGGAAGGTATGATGTTGTAATCAGGTTTTGTCACTCTAGTCTTAGGGCTATTTTTCTAAGAGAGAGAGGAGTAGGATGACAGTATGTAACTAAAAATCTCTCCTTTTTAAGCTTTAAACTCCCCTCTGTTTTTTTTTACTTCCTCCATGACAAAAAAAAAAGTCTCAAAGAGGGACACCGATTAAGTGACCCAACAAAGCCTTTTTATCAGATTTGGAAAATGCATGGCTTTGTTCCAGGCTTATCAACCTAGAGATATTTCCATCCTTAATTCTTTCTTATCCTTCTGTTCCCTCACCAAAACCCAAAAGGAATGTATCTATCCACTAAACTTATGCAGCACATTTGAAGAATACAATGGTTTGCATGTTCTCACACTAGGAGAAGGAAAGCCTTAACCAATTTGACCATGTCTATTTCATTATATCATTATAAAAATGTTTCTTTCATATTCCTCATTCTTACTCCTTCCTAAATGACAAGCTCAGTATACTGTAGAATATATAATGCCCTTAGCTTCTTAGTTTTAAATCTTGTTATCAGTGATTTCCCTTTTGCTAAAACTGTTTGTTATACCAGGGGTGCCTGGGTGGTTCAGTCAGTTGAGCGTCCGACTTCAGCTCAGGTCATGATCTTGCAGTCTGTGAGTTTGAGCCCCGCATCTGGCCCTGTGTTGACAGCTCAGAGCCTGGAGCCTGCTTCAGATTCTGTGTCTCCCTCTCTCTCTGCCCCTCCCCTGCTCATGCCTCTGTCTCTCACTCTTTCTTTCAAAGGTAAATCAACATTTAAAAAATTTAAAAAATGTTTGTTATACCAGTAGGTATAGGGGGAAAAAACCCCACCATGCCACTAATCAAAATTATGGTGGAAATAACCTTAGATATGACTGGAAGTGATAAAGTTATGTGTGGAATTGTTGGCATTGAATAAAACTCTGAGTTCAGGTTGTTTTTTTTTTTAACTTTCATGGTTGCTTAACCTCAGCAGTTGCAGTAATCAGAAATATAAGTATTCTGCACAGTTGATCTTAATCATTTATGGGTCATGGATCACAAGTGAATCTGATGAGAGCTGTGAAAAATCTCTCTATAAAATACACATATTCTTATATGAACAAACACACACAAATATTTGTAGGTAATTTCAGAAGACTAAAAAGCACATTAACTTTCAAGTACCCACAATTAAAAATTATTGTTATGACAGATTTTCAGGAAGTATAACAAAGTAAAACAAAACAAAACTCAAGATGATCTTGTTCTGAGGGTTTCATTTGTGATATATCATCTTGAAAGGTGTTACTGTGCTAATGTTCTGCCTAATTATGCAAAGAAAGCTATCTATACTCTAGATATTGCAAGGAAGAAACCTAGTAACATAAATTATAACATGGTGAACTCAACTTTGTCCAGTTTTATAATCATCAGTTAAAATAAATCTAAACAAGGGAGAGGAAGATGTCAGCAAAGTAGGAGGACTCTAGGCCCACTTGTCTCATGAACACAACTAGATTACTATCAAATCATCCTAAATACCCCAGAAATAGACCTGAAGAATGAAAGAATAAACTACATTATTAAAGGAGAGAAGAGGCCACTTCGAAGAAGGTAGGAAAATTGGAAACTGGGTTTAGGGGAAATGGATGCCTTGTGCTGCAGAGGGGAGGGAGCTTTGGTCACAGAGAAGGGTAAGAGGAACACATAGGGGGACACACAAGGATAACATTTCCCCAAAGCCACTGGCTTGCAAAAATAGAGGGACTAAATTTTATGAGTTTTTGCAAACAATAAGGCTTAAAGCATGGAGTTTTAGAGGTCAACAGGCTTGCATGTGGTAGAGCACAGAGAAAACTGCTCTGTTCCTGGATAGAAGGCAGGCAAACAATGCAGGGGAAGACACCATGAAACCAGAAATCTGGGAGTGGCTGTGTCACACAGTGGGGAGATTATTAGAGTGTGTCCTTGATAGGCAACCATGATAAGAGTCAACTTTCCAATAACAAAGGATATAGCTGACAACATTTCACGGTCCCACCTCTTAGCACAGTCAACTACAGGAAGCAGTGAGGCATTGACACTAGCTGCTTAACTTACACCAAACCCCACACACCTGTGGTCAGGTGGAACTTCTCAGTCTCACTTTCTTCACTCTCTAGTCTAGTTATTCTGGTTGTTGGTTTGTTTAAGCAGACATAGTATATTCTTTTTTACATATGTTCTGTATCTCCTTCTTTTTATTTTCCTCTCTCCCAGGATTAAGCCATATAGTTTCTCTGCCTGGTCAATTTTATTTTCTATCTTTTTTCCCCACCCCTGTCATTTCTCTCTTTGCATGGAATAGGCTTCTCCAACCAACACTACCCCTCCTTTTTATTTTTTTTCCAGGTTTATTTCAATGAACAAATCAAAGCACACTTGGCGGAGGGTCCAAACCACCATGACGACTAGGTAGATACAGAAACCAGAGTGATGACAACACAGAGCATGTAACAGACTCCAAAGATACCTCCCGAAGGGCACGGTCCTGAACAGTGTATGATCACTCTTTAATAGTAGTGCTTGCAAGTGCAAGACACATAACAAGCTTTTAAAACATATAAGGAACCAGAAACTAGCCAGAATAATGAATCAGAAGAATTTTCCTCAAAAGAAATTGCATGAAACAATGACAGTTAAAGAACTGCTCAAAACAGATATAAAAAAATAAAACTCAACAGTAATTTAGAATAATAGTCATAAGATTAATCACTGTGCTTGAAAAAAGCATAGAAGACAGCAGAGAATGTATTGCTGCAGAGATCAAGGGACTAAAAAATAGTCACGATGACTTTAAAAATGCTTTAAATGAGGTGAAAAAATGAACTAGATGGGGTGACAGTGAGGATGGAAGAGGCAGATGGGAGAATAAGTGAAATAGAAGATAAAATTATGGAAAATGATGAACCTGAGAAAAAGAGAGACAAAAAAAAAACTAGACCACAAGGGGAGAATTATAGAACTAACTGATTCAATGTAGCATAGTAATATCCATATTATAAGAGTTCCATAAGAAGAAGAAGAGAGAGAAAGGGCAGAAGGTTTACTTAAACAAATTATAGCAGAGAACTTCCCCATCTGGGGAAGGAAGCAGACATCCAAATCCAGGAGGCACAGAGAACTCTTTTCAGATGTAACAGGGACTGGTTTTCTCTAGGACATATTATAGTGAAACTGGCAAAATACAAAGATAAAGAGAGAATTCTGAAAGCAGCTAGGGACAAATGGGCCTTAACCAACAAAGGTAGACACATAATGGTAGTAGCAGTCCTGTCCACTGAAACTTGGCAGGCCAGAAGACAGTTGCAGGAAATATTTAATATGTTGAATAGAAAAAAATATATACAACCAAAAACCCTTTATCCAGCAAGGCTTTTCTTCAGAATAGAAGGAGAGACAAAGGCTTTCCCAGACCAAAAAACAAAAACAAAACAAAAACAAACAAAAAACAAAAAACTGAAGGAGTTCATGACCACTAAACTACCACTACAAGAGATCCTAAGGGGGCCTCTGTGAGTGGAATACTGCAAAGACTACAAAGTTCCAGAGACATCACCAAGCATGAAACCTAAAAGTAACACAAAGACAATAAATCCTTATCTTTCAATAATAACTCGGAATCTAAATGGACTAAACACTCCAATCAAAGACACAGAGTATCAGAATGGATAACAAAAACACTATCCGTCTATTTGCTGTTTACAAAAGACCTATTTCTGATCTGAGGACACCTTCAGATTGAAAGTGAGGGAATGGAGAACCATCTATCATGCTACTGGAAGTCAAAAGGAAGCTGGAGTAGCCATACTTATATCAGACAAAGTAGATTTTAAGCTAAATGTTGTAACAAGAGATGAAGAAGGGCATTATATCATAATTATGGGCTATATCCATCAAGAAGAACTAACAACTATAAATGTTTATACACCAATTTGGGAGAACCAAAATATATAAATCAATTAATCAGAATTATAAGCAATATTATTGATAAAATACTGTAATTGTAGAGGACTTTAATATTGAACTTACAGCAATGGATAGATGATCTAGTCAGAAAATAAGTAACAATGGCCTTGAATGATACATTGGACCAGATTTACTTGACAGATATATTCTGAACTTTTCATCCAAAAGTATCAGAATACACATTCTTCTCAAGTGCACATGGAATATTCTCCAAGATAGATCACACACTAGGTCACAAAACAGCCCTCAAAAAATACAAAAGAATTAAGATCATGCCATGCACACTTTCAGATCACAATGCTATGAAACTTGAAATCAACCACAGGAAAACGTTTGGAAAGCCTCCAAATGCATGGAGGTTAAAGAACAACCTACTGAAGAATGAATGGGTCAACCAGGCAATTAAAGAAGAAATTAAAAAAATATGTGGAAGCAAATGAAAATTAAAACACGACAATCCAAACACATTAGGATGCAGCAAGGGCAGTCCTAAGATGAAAATACATTGCAATCCAGACCTATCTCAAGAAACAAGAAAAATCCCAAGTACAAAATCTAACAGCACACCTAAAGGAAATAGAAGCACAACAGCAAAGAAGCCCCAAAGCCAGCAGAAGAAGAGAAATAATAAAGAGAGCAGAAATAAACAATATAGAATCCAAAAAAACCTCACATAGAACAGATCAATGTAACTAAAAGCTATTTTTTTGAAGAACAAAAAAGATAAATCCCTAGCCAGATTTCTCAAAAGAAAAGAGAGAGGACCCAAATAGATAAAATCTTGCAAGAAATTGGACATATCACAACAAACCCCTCAGAAATACAAACAATTATCAGGGAATACTATGAAAAATTATATGCAAAGACAGGACAACCTGAAAGATAGACAAATTGCTAGATATCCAAACACTACCAAAACTCAAATGGGAAAACCTAGAAAATTCGAACAGACTCACGACAAGCGAAGCAATTGAATCAATTATCAAAAATCTCCTAACAAATAAGAGTCCTGAGCCAGATGGCTTCTTAGGGGAATTCTACCAGATGTTTAAAGCAGAGTTATTACCTATCCTTCTCAAGCTGTTCCAAAAAATAGAAACGGAAGGAAAGCTTCCAGACTCATCTATGAAGCCAGCCTTACCTTCATTCCAAAACCAAACAGTGACCCCACAAAAATGGATAATTATAGGCCAAAATTCCCAGTGAACATGGATGCAGAATTCTCAACAAGATACAAGCAAATCGAATTCAACAGCATATAAAAACAATTATTCACCATGATCACGTGGGATTCATTCCTGGGCTGCAGGACTGGTTCAATATTCACAAATCAATCAGTGTGATACATCACATTAATAAAAGAATGGATAAGAACCATACGATCCTGTTGATAGATGCAGAAAAAGAATTTGACAAAATACAGCATCAGTTCTTAATAAAAACCCTCAAGAAAGTTGGGATAGAAGGAAAGAATTTAAACATCATAAAAGCCATATATGAAAAGCCCACAGCTAGTATCATCCTCAATGGGGAAAAACTGACAGCTTTCCCCTTCTGGTCAGGAACACTACAGGGATGTCCACTCTCACCACTGTCGTTTGACATAATTTTGGAATTCTTAGCATCAGTAATCAGAGAACAAAATGAAATAAGAAGCATCCTAGTTGGGAAAGAAGTCAAACATTCACTTTTTGCAGATGACATGATCCTCTATATAAAAAACCTGAAAGATTCCACCAAAAAGCTGCTACAACTGATATATGTATTCAACAGAGTTGCAGGATACAAAATCAATGTACAGAAATCAGTTGCATTTCTATACACCAATAATGAAGCAATAGAAATAAAAATCAAGAAATCAATTCCATTTACAAATGCATCAAGAACATGAAATACCTAGGAATAAACCTAACCAAAGATTTAAAATTTGTATGCTGAAAAGTATAGAAAGCTTATGAAGGAAATTGAAGACACAAAGAAAGGGAAAAATATTCCATGCTCATGGATTGGAAGAATAGATATTGTTAAAATGTGAATACTACCCAAAGCAATCTACACATTCAATGCAATCACAATCAAAATTGCACTGGCTTTCTTCTCAAAGTTAGAACAAACAATCCTAAAATTTGTATGAACAACAAAAGACTCCAAATATCCAAAGTAATATTGAAAAAGAAAACCAAAGCAGGAGTATGACAATCCCGGACTTCAAGCTGTATTACATAGCTGTAATCATCAAGAAAGTATAGTGTTAGCACAAAAACATATACATAGACCGATGGAATAGAAAAAAGAACCCAGAATTGGACCCACAAATGTATGACCAACTAATCTTTGACAACAAGAAAGGGTATCTAAGGGAAAAAAGACAGTATCTTTAGCAAATGGTGATTGGAGAATGGACAGCAACATGAAATTGGAGCACTTTCTTACACAATACACAAAAATAAACTCAAAATTAATGAAAGACCTAAAATTGAGACAGGAGCTTTTGTGAGGGGCCAACATGGCGAAGATGTAGGGGGATCCGTACTTCCCACATCTTTCAAATAAAGAAGGGCTGAACCCAAAGATTTGACCCCCAAGAGTCCGGGAGGAAAAGAAACTGAGTCTACCAGGGAGAAACCGGGACAACCTGACAGGCCATAGGTGGGTGATTGCGAACTGGGGGAGGTAAAACGGGCAGTGTAGGCATGGAAGGGAGGGATCTTCTGCTGAAAGACAAAGGGAAGAGAAAGAGCAGCTGGGGAAGCATAGGACTGTATCTGGAAAAGAAAAAAAACTTTGGACTGGGATGGAGAGAGATCCCATCTTTAACTGCAGGGCTTTCTTCAGAATGAGGCTGACAGCCCTGTTCACAGACCTGGTGGGGAGGGGAGCCACCTCCAGGTTCCGTGGTAGGTCATGGGTACATTCCACAGCAGGAAAAACTGGTTTCCTCCCCTGAAGTGCTGTGTACAGGACAAAACCAGCTGGGACTACATATCAGGCGGCATGGAGAGGCACTTCCCCAGTACCTGTGTGCACAGAGTGGAAGCTTAAATCCCAGCCAAGCGTGGGGGCAGAGGAGTCTCCTCTGAGCCTGCAGCACAGTGATCATGGCTCCAAAGGAGTGATTTGGGACACTGGTTCATGTAGAAGAGACTACAGGGTTGCCACTTTCTCCCCACCACCACAAAGGCAGGGCCTCAGGGATTGTTCTGCAGGGCCTACAGTGGAGGCAAGACCGGCCTACACCAAACCAAACCCCTCTGTCCGGGTGACTGCATATCAACTAGAGAGGGATAGACACTTTGGAACCAGACGGACACCTCCTCCAGACCAGCACTGCTGCATTGCCTGGATTAATTCTAGGACAATTCTTGTTATAGAGATATCCTCCCTTCCATTTCTCATTTTCTCTTTCCTCCTCTAGGCTGGTTACTCTAGTTATTGTTTTGTTGAAACAGACATTTTTAATCTATTTTCTTGATACATGTTCTACACCTCCTTCTTTACTTTTCTTTCTCTCTCTCTCTGGAATAATCAACCCATATACTTTCGACACATCTCCAAAGGCAAGGAAATTAAAAGCAAAAATGAACTATTGGGACCTCATCAAGATAAAAACTTTCTGCAATACAAAGGACAAAATCAACAAAACTAAAAGGCAACCAATGGAATTGGAAAAGATATTTGCAAATGACATACTGGATAAAGGGCTAGGTTCCAAAATCTATAAAGAACTCACCAAACTCCACAACTGAAAAACAAATAATCCTGTGAAGAAATGGGCAGAAGACATAGATACTTTTCTAAAGAAGACATCCAGATGGCCACCAGACACGTGAAAAGATGCTCAATGTCACTCCTCATCAGGAAAATACAAATCAAAGCTACACTGAGTTACCACCTCACACCAGTCAGAGAGGCTAAAATGAACAATTCAGGAAACAACAGATGTTGGCGAGGATGTGGAGAAATGGGAACCCTCTTGCACTGTTGGTGGGAATACAAACTGGTGTATCCGCTCTGGAAAACAATGTGGAGGTTCCTCAAAAAATTAAAAATAAAGCTACTCTCTATGGCCCATCAATAGCACTACTAGGAATTTACCCAGGGGATGCAGGAATGCTGATGCATAGGGGCACATGTACCACAATGTTTATAGCAGCACTTTCAACACGAGCCAAATTATGGAAAGAGCCTAAATGTCCATCAACTGATGAATGGATAAAGAAGATATGTGTTTATATATTCAATGGAAGACTACTTGGCAATGAGAAAGAATGAAATCATGCCATTTGCAGCAACAAGGATGGAACTGGAAGGTATTGTGCTGAAATAAGTCCGTCAGAGAACGACAGATATCATATATCTTCCTTCATGTGTGGACCTTGAGAAACTGAACAGAAGACCATGGAAGAAGGGAAGGGGAAATTAGTTACAAACAGAGAGGAAGGGAGACAAACCACAAGAGACTCTTCAAAGCGGAGAACAAACTAAGGGTGGATGGGGGGTAAGGGAGAGGGAAAATGGGTGATGGGCATTGAGCAGGGCACTTGTTGGCATGAGATTTTGGAGTTTTGTGTAAGCCAATTTGACAGTAAATTATATTCATATAAAAATCAACAAAAGCAGGGCAACACTAGGACATATTGTAATTAAACTGGGAAAATACAGTAGTTAAGAAAAGAATATTAAAAGTAGCAAGACAGAACAAATACTTAACTTAAAAGGGAACACAAATAATGTTATCAGCAGATCTCTTCAGAGAAGTGTGGTAAGACCAAAGAGAGTGAGATGATATATTCCACGAGCTGAATGGAAAAAATATGCAGCTAAGAATACTTTCTCTAGGAAGCTATAATTCAGAATAGAAGGAGAGACAGAGTTCCCCAGACAAACAAAAACTAAAGTGGTTCATGAGATTTAAACCAGTCTTAAAAGAAATATTAAAGGGGACACTTTGAGTAGGAAGAAAGAAGAAAAGGGACAAAGACTAGAAGGGAACAGAAAATATCTCCACAAAAATGACAAAACAAGTAATAAAATGGCACTAAATACATGTGTATTAGTAATTACTCTGAATATAAGTGGACTAAATGCTCCAATCAAAACACATAGGTTGTCAGAATGGATAAAAATGAAGACCTGCCTACATGTTGTCTACAGGAGACTTTTCATTTCATTTCATTTCATTTCATTTCATTTTAATTTTATTATTTTGAAATGAATTATAGTTAATTTATAATTTATATTTTTAAGTTACATTCAAGTTAGCATATAGTGCAACAGTGATTTCAGAAGTAGATTCCTTAATTCCCCTTACCCATTTAGCCCATTACCCCTCCCACAACCTCTCCAGCAACCCTCTGTTTTTTCTCCATATTTAAGGGTCTCTTATGTTTTTGTCCCCCTCCATGTTTTTATGTTATTTTTGCTTCCCTTCCCTTATGTTTACCTGTTTTGTATCTTAAAGTCGTCATATGAGTGAAGTCATATGATATTTGACTTTCTCTAATTTTGCTTCGCATAATACCCTCTAATTCCATCCATGTAGTTGCAAATGACAAGATTGCATTTTTCAATTGCTTCGTAATACTCCATTGTGTGTGTGTATACATGCTATATATATATGTATACATATATACATATATATACTATATATATAGTATGTATACATACTATATATATGTATATATATATATACATATACATATACCAAATCTTCGTTATCCATTCATCCATTGATGGACATTTGGGCTTTTTCCATACTTTGGCTATTGTCAATAGCACAAGTATAAACTTAGAGTACATGTGCCCCTTTGAAACAGCCTACTTGTATCCCTTGGGTAAATATCTAGTAGTACAATTGGTGGGTCGTAGGGTAGTTCAATTCTTAATTTTTTGAGGAACCTCCATACAATTTCCCAGAGTGGCTGCCCAGTTTGCATTCCCACCAACAATGCAAAAGACGTCCTCTTTCTCTGCATCTTCTCCAACATCTGTCTTTGCCTGAATTGTTCATGTTAGCCATTCTGAAAAGTATGGGGTGGTATCTCATTGTGGTTTTGATTTGTATTTCCCTGATGATGGGTGATGTTGAGCATTTTTTTCATGTGTCGTTTGCCCATCTGGATGTCTTCTTGGGAGAAGTGTCTATTCATGTCTTTTGCTCATTTCTTCACTGGATTATTTGTTTTATGAGTATTGAGTTTGAGAAGTTCTTTATAGTTTTTGGATACTAACCCATTATGTGATTTGTCAATGGCAAATATATCCTCCCATTCTGTCAGTTGTCTTTCAGTTTCACTGTTTGTTTCTTTCATGTGCAGAAACTTTTTATTCTGATGAGGTCCCAGTAGTTTACTTTTGCTTGTTTCCCTTGACTCTGGACACGTGTTGAGTAAGAAATTGCTACAGCCGAGGTCAAAGACGTTTTTTGCCTGCTTTCTCCTCGAGGATTTTGATGACTTCATGTCTTACATTTAGGTCTTTCGTCCACTTTGACTTTATTTTTGTGTGTGGTGTAGGACAGTGGTCCGGGTTCATTTTTTTCTGCATGTCGCTGTCCAGTTTTCCCAGCACCATTTGCTGAAGAGACTGTCTTTATTCCTTATCCTTATTTGTCAAAGATTAGTTGACCATACATTTGTGGGTCCATTTCTGGGTTTTCTATTATGTTCTATTGATCTGAGTGTCTGTATTGGTGCCAGTACCATAGTGTCTTTATGATTACAGCTTTGTAATAAAGCTTGAAGTCTGGATTGTCATATCTCCTGCTTTAGTTTTTCTCTTTCAACATTGCTTTCTCTATTCAGGGTCTCTTCTGCTTCCATACAAATTTTAGTATTGTTTGTTCTAGCTCTGTGAAGAATGCTGGTATTATTTTGATAGGTATTGCATTGGATATTATTGACATTTTAACAATATTTGTTCTTTTTATCCAGGAGCATGGAATATTTTTCCAATTGTTTGTGTCCTCTTCAATTTCTTTCATAAGCTTTCTAGAGTTTTCCGTGTATAGATTTTTCACCCCTTTGGTTAGATTCATTCCTAGGTATTTTGTGTTTTTTGGTGCAATAGTATATGGGATCAATTCCTTGATTTCTCTTTATGTTGCTTCATTAGTGGTGTATAGGAATGCAACCGATTTCTATGCATTGATTTTTATATCCTGCCACTTTGTTGAATTCATGAATCAATTCTAGCAGTTTTTTGGTGGAATCTTTTGGCTTTTCCATATAGAGTATACTGTCATCTGGAAGAGCTTAAGTTTGACCTCCTCATGGCTGATTTAGATGCCTTTTATTTTTTTGTGTTGTCTGGTTGCTGAGACTAAGACTTCCAATGCAATGTTGAGTAATAGCAGTGAGAGTGGATATCGCTGTCTTGTTCTTGACCTTAGGGGGAAAGCTCTCAGTTTTTCCCCATTGAAGATGATATTAGCACTTGGCCTTTCATATATGGCTTTTATGATTTTGAGGTATGATCCTTCTATCTCTACTTTCTTCAGTGTTATTTTCAATAAAGGATTCTGTATTTTATCAACTGCTTTCTCTGCATCTATTGAAAGGATCATGTTTTTGTCCTTTCTTTTATTGTTGTGATGAATCTCGTTAATTGTTTTCTGGATATTGAACCAGTCCTCCATCACAGGTTAGAAATTCTACTTGGTCGTGGTGAATAACTTCTTTAATGTATTGTTAGATTGGTCGGCTAGTATCTTGTTGTGGATTTTTGCAGCCATGCTCATCAGGGAAATTCGTCTGTAGTTCTCCTTTTTAATGGTGTCTTCTCTGGTTTTGTAATCAAGGTAATGCTGGCTTCACAGAATTAATTTGGAAGTTTTCATTCTATTCTTATTTTTTGGAAAAGATTCGAGAAAATAGGTGTTAACTCTTCTTTAAATGTTTGGTAGAATTCCCCTGGAAATCCATCTGACTCTGGACTCTTGTTTCTTTGGATATTTTTGATTGCTAATTCAATTTCTTTATGATTCTTGGTCTGATAAACTCTCTATTTCTTCCTGTTTCAGTTTTGGTAGTTTATATGTTTCTAGGAATTTGCCATTGCTTCCAGTTTGCCCATTGTATTGGCATATAATTGCTCATAATATTCTCTTATTATTGTTTTTATTTCTTGTTTTTTAATTTTTTTAATGTTTATTTTTTAGAGAAAGAGAGAGAGAGAGATTGGGGGAGGGGAGAGAGACAGAGGGAGAAACGGAATCCAAATCAGGCTCCAGGCTTTGAGATATAAGGACAAAGCCTGACATGGGGCTCAAACTCACAGACCACGAGAACATGACCTGAGCCAAAGTTGGCTGCTTAAATGACTGAGCCACCCAGTCGCCCCTATTGTTTGTATTTCTGCTGTGTTAGTTATGATCTCTCCTCGTTCACTCTGGATTTTATTTATTTGGGCCCTTTCCTTTTTCCTTTTGAACAAACTGGCTAGGTGTTATCAATTTTGTTAATTCTTTCAAAGAATATGCCTCTGTTTTCATTGATCTCTTCTGTTTTTTTGGTTCAATAACATTGATTTCTGCTCTAATCTTTATTATTTCCTGTCCTCTGCTACTTTGGGGTTTTATTTGCTGTTCCTTTTCCAGCTCTTTAAGGTGTAAGGTTAGGTTGTATATTTGAGACCTTTCTTCCTTCTTTTGGAAGGAATTGTTATATACTTACATCCTGTGTCCGCCTTTGCTGAGTCCGAGAGGTTTGGGGCTTTGGTATTATCATTTTCATTGTCTTCCATGTACTTTTTAATTTCCTCTTTAACCTCTTGGTTAGCCCATTCATTCTTTGGTAGGATGGTCTTTAGTCTCCAAGTATTTGTTATCTTTACACATTTTTTCTTGTGTTTGATTTCCAGTTTCATAGCGTGTGGTCTGAAAATATGCACGGTATTATCTCGATCTTTTTGTATTTGTTGAGGCCTTATTTGTGTCCCATTATGTGCTCTCTTCTGGAGAACGTTCCATGTGCACTGGGGAAGAATGTATATTCTGCTGCTTTAAGATGGAATGTTCTGAATATATCTGTTAAGTTCATCAGGTCATGTGTCATTCAAAGCCATTGTTCCCTTGTTGATTTTCTGTTTAGATGGTATGTCCCTTGCTGTAAGTGGGGTGTGAAGTCCCCTAGTGTTATGGTATTATTATCAATGAGTTTCATTTTGTTTGTAATTAATTGATTTATATATTTGGGTGCTATCACATTTGGAGCATAAATGTTTACAATATTTAGATATTATTGATGGATATACCCCTTAATTATGATTTAATGCCTTTAGTCATCTCCTGTTACAATCTTTATTTTAAGTTTATTTTTTTTTTAATTTTTTTTCCCAATATTTATTTTTGGGACAGAGAGAGACAGAGCATGAACGGGGGAGGGGCAGAGAGAGAGGGAGACACAGAATCGGAAACAGGCTCCAGGCTCTGAGCCATCAGCCCAGAGCCCGACGCGGGGCTCGAACTCCCGGACCGCGAGATCGTGACCTGGCTGAAGTCGGACGCTTAACCGACTGCGCCACCCAGGCGCCCCCAATCTTTATTTTAAAGTCTAGATTGTCTGATATAAGTATGGGTACCTCAGCTTTCTTTTGGTGACCATTACCATGATAGATGGTTTCCATCCCCTTACTTTCAATCTGAAGGTGTCTTTAGGTCTAAGGTAGGTCTCTTGTAAACAGCATATAGATGGAACTTGTTTTCTTACCATTCTGTTTCCCTATGTCTTTAGATTGGAGCATTTAGTCAACTGACGTTTAGAGTGAGTACTGAAAGATATGAATTTATTGCCATTATATTACCTGTAGAGTTGGAGTTTCTGATGGTGTTCTCTGGTCCTTTTTAGTATTTGTTGCTTTTGGTCTCTTTTTTCCTGTCTTTTCTCCCATCAGAGTGTTCCCCTTAAACTTTCTTGCAGGGCTGGTTTAGTGGTCATGTACTCCTTTAATTGTTGTTTGGGAAACTTTTAATCTCTCCTATCTGAATAACAGCCTTACTAGATGAAGAATTCTTGGCTGCATATTTTTATGATTCAGGACATTGAATATATCCTGCCACTCCATTCTTTACTGCCAAGTTTCTGTGGATAGGTCTGCTGTGACCTTTTTCTATCTTCCCTTGTAGGATAAGGGCTTTTCTTTTCCCTTGATGTTTCATGATTCTGTCCTTGCCTGAGTATTTTTTGAATTTGTCTATGATATGCCTTGTTGATGGTCGATTTTTGTTGACTGTAATTGGAATCCTCTGTGTTTCCTAGAGTTTGATGTCTGTGTCTCTCCCAAGGTTAGGAAAGTTTTCTGCTGTGATCTGCTCACATAAACCTTCTACCCCTTTTTCTCACTCTTCACCTTCTGGGAACTCTATGATTCTAATGTTCTTTTTAATGAGTCACTGATTTCTCTAATTCTTAAATCATGCTCTTTTGCCTTAGTGTCTCTCTTTTTTCCTGCTTCATTGTTCTCCATGTTTGTCCTCTATATTGCTGATTCGCTCTTCTGCTTCAACCATCCATGCCTCTGTGGCATCCATTCAAGATTGCAGCTCATTCATAACATGTTTTTATTTCATCCTGATTAGCTTTTACTTCTTTTATCTATGCAGAAAGGGATTCTAATCTATTTTCAACCACAGATAGTATTCTTATTATCGTGATTCTAATTTCTATTTCGGACATCTTGTTCTTATCTGTGTTGGTTAAGTCCCTGGGTGTCGTTTCTTCCTGTTCTTTCTTTTGGGGTGAATTCATTCATTTTGTCATGCTAAAGGAAGAAAATGAATTATTAAGGTAAAAAAAAATAAAATTAAAAAATCAAAAACAAACAAAAAATCAAACAAAAAATGCTAGATCCTAGGTGTGTTTTGGTCTGGTTTTTGAAGGGAGCTTGATTAGGGAAAAAAGAGAGAGACTAGAAAAGGAAAAAAAGAAAAAAAAGGAAAACGTTTGAAAATGTGAAAAAAGAATACAATAAAATAGAATAAAATGAAATGATGGAATTAAAAAAAATTTAAAAATTGTGCAAAAAAGCAAAAAATATAGTAGAAAAAGTAAAGAAACTATTTTTAATGAAAATGGAAAATAAAATAATATTTTTCTCTTTATGTATTCAAGAATAAGAAAAATAATAAAAAGAAAAAATTGAATACATGGACTTGTGGAGTTATATGGGTTTCCCTTAGAAGTCAAACTATGAAGCCCTTTATAGTCTGTAAATGAAGCAAGTACAGAGATGTATGTTGTTCCTGAAGAGCGAGGTTGGCCTAGTTGGGTAGGGCTTAGTGTAACAGCTCCATTGTCCACTAAATGGCGCTACTTAGTTTACTGGGGTGGATTCTTGTGGCTTATAAAGGCTTGTATGCACATGCACTGGAGGGGTGAAAATGGCATCACCTAGAAACTCAGCCTCTAGTATCAGAACTCTGTGCTCTTCCTGACTGGCAATAAAACGCACTCTTTTGTTTCTGGATTCCATCCACTTCCTGCTTTTACATTGTCTGTGATCAAGCCATCAGGCTGCCAAGGGGCATCTACTTCCTGAGTTTTATCTCATATGCAGCTGTGTTTCTCAACCCCTCACTTCTGACAGACTGTGGCTTTGACTCATTCTGACCCTCTGGGGGAAGGTCTCACTGAGCAGGTCAGGTGCGTGCCTGCCCCCACGAACATTCATGGGACCATGATGCCCAGAGTCTGTGGCTGGGTGCCAGCCCACTCAGAAAAAGTTCACGTGATCATGTAGTAGCGATGTGTCAGGGATCATGGTAAATCACAACACACATCTGGCACCAGGCTTCTTCATTAACATCCTTGTTCCCGCATCAGTGAATGTGGTTGTTCTCCAGTGGCTGCTGGTACCTTTGCCTATGGGATGGCCACACCGCCTCTACCAAATGTCTTCCCAACAGGGGAACCGCCTCTCCCCATGTGCCCCAAAGTCCCCTTGGACCTTGCTCTCTGCTCCTGTGGATTCTCCCTTCCCACCAGAGCTCCACCAAGGTATTGAGCTGCAGAGTTTCAGACTCTGCACTCCCCCTGTTTATAGAGTCTCAATGGAATTTTAACCCTATCCTTTCTCCTTTCTCCAATTTTGTTCACTACTTTACATACTCTTGCTTTTCTCTCCAGCTGCCTTCATGGGAAGCATGCTTTCCCATACTTTCCTCCCATCTCTGTCCTCTCTCCTCAAGCCAAAACAGCTCCCTGTCCTCCGCAGCTTCTCTCTCCCCCTGTTCACCTTTCTGTGCTGCATACCTGCCAAGTTCTGTGGTTCAGGTTGTGTTTATTGTTGTGTTAATCCTCAAATCAGTTTCCTAGGTGTGCAAGATGTTTTAATGTTGATCTGGGTGCATTTCAGCGATGAGAGATGCAAAAAGAACTTCCATGCTATTCCAGCATCTGGCCCCTCCTCCAAATAATATTCAATTTACCTATCTTTAGAACATAATATTATATCTAGTAGTCTACTTCAGCTCAACCTGTAAAGTTGTAAGTGATTTCCATGACTTATTTTAATATAGTTGATATATTATGGAGGTGGTATCTCCAAAGTCTGAACTAAATTTCTCTAAGATCTTAAAATTCTGTATGTGAATGTGTATGGGGGCTACCAGACTTATTTTAGACCTAAGATCACCTGCAGATTGAAATAAAAAGGATGGAGAGATATTTGTCATGAAAATGTACATCAGCACAAAGCTGGTGTAGCAATACTTATATTACACAAACTAGATTTTAAACCAAAGAATGTAATAAGAGATGAAGAAGGGCACTATATCATAATAAAGGGAACGTCAATAATATGATCTAATGGTTATAAATTTTTATGCTCCCACCCTGGAAGAACCCAAATATACAAAACAATAGCAAATGTAAAGGATCTTCTTGATAATGATACAATAATAATAGAAGACTTTAACACACCGATTACATGAATGGGAAAATCTAAGCAGAAAATCAACAAGGAAACAATGGATTTGAATGGCATACTGGACCAGAAGGAGTTAACAGATATATTCAGAACAGTTCATCTTAAAGCAACAGAATAAAAAAAGAAAGAAAGACAAAATAATAAAACAACAGAATAGACATTGATTTCAGGTGGGACCTAAAACAGAATAGATCACATATAGGTCACAAATCAGGACTCAACAAGTAAAAAAAAATTGAGGTCATACAATGCATATTTTCTGGCAACAACACTGTGAAACAAGAAGTCAAATACAAGAATAAAATTGTAAGGACCACAAATACATGGAGGTTAAAAACATGTTACTAATCAATAAACGTCTCAACCAGGAAATTAAAGAAAAATTGTAAACAAATACATGGAAACAAATGAAAATGAAAATACAACAATTCAAAATATTTAGAATGTAGCAGATGCAGTCATAAGAGGGAAGTATATAGGAATACAGGCTTATCTCAAGAAGCAAAACATCTCAAATATACAACCTGAACCTACACCCAAAGAAGCCAAAAATAACATAAATAGAGGCTCAATCCAGCAGAAGGGAAATAATAAATATTTGAGAAGAAATAAATGATATGGAAAAAATTAAAGCCCAATAGAACATATCACTGAAACCAAGAGCTGGTTCTTTGAAAGAATTAATAAAATTGATAAACATACCATGGAGTTCTATTAAATAGAAGAGAGGAAGCATCCAAAAATAAAATGATAAATGTGAGAGGATAAATAAGAAGCAACAACACAGAAATGTAAAGAATTATGAGAGAATTCTATGAACAGTTATATGGCAACAAATGGGCCAATCTAGACAAAAAGGATCAATTCCTAGAAACATATTAACTACCAAAACTGAAACAGGAAGTAATAGAAAATTTGAACAAACTTATAGCAAGCAAAGACATTAAATCAAAAATCAAAAATCTCCCAACATACACAAGTCCAGCGCCAGATGGATTCACAGGTGAATTATACCAAGTACTTAGAAAAGAGCTTTAAACTACTCCAAGAAATATAAATGGAAGTTAAACTTCCAAAAACATCTTATTAGGACAGCATTACCCTGATTCCAAAACCAAAGTCTCCACTAAGAAAGGGAATTACAGGCCAATATCCCTGATGAACATGGATGCAAAAATTCTCAACAAGAAATTGGCAAACCCAATCCAGATATACATTAAAATAATCATTCATCGTGATCCAGTGGGATTTAATCCTTGGCTGCAAAGACAGTGCAATATCTGCAAATCAATCCACATGATAATTCACATTAATAAAAGAAAGCATGTTTACCACATAATATTCTCAACAGACACAGAGAAAGCATTTGATAAAATATAGCATCTTTATAAAAACTCTCAAGTAAGTAAGGATAGAAGGAACATACCTCAACATCATAAAAGCCATATATGAAAGACCCACAGCTAATGTCACCCTCAAAGGGGAAAAAATGAAAACTTTCCCCCTAAGATCAAGAAAAAACAGGGATGTACACTCCCACCACTATTGTTCAACATAATACTGGAAGTCCTAGCCTCAATCAGACAACAACAACAACAAAAATAAAAAGCATACAAATTGGCAAGGAAGAAGTCAAAGTTTCACTCTTCACAAATGACATGATACCCTACATGGGAAATCCGATAGACTCCAGCAAAAAACTGAGAGCTGATACATGAATTTAGCAAAGTCACGTGATATAAAATCAACATGCAGTAATTGGTTGCATTTCTATATGCCAATAGTTAATCAACAGAAAGAGAAACCAAGGAATTAATCCTATTTAAAATTACACCAAAAGCCATCAAATACCTAGGAATAAACCTAACCAAAGAGGTAAAATATCTTTACCCTGAAAACTACAGAAATCTTATAAAAGAAATTGAAGAAGACACAAAGAAATGGAAAAGCATTCCATGATCATGAATCAGAAGAACAAATATTGTTAAAACATATATATGACTCAAAGCAATCTAATCAATCAATGCAATCCTTATCAACATAACAACAGCATTCTTCACTGAGCTGGAACAAACAATTCTAAAATTTGTAGGGAACTAGAAAAAAACAAATAGCCAAACTAATGTTGAAAAAGAAAACTAAAGCTGGAAGCATCACAATTCTGGACTTCAAGCTGTATTTCCAAGCTGTAATCACCAAGACAGTATGGTAATGGCACAATAACAGAAACATAGATCAATGGAACAGCATAGAGAACCTAGAAACAGACACACAAATGTGTGTACAACTAGTCTTCGACAAAGCAGGAAAGAATATCCAATATCCAAAACGATGATCTCTTCACCAAATGGTGTTGGGAAAATTAGACATGCAGAAGTGCAGAAGTGACAGAAGTGTCATGGAGAAGAATAAAACTGGACTACTTTCTTACACGACACACAAAAATAAATTCAAAATGGATGAAAAAACTAAAAGTGACATAGGATTCCATCAAAATACTAGAGGAGAAAGGCAGCAACCTCTTTGACCTTGGACATAGCAACTTCTTACTAGACATGTCTCTGGAGGTAAGGAAAACAAAAGCAAAAATTAACCATTGGGACCTCATCAACAAACAAAACTGCACAACGGAGATAATAATAAAACTAAAAGGCAGCATTCATAATGGGAGAAAATATTTGCAAGTGACATATTTCATAAGGGGTTAGTATTCAAAATATGTTAAGAACTAATCAAACTCAACAACCTTCAAAAAACAAATAATCCAGTGAAAAAATGGGCAGAAAACATGAATACACACTTTTCCTAAGAAGACATCTAGATGGCTAACAGACCCATGAAAAGATGCTCAACATCTCTCATCATCAGGGAAATACATATCAAAACCACAATGAGATACCACCTCACACATGTCACAATGGCTAAAATTAGCAACTCAGGAAACAACAGACGTTGGCGAGAATGTGGAGAAAGGGGATCCTTTTGCACTGTTGGTGTGAATGCAAACTGGTGCAGTCATTCTGGAAAATAGTATTGAGGTTCCTCAAAAAACTAAAAATAGAACTACCCTAAGACCCAGGAATTTAACTACTCAGTATTTATCCAAAGGATACAAAAATGTTGATTCAAAGGAGCACATACACCCCAATATTTATAGCAGCACTGTCGACAATAGCCAAATTATGGAAAAAGCCCAAATATCCATCGACTGATGAATGAATAAAGAAGATATGGCATAACTGGCACCTGGGTGGTTCAGTCAGTTACATGTCCAAATCTTGATTTTGACTCAGGTCATGATCCCAGGGTCATGGGATCAAGCCCCCCACCAGGATCTGCACTGAACGTGGAGCCTTCATGGGATCCTCTCTCTCCCTCTCTCTCTCTGTCCCTTCCTTGATTGTGCAGTCTCTCTCTCTCTCTCAAAAAAAGATGTGATTACACACACACACACACACACACACATATATACTTACATATATATTCATATATATACATATATATAGTGCATTATATATATAATGCAATATAACTCGTTGATTAAAATGTATAAAATTTTGTCATTTGCAACAATGTGGATAGAGCTAGAGAGTATTAAGCAAAATAAGTCACTCAGAGAATTACAAATACCATATCACTTCACTCACATGTGGAATTTAAGGAACAAAACAGATGAACACAGAGGAAGGGAAGGAAAAATAAGATAAAAACAAAGAAGGTGGCAAACCATAAGAGACTCGTAAATACAGAGAAAACCGGAGGGTTGTTACAGAGAAGGTAGGTGGGAAATGGTTTAAATGGGTGATGGCCACTAAGGAGGGCACTTGTTGAAATGAGCACTGGGTGTTATATGTAATGTGATGAATCACTTAATTCTTTTCCTGAAACCTTTATTATAGTATATGTTAACTAACTTGTATTTAAATTAAAAAATAAAAGTTAAATGTAAGTATGTAAATAAATAAGAATAAAAAAGGAAGAAATCTTGTAGGCCAGAAGGGAGGGGATGATAAACTTAATGAATGTGCTTAAAAAAATAAAACCCTGCCAGTCAGTAATACTGTACTCATCAAAGCTGACCTTGAGAATTCAAGGTCATATAAAAATTTTTCAGACAAATAAGAGTTGAAGGAGTTTATCACCAGTGGGCTTAGTCCTTATAAGAAATGTTAAAAGTAGTTTTTCAAGCTGTAAAAAAAATAAGAGTAAAACATATATAAGTATAAAGCCTTTTGGTATAAAAGATAAACATTTAAAAATCATGATGTATTAATATCATAGTGGTTGTGAATAAATCATATATTACTCTAGCATGAAATTTAAAAGCTAAAGTTTTAAAAATTACTATATTTAGTTAGTGAATATACAATATAAAAAGATGCAAAGTATGCCATCAAAAACATAAAATATGGGGTTAGGAGGTCCTTTCTATGCATTCAAAGCAATCATCAACACCCAAACATTATATATGTTTTATGTGTGCTTCATTATAAGCACAAAACAAAAGCCTATTGTAGATACACAAAAGACACACATAAGGGATAACTTTACACTAAATCATAGAATCACAACGAATAGAGCAAGACAGAGAGAAAGTAACCAGGAATTATGATTCATCTAGAAAAGAATTAACTAAATGGCAATAGTAAGTCCATACCTATCAATAATTATGTTAAATATAAATGTACTAAGTTCTCTAACATAAGCAGGTTGAAATGGTTGAATGAACTTAAAAATATGAGGTTGCTTTAGAGAGTCTTACCTCAGCTTTAAGGACATACATAGACTGGAAGTGAGGGTATGGAAAAAATGCATCCCCTGAAAATGGAAACAAAAAAAAATTAGAGGTAGCTATACTTATATCAGACAAAACTAACTTTAACATGGTACTAATAGACAAAGAAGCTAATAATATAATGATAAAGAGGTCAATATCTAAAGAGGACAATTGTAAATTTTATTTAACCCAAATAAAATCACATAAATATATGAAGCAAATATTAATAGATATGAAGGGAGAGATAGACAGCAATACAACAATAGCAAGGCAGTTCAATATCCCACTTTCAACAATGGATAGATCTTCATATAGAAAATCAGTAAAGAATTGCACTTCTGGAGAAAACCACCAGAAGACTAGCAGAAGGGAGTGTCCAGAGCCAAGCGCAGACGAGAGGCCCACAGAAGAGGGTAGGAAGGGCAGAGAGGCAGTGCACGATACACAGATCAGTGAGAAGGAGCCAGGGCAGAGGGGCGGCCGGCTGGCCAAGCAGAGCCCCTAAGTCTGGCTGGCAAAAGCAGAAGGGCCAAAGTGTGTTCGGACAACAAGCAGGACCTAACACCTGGAAGGTTATAAGCTAACAGCTCTGCTCGGAGAGCGGGAAAGCTGGAGGAAAACAGGAGGGAGAGTTGGTGAGCGCCGGATGACAGAGCTCAGCTTGG
Source organism: Prionailurus viverrinus (assembly GCF_022837055.1). Lineage (NCBI taxonomy): Eukaryota > Metazoa > Chordata > Mammalia > Carnivora > Felidae > Prionailurus > Prionailurus viverrinus. Next base: position 45,925,602 of record NC_062579.1, on the reverse strand, counting down.
CGAGGAACAAGGCACTCGCCAGCGCCATCTCCCTCACTCATCCCACAGCCAAAATCCCAAAAGGAACCAGTTCCTGCAGGGAACTTGCTTGCACCATGCAAACACCCAACGTTGTGCTTCTGCGGATCCATCCCTCCAGTGGGTCTGACTCCCTCCCCATGCCCCAGGGCCCCTCCCGAAGTGGATCTCCAAAGGAAAAGCGAGCTGAGCCTGCCCCTCCCACCACTGTACACCTTGCCGATCCACCCCAGCTAATACGCCAGATCCCCAGCACCACAAGCCTGGCAGTGTGCAAGTAGCCCAGACGGGCCATGCCACCCCACAGTGAATCCCGCCTCTAGGAGAGGGGAAGAGAAGGCACACACCAGTCTGACTGTGGCCCCAGCGGTGGGCTGGGGGCAGACATCAGGTCTGACTGCAGCCCCGCCCACCAATGCAAGTTATTCAAGACAGCACAGGGGAGGTGCCCCACAGTCCTGCACCACTGCAGGGACATCCAAAATGACAAAATGGAAGATTTCCCCTCAAAAAAAGTCCAGGAAATAACAACAGCTAACGAACTGATCAAAAACAATTTAAACAATATAACAGAAAGTGAATTTAGAATAATAGTCATAAGATTAATCGATGGGCTTGAAAACAGTATAAAGGACAGTAGAGAATTTATTGCTACAGAGACTAAGGGACTAAGGAACAGCCAGGAGGAGCTAAAAAATGCTATCAATGAGCTGCAAAATACAATGGAGACAAGCACGACTCAGATTGAAGAGGTAGAGGGGAGAATAGGTGAACTAGAAGATAAAATTATGGAAAAAGAGGAAGCTGAGAAAAAGAGATTAAAAAAATCCAGGAGTATGAGGGGAAAATTAGAGAACTAAGTGATGATCTATGAAGAGAAATAATCTATGCATATTTGGTATTCCAGAGGAGGAAGAGAGAGGGAAAGGTGCTGAAGGTGTACTTGAAGAAATAATAGCTGAGGACTTCCCTGATCTGGGGAAGGAAAAAGGCATTGAAATCCAAGAGGCACAGAGAATTCCTTTCAGACGTAACTTGAATCAATCTTCTGCACAGCATATCATAGTGAAACTGGCAAAATACAAGGATAAAGAGAAAATTCTGAGAGCAACTAGAGATGAACGTGCTCTAACATATAAAGGGAGACCTATAAGACTCGTGACTGAACTCTCTACTGAAACTTGGCAGGCCAGAAAGGAATGGCAGGAGATCTTCAAGGTGATGAAACAGAAAAAATATGCAGCCAAGAATCCTTTATCCAGCAAGTCTGTCATTTAGAATAGAAGGAGAGATAAAGGTCTTCCCAAAAAAACAAAAACTGAAGGAATTCGTCACCACTAAACCAGCCCTACAAGTGATCCTAAGGGGGATCCTGTGACACAAAGTACCAGAGACATCGCTACAAGCATGAAACCGATGGACATCACAATGACTCTAAACCCATATCTTTCTATAATAACACTGAATGTAAATGGACTAAATGCCCTAACCAAAAGACATAGGGTATCAGAATGGATAAAAAAACAAGACCCATCTATTTGCTGTCTATAAGAGACTCATTTTAGACCTGAGGACACTTTCAGATTGAGAGTGAGGGGATGGAGAACTACTTATCATGCCACTGGAAGTCAAAAGAAAGCTGGAGTAGCCATACTTATATCAGAAAAACTAGACTTTAAATTAAAGGCTGTAACAAGAGACGAAGAATGGCATGAGATAATTACAGGGTCTATCCATCAGGAAGAACTAACAATTATAAATGTCTATGTGCTGAATATGGGAGCCCACAAATATATAAAACAATTACTCACAAACATAAGCAACCTTATTGATAAGAATGTGGTCATTGCAGGGGACTTTAACACTCCACTTACAGAAATGGATAGATCATCTAGACACACGGTCAATAAAGAAACAAGGGCCCTGAATGATACATTGGATCAGATGGACTTGACAGATCTATTTAGAACTCTGCATCCCAAAGCAACAGAATATACTTTCTTCTCGAGTGCACATGGAACATTCTCCAAGAGAGATCACATACTGGGTCACAAAACAGCTCTTCATAAGTATACAAGAATTGAAATCATACCATTCATACTTTTAGACCACAATACTATGAATCTTGAAATCTACCACAGGAAAAAGTGTGGAAAACTTACAAAGCATGGAGGTTAAAGAACACCCTACTAAAGAATGAATGGGTCAAACAGGCATTTAGAGAAGAAATTAAAAAATATATGGAAACAAACGAAAATGAAAGTACAACAATCCAAACGCTTTGGGATGCAGCAAAGGCAGTCCTGAGAGGAAAATACATTGCAACCCAGGCCTACCTCAAGACACAAGAAAAATCCCAAATACAAAATCTAAGAGCACACCTAAAGGAAATAGAAGCAGAACAGCAAAGACAGTCTAAATCCAGCAGAAGAAGAGAAATAATAGAGATCAGAGCAGAAATAAACAATATATAATCTAAAAAAAACTGTAGAGCAGATCAATGAAACCAAGAGTTGTTTTTTTGAAAAAATAAACAAAATTGACAAACCTCTAGCCAGGCTTCTCAAAAAGAAAAGGGAGATGACCCGAATAGATAAAATCATGAATGAAATCAGAATTATTATAATCAATCCCTCAGAAATACAAGCAATTATCAGGGAATACTATGAAAAATTATATGCCAACATACTGGACAACCTGGAAGCAATGGACAAATTCCTAAACACCCACACTCTTCCAAAACTCAATCAGGAGGAAATAGAAAGCATGAACAAACCCGTAACCAGTGAAGAAATTGAAGCAGTCATCAAAAATCTCCCAACAAATAAGAGTCCAGGACCAGATGGCTTCCCAGGGGAGTTCTACCAGACGTTTAAAGCAGAGATAATACCTATCCTTCTCAAGCTATTCCAAGAAATAGAAAGGGAAGGAAAACTTCCAGACTCATTCTATGAAGCCAGTATTACTTTGATTCCTAAACCAGACAGAGACCCAGTAAAAAAAGAGAACTACAGGCCAATATCCCTGATGAATATGGATGCAAAAATTCTCAATGAGATAATAGCCAATCGAATTCAACAGCATATAAAAAAAATTATTCACCATGATAAAGTGGGATTCATTCCTAGGATGCAGGGCTGGTTCAACATTCGCAAATCCATCAACGTGATACATCACATTAATAAAAGAAAAGGTAAGAACCATAGGATCCTGTCAATTGATACAGTAAAGGCCTTTGACAAAATTCAGCATCCTTTCTTAATAAAAACCCTCGAGAAAGTCGGGATAGAAGGAACATACTTAAACATCATAAAAGCCATTTGTGAAACGCCCACATTTACAATCATCCTCAATTGAGAAAAACTGAGAGCATTTCCCTGAGATCAGGAACATGACAGGGATGTCCACTCTCACTGCTGTTGTTTCACATAGTGTTGTAAGTGCTATCATCAGCAATCAGACAATGAAAGGAAATCAAAGGCATCAAAATTGGCAAAGATGAAGTCAAGCTTTCATTTTTTGCAGATGACATGGTATTATACATGGAAAATCCAATAAACTCCACCACAAGTCTGCTAGAACTGATACATGAATTCAGCAAAGTTGCAGGATACAAAATCAATGTACAGAAATCAGTTGCATTCTTATACACTAATAATGAAGCAACAGAAAGACAAATAAAGAAACTGATCCCATTCCCAATTGCACCAAGAACCATGAAATACCTAGGAATAAATCTAACCTAAGATGTAAAAGATCTGTATGCTGAAAACTATAGAAAGCTTATGAAGGAAATTGAAGATATATAAAGAAATGGAAAAACATTCCGTGCTCATGGATTGGAAGAATAAATATTGTCAAAATGTCAATACTACCCAAAGCTATCTACACATTCAATGCAATCCCAATCAAATTTGCACCAGCATTCTTCTCAAAACTAGAACAAGCAATCCTAAAATTCATACGGAACCACAAAAGGCCCCGAATAGCGAAAGTAATTTTGAAGAAGAAGACCAAAGCAGGAGGCATCACAATCCCAGACTTTAGCCTCTACTACAAAGCTGTAATCATCAAGACAGCATGGTATTGGCACAAAAACAGACACATAGACCAATGGAATAGAATAGAAACCCCAGAACTAGCCCCACAAAGGTATGGCCAACTTATCTTTGACAAAGCAGGAGAGAACATCCAATGGGAAAAAGACAGCCTCTTTAACAAATGGTGCTGGGAGAACTGGACAGCAACATGCAGAAGAATGGAACTAGACCACTTTCTTACACCATTCACAAAAATAAACTCAAAATGGATAAAGGACCTGAATGTGAGACAGGAAACCATCAAAACCCTAGAGGAGAAAGCAGGAAAAGACCTCTCTGGCATTAGTCGTAGCAATTTCTAACTTGACACATCCCCAAAGGCAAGGGAATTAAAAGCAAAAGTGAACTACTGGGACCTTATGAAGATAAAAATCTTCTGCACAGCAAAGGAAACAACCAACAAAACTAAAAGGCAACCAACGGAATGGGAAAAGATATTTGCAAATGACATATTGGACAAAGAGCTAGTATCCAAAATCTATAAAGAGCTCACCAAACTCCACCCCCAAAAACAAATAACCCAGTGAAGAAATGGGCAGAAAACACGAATTGACACTTCTCTAAGGAATACATCTGGGTGGCCAACAAGCACATGAAAAGATGCTCAATGTCGCTCTTCATCAGGGAAATACAAATCAAAACCACACTCAGATATCACCTCACACCAGTCAGTGTGGCCAAAATGAACAAATCAGGAGACTATAGATGCTGGCGAGGATGTGGAGAAATGAGAACCCTCTTGCACTGTTGGTGGCAATGCAAATTGGTGCAGCCACTCTGGAAAACAGTGTGGAGATTCCTCAAAAAATTAAAACTAGACCTACCTTATGACCCAGCAATAGCACTGTTAGGAATGTTCCCAAGGGATACAGGAGTGCTGATGCAGAGGGTCACTTGTACCCCAGTGTTTATAGCAGCACTCTCAACAATAACCAAATTATGGAAAGAGCCTAAGTGTCCATCAACTGATGCATGGATAAAGAAATTGTGGTTTATATACACAATGGAGTACTACGTGGCAATGAGAAAGAATGAAATATGGCCCTTTGTAGCAACATGGATGGAACTGGAGAGTGTGATGCTAAGTGAAATAAGTCATACAGAGAAAGACAGATACCTTATGTGTTCACTCTTATGTGGATCCTGAGAATCTTAACAGAAACCCATGGGGGAGGGGAAGGGGAAAAAAAGGGAAGTTAAGTGGGAGAGAGCCAAAGCATAAGAGAGTCTTAAAAACTGAGAACTGAGGGTTGATGGGGGGTGGGAGGGAGTGGAGTGTGGGTGATGGTTATTGAGGAGGGGACCTTTTGGATTGAGCACTGGGTGTTGTATGGAAACCAATTCGACAATAAACTCCATATATTGAAAAAAATAAAGTATCACTAATTAAGTTAAAAAAAAAGAATTCCACTTCTGGGGAAGATGGTGTAGTAGGAGGAATCTAAGCTCACTTCACCTCATGATTACAACTAGATAAAACCTGCATCTGTGTAAATAACCCAGAAAATGACCCAAATACTGGCAAAACCTATTCTCCAAAGCTTAATGTAAAAAATATTTCACTTCAAAGAGAGTAGAAAGGGCAGACATAGAGTTGGGAGCTAATTTGGCCTACAAGACTTTCTGCAAGAGGCAGGAACATGGCAGGCACTGAGATGGTGAAAAAAAAAACAGTCTTTCACCCCTGTCAGTAAAGACACAGAAAAACTGCATGTGGAAGCAAATTCCCGTAACATTTGTCTCTGAAATACATATCAGGTGAATTTTGTGAGTTGATACAATCAGTTGTGGTTAACACCCAGAAGTTTAAAAATCAGTGGGCTCAGTTCTGGGAGAACCAGAAATTGGAGAGGAAACTTTGTACCTGCCCTTAAAGGGAAAGCACAAAAAAGAGACCAAAGAAGATACAGTATAGTTGCATCAGTTTGAAAAACACCTGAGGAATACAGGAGGAAGATTAATTTTCTAATCTCAGAGCCTATGCTTGAGAAGCAGGGATCCTTGGGAGACTTCATCAGGAACAAAGGAGCTGGTAGGCACCATTCCGACACTCCCCAGCCTACACACACAGACATTTGTGTGTTTAGTGCTAATGTAGATCACTAGCATTCTCTAAATTGCTAGCAGTACATTCCAACCCATGTTCTCTTGTGGACACCGCCCCCCCCCCCAGCAAGGTCTCAGCTTCAGGCCTCTCCCACAGCAGACCAGCTCAAATTTTGTTAATACTGTGTGCCCCACCATTTCATTCTCTACCCGACATTCCTATTGCAATATAGCAAGCCTCAAGCTGCTACAGTTGCCCTCTTAAAGTGCAGCAGTGCAAACTTTGCTGACATCAGTACCCTACCACCATGTTCTCCTCATGTTCTCCCTCACGTTTTTGCTGTGCTTTACCATAAAATCCAAGACTCTGTGCAGTTATGAAACTGCTTTTCTGTGACAAACTGGCACAACCCCAGCATGGTGAGACTCTCCCCAGAAGATCAGCATGGGTCCCTACCATGCCAGGTCTCTAAAACTTGGAATTTTGAAACCCAGCCAAACGTCTGAGTTAAAATGCAGAAGTATTGTGTCACTGGCCAGGACGAAGGCTTGAACACATACAAAGTCAAGGCAAGGATGTGACAGAAGCTTGGAACACAAGATAGGATATTGTTTGCTACTCTGTAAGGGCTTTATGAACAGAAGTGGGCACATACTCCCCTCTCACAGGAAGCAAGAGAGCTGATGCTGCTTATCACCCCTCACATCAGCACAAATGGACTTCAGGGATTGATACAGTGCAAACAGTGGAGGCTTGAGCTGCATACACAAAGCACTACCCCTCTGCACTCTGCAGGTACATTTTCTACTGGGGTAAGTGTGATTGAGAGTAGTGCTTCAGGGATCCTCTCCCATGGAAGACCAGCACAAATCCCCCATTCCTGCCAGGTGCACTGATCATAGAGTGTTGCAAAGCTTCCATGCCAGTGTAAAATGGGCAAAACACACAAAACACAGTGTCCTAGACAAAATGCCAAGACGGATGAATTCATCCCAAAAGAAACAACAAAAAGACATCATGGCCAGAGAGCTAATTAAAATAGACATAAGTAATATACCTCAACCAGAATTTAAAACCACACTCGTAAGGATACTAGTTGGGCTTGATAAAAGCATAGAAGAAAACGGAGAGACCTTTACCACAGTGAGAAAAGATGTAAAAACTAGTCAGGTTGAAATAAAAATGGCTATAACCAAGATGTGAAACCGACTGGTTGTAATGACCACAAGGATGGAAGAATCAGAGGAAAGAATAAGTGATATGGAAGATTAAACTATGGAAAACACTGAATGATGAAGAGGGAAAGAAAAATATTGGATCAGAATGTAGACTTAGGGAACTCAGGACCCCATAAAGTGTAATAACATTTGTATCATAAGAGTCTCAAAAGAAGAAGAGAGGGGACATGGAGGCAGAAGGTTTACTAGAGGAAATTATAGCTGAAAACGTCCTAATATGGGGAAGGAAAGAGTCATCCTAATCCAGGAATCACAGAGAACTTCCATCAAATTGAACAAAAACTGGCCACCACCAAGACATATTATAGTAAAATTGACAAAATATAGAGATATGACAGGAAACCTGAAACACCAAGGGAAAAGAAATTCCTATCTACTAAGGAAGGCAAATCAGTTTAGCAGTAGATCACTCCACAGAAACTTGGCAGGCCAGAATGGAGTGGCATGATATAGTCAACATGCTGAAAGAGAAAAATATGCAGCCAAGAATACTTTACCCAGATAGGCTGTCATTCAGAATGGAAGGAGAGATAAAGAGTTTCCCAGAAAAACTAAAAACTAAAGACTTCATGACCACTAAACCAGCCCTGCAAGAAATATTAAAGTGGACACATTAAGTGTGGAGAAAGACCAAAGGCAACAAAGACCACAAAAGAACGAAGAAAATCTTCAGAAAGAGTGACTTTACAGGTAGTATAATGGCATTAAATTCTTATCAAAAATAATTTTTTAAAAATGCTAATGTGTATTTATTTTTGAGAGAGAGAGACAGGCATAGTGTGAGTGGGGGAGGGGCAGAGAGAGAGGGAGATACAGAATTCAAAGCAGGCTCCAGGCTCTGAGCTGTCAGCACAGAGCCAATGCGGGGCTCGAACTCAGAAACTGTGAGATCATGACCTGAACCAAAGTAGGACACTTAACTGATTGAGCCACCCAGGCACCCCTGTCAAAAATAATTTTAATGTGAATGGACTAAATGCTCCAATAAAGAGGCATAATGAATCAGAATGGATAAAAAATAAGACCCATCTATATGCTGCCTACAAGAGACTCATTTTAGACCTAAAGTGACCTCCAGATTAAAAGTGAGGTAATGCAGAACCATCTATCATACTAATGGACTTCAAAAAATAAAAAAGCCAGAGTAGCCATACTTTAACCAAACAAGCTATAATTTAAAATAAATTTTTAAATTTCTTTAGATTTTAAAAGAAAGACTGTGATAAGAAATGAAGGACACAACGTCATGATTAAGGAGACTATCCAAAAAGAAGATCTAACAATTATAAATACATATGTTGCCAAATTGGAACACAAAATATATACATCAATTAATAACAAACACAAACTCATTGATAATAATACAGTAATAGTAGGGGAATTTCACACCACACAGCAATGGACAGATCATCTAAGCAAAATATTAACAAGGAAACAATGATTTTAAAGACATACTTGACCAGAGGAATTAACAGATATATTCAGAACATTTCATCCCCAAACAGCATAATACTTTCTTTACAAGTGCACATCGAACATTCTCCAGCATAGATGGAGCTGGGTACCAAATCAAGACTGAACAAGTACAAAATGATTGAGATCATACCAAACATCTGTTCAGACCACAATGCTGTAAAACTTGAAGTCAACCACAAGAAAATATTTGGAAATACCACAAATACACGGAGGTTAAAGAACATCCTACTAAGAAATGAATGGGTTAACCAGGAAAGTAAGGAATAAATTTAAAAAATACATGGAAACAAATGAAAATTAAAAACAAAAATTTCCAGAACTTGGAGATGCAACAAAGGCAGTCATAATAGGGAAGTATATAGCCAAACATGGCTACTTCAAGAAGTAAGAAAAGTCCCAAATACACAAAGTACCTTACACTTAGAGGAGCTAGAAAAGGAACAGCAAATAAAGCTTAAAAAGAGCAGAAAAATAGAAATAATAGAGATTACAGCAGAAACAAACTATATACAAAGAAAACAGGAGAAAAGATCAATGAAACCAGATCATTGAGATCAAGAGCCAGTTCTGTGAAAGGACTATGAAATTGATAAAACCCTACCAGTCTTATCTAAAAGGAAACAGGACTGAAATAAATAAAATCAGGAATGAAAGAGGAGAGATCACAACCAATAGCACAGAAATACAAATAATTATGAGAATATTATGAAAATTATATGCAAACAAATTGGGCAATCTGAGAGAAATTGATAAATTCTTAGAAATATAAAGACTACCAAAACTGAAACAGGAAGAAATAGAAAATCTGAACAGACTCATAACCAGGAAACAAATTGAATCAGTAAAAAAAATCCCGCAATAAACAAAAGTCCAGGGCCAAATGGCTTCCCAGGGGAATTCTACCAAACATTTAAAGATGAGGTAATACCTATTCTTCTCAAACTGTTCCAAAAAATACAAAAAAAAAAAAGAAATGGCGGGAAAACCTCCAAATTCATTTTATGAGGTCACAATTACCTTGATTCCAAAACCAAAGACTCCACTAAAAAGAAGAATTACTGGCCAATATCCCTGATGAAGATGAATGTAACAACTCTCAACAGGATACTAGGACATTGAATCAGTACATGAAAGAATTATTCATGATTAAATGGGATTATTCCTTGGCTTCAGGGGTGTTTCAGTATTTGGAAATCAATCAACGTGATACATCCATTTAATAAAAGAAAGAATAAGACTCATATAATCCTGTCAACAGATGTGAAAAAAACATTTGACAAAGTACAGCATCATTTCTTGATAAAAGCCCTAAAGAATCTAGGTATAGCGGAATATACCTTAATATCATAAAGGCCATATATGAACGATCCACAGCTTATATCATCCTCAATGGAAACAAACTGAGTGCTTTTCCTCTATCGTCAGGAACAAGACAGAGGCATCCACTTTCACCACTGTTATTTAAGATAGCATTGTAAGTTCCAGACAGTAATCTGAAAACACAAAGAAATAATGGGAATCAAATCATCAAGGAAGAATTTGAACTTCCACTACTTGCAGATTACATGATACAATATATGGAAAACCTGAAAGACTCCACCAAAAATTTGATACAACCGATACACGAATTCAGTAAAGTCATAGGGTACATAATCAATGTACAGAAATCTGTTGCATTTCTACATGCCAATAATGAAGTAGGAGAATGAGAAATGAAGGAATCCATCCCATTTACATTTGTTGCAAAAGCCATAAGATAGCTAGGAATAAACCTAACCAAAAAGATAAAATATCTGTGCCCTTAAAACTAGAAAACACTGATGAAAAAAACTGAAGATGACAGAAAGAATTGGAAAAACATTTCATGTTCATGGATTGGAAGAACAGTTATTGTTAAAATGTCTATAGTACCCAAAGCAATCTCCACAAGTAATGCAATCCCTGTCAAAATATCACCAGCATTTTTCACATATATGTAACAAATATCATAAAATTTGTACGGAATCACTAAAGACACCAAATAGCCAAAGCAGTCTTACAAAAAACAAACAAACAAACAAAAACAAAGCTGAGGCATCATAATTCCGGATTTGATGTTATATTACAAAGTTGTAGTGATCAAGACTGTATGGCACTGGCACAGAAATAGATCAATAAAACAGAATAGAACACCCAGAAATGGACCCACAACTGTATAGTCAATTATTAATCTTTAAGAAAGCAGAAAGGAATATCCAATGGAAAAATGGCAATCTCTTCAACAAATGGTGTGGGGAAACCTGGATAGAAACTTCCAAAAGAATTAAAATGGACCACTTTCTTACTCCACACAAAAAATAAATCCAAAATGGATAAAAGACCTAAATGTGAGATAGGAACCATCAAAATCCTAGAGGAGAATACAGGAAGTAACCTCTTTGACATCTATCATAGCAACTCCTTTCTTGATTTGTTTCCTGAGGCAAGGGAAGCAAAAACAAAAATGAACTATTGGGACTTCACCAAAATAAAAAAAAAAACTTCTGCAAAATGAAGGAAACAATCAACAAAACTAAAAGGCAAGCTATGGAATGGGATAAGATATTTGCAAATGCCATATTTGATAAAGGATTATTATCCAAAATATATAAATAACTTATCAAACTCTACACCAAAACCCACAAATAATCCAGTTAAAAATGGGCAGAAGACATGAATAGACATTTTTCCAAAGAAGACATCCAGATGGCCACCAGATACATGAGAAGATACACAACATAAGTCTTCATCAAGGGAACACAATTCAAAACTCCGATTAGTTATCACCTCACAACAGTGAGAATGGATAGAATTAACAACACAAGAAACAATAGATGTTAGTGAGGGTGTTGAGAAAGGGCAACATTCTTACACTGTTTGTGGGAATGCAAGCCTGTCTAGTCACTCTGGAAAATAGTATGGGGATTCTTTAAAACGTTAACAATAGAACTACCCTATGATCCAACAATTACACTGCTCAATATTTATCCAAAGGATAAAAAAATACTGATTCAGTGGGGCAAATGCATTCTGTTTATAGCAGCTGTTTATAGCAGCATTTTCAAAAATAGTCAAGTTACGGAATGAGTCCAAATGTCCAAAGACTGATGAATGGATGTAGAAATTGTGGCACGCGCACGCACACACACACACACACACACACACACACTTGAATATTACTCAGCCATCAAAATGAATGAAATCTTGCCATTTGCAACAAAGTGGATGGAGATAGGGATTATTATGTTAAGGGAAATAACTCAGAGAAAAACGATTACCATATGATTTCCCTCATATGTGGAATTTAAGAAAGAACGCAAATGAGCAAAAACTAAAAACAGAGAGAGAGGCAATCCAAGAAACAGACTCTTAACTTAGAGAACAAACTGTTTCTTCCTGGAGGGGGAGTAGGCAGGGGGATTGTTTAAATAGATGATTGGTATTAAGGATGGCATCATTGTTGTGATGAGCATCGGGTCTTGTATGGAAGTTTTGAATCACTAAATTCTACACTTGAAATTAGTATTGCACAATATGTTAACTGGAATTTAAATAAAAACTTGGTGTAAAAAGTAATAAATGGTACAGACTCTAAAAAAAAAGATCAATGAAAGCAGGAGCTAATTCCTTAAAAAAGATAAACAAAATTGATAAACCTCTAGTGAGACTCATTTTAGAAAGGGAAAACTCATACAAACAAAACTCCAAGTGAAAGAGGAGAAATAATAACCAACACCACACAAATACAAATCATTGTAACACAGTATTATACACCTATACACCTATACACCAAAATATTAAAAACCTATACACCAAAATATTGAAAAACTTAGTTTAAATGGGTAAATTCTGAAAGACATATAACCTACTGAAATGAAAGTAGAAATACAAATTTGAAATGATCAATAGCCTGCAATTAAATTGAATCTGTAAACAAAACCTCCCAAAACAAAACTCCTGATCAAACAGCCTCACAGGCCAATTGTACCAAACACTTACAGAAGAGTTTCTCCATGGAATGGGTGTCCCAAACCACTCTGTTCAGGCCATCCTTGCAGTGCCCCAGGCACGAACTAGGGGGTTTGTCTTGATCTGCCAACTCCCACACCTCCCTAGAACTTGGCTGGGATTTAAACCCCGAAGTCTTAAAGGGTCTCACTCCGTGTGCCCTGGTTCTGGGAAAGAGCCGTTCCGTGCTGCCTTACAATGCTGCACTCAATTTGTCCTGCTCTTCTGACTCCTGTGCCTCCCTAGCACTTGGCTGGGACTTAAACTCTGATGTCTTAAAGGTATTACCCTGAAATCATTGTTGCACTATATGCTAACTAATTTGGATGTAAATTTAAAAAAATTAAAAAAAATAAATTAAAAAAAAAAGAAAAGTATTATGCTGAATGAAATAAGTCAGTCAGAGAAAGATATCATATGTTTTCACACATATGTGTAGCTTGAGGAACTTAACAGAAGAGCATGGGGGAAGGGAAGGGGAAAATAGTTATAGAGAGGGAGAAAGGCAAACCATAAGAGACTCTTAAATACAGAGAACAAACTGAGGGCTGATGGGGATGTGGGGGAGAGGGTGAAATGAGTAATGGGCATTGAGAAAGGCACTTGTTGGGATGAACACTGGGTGTTATATGTAAGCGATGAAGCACGGGAATCTACCCCAAAAACCAAGAGCACACTTTACACACTGTATGTTAGCCAATTTGACAATAAATTATATTTAAAAATTCTGCAAAACAAAAAAATAAAATAGAGTTAATACTCATACTTCTCAAACCATTCCAAAAAATGCAAGAAACTAGATAGACACCACACAATAAAGAGAACAGGCCAATATGTTTCAAGAATACAGATGCAAAAATCTTCAATAAAATATTAACAAATTGAATGCAACACTATATATAAAAAATCACACACTGATCAAATGGAATTTGTTTCTGGATTGGAAGAATGGCTTAATATACACAACACAATCAATGTAATACATCACATCAATAAGAGAAAGGATAAAAGACATGATTATTTTGATAGATGCTGAAAAAGCATTTGGCAAAATTATAACATCTATTCATGATAATAGCCCTTTGCAATCAGGTCTAGATGGAATATATCTCAACATAATAAAGTCCTTACATGAAAAATCCACAACTAACGTCATACACAATGATGAATAACTGAGACTCCTAAGGTCATGAAAAAGGCAAGAATGTCCACTTATATTACTTTTGTTCAACATAGTAATGCAAGACTTAACCATAGCAATTAGACAACAACAAGAAATAAAAGGTACCCGAATTGGTAAGGAAGAAGTAATCTCTCACTATTTTCAGACGATATGATACTATATATAGAAAACCCTAAACACACTACCAAAAAGCTACTAGAATTGATAAATGAATTCAGTAAAGTTTCAGGATACAAAATCAATGTACACACATCTGTTGTATTCCTGTACAGTAATAATGAAGCAGTGAAACTTGAAATTAAGAAAATCATCTCATTTACAACTGCACCAAAAATAAGATACCTAGGAATAAACCTAATCAAAGAAGTGAAAGACTTGTAATCTGAAAATTATAAAACATTGATGAAGGAAATTCAAGATGACACAATTATATGGAAATAAATAATGGGTTGGAAGATCAAATATTGTTAAAATATCTATTCTATTCAAAGCAATGTACATATCTAATGCAGTCACTATATATGTATATATTCATGTGAAACTACCAACAGCAGTTTTTACTGAACAGAACAAACAATCTTAAAATTTGTATGGAACCACTAAAGACCTCAAAGTCAAAGAAATCTTGAAAAAAAGAACCAAAACTAGTGATACCACTACTATAGTTTTCAAGTTATATTACAAAGTGTAAATAATTAAAACAGTATGGTAATGTCATAAAAATAGACACATAGGGGGCAACTAGGTGGCTCAGTCAGTTAAGCATCCAACTTCAGGTCAAGTCATGATCTCATGGTTCATGAATTCAAGCCCCTCATCAGGCTCTGTACTGACAACTCAGAGCCTGCATCCTGCTTTGGATTCTGTGTCTCCCTCTCTCTCTGTCCCTACCCCACTTATGCTCTGTCTCTAGAAATAAACTCACGATTATATGATCAGGTAATCCTCAGCAAAGCAGAAAAGAATATGCAATGGGAAAATGACAGTATCTTCCATAAATGGTGCTGGGAAAACTGGAGAGCCACATGCAAGAGAATGTAACTGGATCTCTTTCTTTCATCATGCACGAATATAAACTCAAAATGGATTAGAGAACTAAATGTGAGACCTGAAACCATAAGAATCCTTGAGGAGAGTATGGACAATAATCCCTCTAACACTGGCCATAGCAACATTTTGACACAAACAAACAAACAAACAAACACCAAAACCAAAACCAAAACCAAAAACAAAAAAAATTAGGACTTCATCAAAATAAGTTTCTGCACAGGAAAGGAAATAATCAACAAAGCTAAAAGGTGACCTACTAAATGGGAGAAGATATTTTCAAATGAAAAATCTGATGAAAGGTTGGTATCAAAAATATGTAAATAACTTGTACAACTCAATACCCAAAAAACAAACAATCCAGTTAAAAATTGGGCAGAAGGCATAAAAAGATATTTCTCCAAAGAAGACAAACAGATGGTCTACATATACATGGAAATATGTTTAACATCACTCATCATTATGGAAATGCAAATCGAAATTACAATGAGATATCACCTCACGCCAGTCAGGATGGTTAAAATGAGAAACACAAGATTCTACTAGTGTGGAGAAAAAGGAACACTCTTACACTGTTGGTGGGGGTGCAAACTCGTGTGACCACTCTCAAAAACATTATGGAGTTTTCTCACAAAGTTAAAAATAAAACTACCCTATGGTACAGCAATTGTCCTACTAGGTATTTACCCAAAGAATACAAAAAAAATACTAATTCAAAGGGACACATACATCCCAAAGTTTATAGCAGCATTCTCTACAACAGCTAAATTATGGAAACAGCCCAATTGTGCATCGACTGATGAATTAATAAAGAAGATGTGGTGTGTGTGCCTGCGTGTGTGTATACTGAGCCATAAAAATAATGAAATCTTGCCATTTGCAAGGACATGGGTGGAGCCAGACAGTATTAGCAGTGAAATAAGTCAGTCAGATAAATATAAATGCCATATGATTTCACTCATATGTGGAATTTAAGAAACAAAACAAATGAGCAAAGGGGGAAAAAAAGAATGAGAAAGACAAAGCAAGAAACAGGCTCTTAAGTATACAGAACAAATTGATGGTTACCAAAGGGGAGGTGAGTGGAGGTCTGGGTGAAATAAGAGGTGGGGATTAAAGAGTACACTTATGTTGAAAAAATAAAACAAAATTATTAAAATGAAGCAAGAAAAATCTGAAATAAAAACCTAATCTTAAACCTAAAAATGTTAGAAATAGAAGAACAAAAACCTAAAACAAGTATAAGGAATGAAATATTAAAGATTAGAGCAAACATACTTGAAATATAAACATAAAACAATAGAACAATTGACTAAATCAGATTTGGTTGAGAATATCAACAGAATTGACAAACCTTTAGCCAATATCATCTAAAAAGAAAGGACTGAAGTAAACAAAATCATAAATGAAAAATGAGAAATAACCACCAACATCACAGAATTACAAAGGTTTATAGAGAATATTATAAATATATATATGTCAATAAATTGGAAAATCTAGTAAAAATGGATAAATTTCTAGAAACTTTGAAGAGACCAATTACCAACAATTAAATTAAATCAGTAATAAGAAAAAAAAACTCTCAAACACAAACCCAGAACCAAACAACGTCACAGGAGAATTCTTCCAAATATATATATGTATATATATATATATATATATATATATATATATATATTAATTCTCCTTCAGCCATTTCTTTATATTTACAGTTTATGTTTAGTGCAATTAAATTCTATAATGTAAAAAAGTTACTATGAATCAAAGCATAAATATACAAACACAATGTACAATCCAAAACTGGTGCACTGCATTCAGATATGAAAGAAAATGGAGTGTTCGTTTACAAAGTAGCTTGAGATCTGTTGGATATGGTTGTTCTGGTTATAGGTTTCAAAAGATGGGAAAAAAATGACTTTCGTTACCAAGAGTACTGTGGCCATACCAGATATTGGAACATCAGTGTGTGGTCATGTGAACAAAAGACCTTAGAGTGTCTAATTTTAAAAAGATTTCTGTGCCTTGAGGCCATTGTGAAAATGTTTACTTTCCAGAATCAAGCCAACTTTAGGGTTAGGACCAAGTTCTAACTATCTAAAAATATTGACTAACATAAAGTGTAACAAATGTGGCTATTCTGATTCAGATTTTTTTTAAAAAATGTACTTACGGAAAGAGTATAAAAGTTTTTCTGGATCGAATGTGAATAAGCTTACAGTCTTACTGGAATTACATTTTGGCTCCTGCACATATTTTGCCTTTTTAAATTTTAACATTGGTCAATTTTACCTCCAAAACAGATCGTTTTTTAAATTTTAAAAATATGCAGAAATAAAAAAGCATTTTGGAATTAGTTGAGGTACTTGTACTCTTTGGAATCATTTTAGCTAAATAAATTGTGGCACTCTTGTTGAATAGGAATATATGATGATTATATAAGTACAATTTGCTCACTATGCTTCAATCTGGGGTAGACTCCAATCCATCATTGCCTTGGTTCATATAAATTCCTATATTAAAAAAATGCAATGTCAAAACCAAAGACTCAGAGGAAATAGTTTAGTTTCCAAGAAATAGTGCTTAACAATGTAAAATTTTGTCTAGAACACAGAGGCATTAAATTAGTACTGCTGAAACAATGCATTGAGGGTTTAAAGTAACACCTGGAAATTCCTCCTAATGTACATATACATAGAATTATGGAAGCTTTTAGTATTACCTGTTTTATGGCCTTAAAGATTTGATAAACCAAATGAAAACTAAATCTGTTCACATCCCATCCTTTATATCTAGGTAACATAATTATTTGTTCTCATTTTCTTTTTTTTTTAATTTAAATATTTATTTTTGAGAGAGACAGAGACAGAATATGAGTGGGTTAGGGGCAGAGAGAGAGGGAGACACAGAATCTGAAGGAGGCTCCAGGCTCTGAGCTGTCAACACAGAGCCCAATGCGGGGCTTGAACTCACAAGCTGTGAAATCATGACCTGAGCCAAAGTCGGACGCTCAACTGACTGAGCCTCCCAGGCGCCCCATTTATTCTCATTTTCATGGTAGAGTTTTATGTGTCCATACTTCTTAAGCCACACTTAAAGAATTCATCTCTTAACTAATCTTGGATGTTGTCTCTTCATTTTGTACATGAAACTCCAGTAGATTGAATAGATACTCATCATCTATTCAAATGCTTCACATGTTCTTCAAACCAATCAGATTTGAGATCATCAACATTTTCTGTGTCAATAAAATGAGGTGTGGAATTAGCAAATTCAATGAATACCTGGTTTTTGCTTTTGTTTTCATTTGTTTTGTTTTTTGTCACACTGGATGTCTAGACACCATTTGGATTGGGTTTAGAAGATGGGAAAGTATAGAAGTTTCTTGGCTGAGTCTCTTAACTGTAGAGACATAAAAAGAACAAGATCGTTAAGAGACTGGCTATTGACTGCATAGCACCACCAGTTGTCATGGTGGTGGCATTAGCTGGATTTGGAACCATGGAGGTATTTTGGGAGGGGTTACTTGAAAGTGTTACAACAGTTGTTTTATTTGAATAAATCTGTGTGGGTACAAACAGTGTCAGAAACAGCAGCCCCAGTCCAAGCCAGGCCACCATTGCTCTGCCCATGAACACTCCATCTCTCACTGGATGCAGGATGAGTGAAGAACTGCTGGCTCAGATAGAGCACATGCAAGGTCTCTGCCAAACACTTAAAGAAGAGTCGGTACCTATCCTTCTCAAACTATTTCAAAAAAATAGAAGGAATGTTTCTAAATAAATTCTATGAGGCCAACATAACTTTGATACCAAAACCAAATAAAGATACTACAAAAGAGAACTACAGATCAACATCTCTGATGAACATAGTTGAAAAAAATCTTCAACAAAATATTATCAAACTGAATCCAACAATACATTAAAAAAATAATTCACCATGATCAATTGGGATTTATTCCTGGGATTCAAGGGTAATTAAATATTCACATATCAATGTGATATATCACATTAATAAGAGAAAGAGTAAAAACCACATGATCATTTCAATAAATGCAGAAAATTAATTGGATAACACACAACATCCATTCATGATAAAACCCTCAACAAAGTGGGTTTAGAGAGAACATATCCAAAATTAATAAAGGCCATATATTAAAAAGCCACAGCTGGGGCGCCTGGGTGGCTCAGTCGGTTAAGCGTCCGACTTCGGCTCAGGTCGTGATCTGCCAGTCCGTGAGTTCGAGCCCCGCGGCGGGCTCTGTGCTGACAGCTCAGAGCCTGGAGCCTGTTTCAGATTCTGTGTCTCCCTCTCTCTGACTCTCCCCCGTTCATGCTCTGTCTCTCTCTGTCTCAAAAATAAATAAACGTTAAAAAAAAAAGCCACAGCTAACATAAAAATTATTGCTGAAAAACTTGGAACTATCCCACTAAGACCAGAAGCAAGAAAAGGATGTCCACTCTAATTGTTTTTTTTTCTTTTTCATCCTGCTCTAGTGTTGTATAATAGAGAGAAATTTTACATATCTAGTGTGTACATCATGATTTTATTTAATTCCCGTGTAGTTAACATACTATGTTGTATTAATTTCGGGTGTACAATATAGTGATGCAGCAATTCCATATATTACTCGGTTCTCATCAAGATAAGTGTACTCTATTCATTTTCCCATCCTCTCACCCACCTCACCTGTGCTAATTATGTTTATTCTCTAGAGTTAAGGGTGTATTTTTTATTTGTCCCATTTTTCCCATGTGTTCATTTATTTTGTTTCTTACATTCCACATATAAGTGAAATCATATGGTATTTGTCTTCCTCTGACTGGCTTATTTTCCTTAGTATTATGCTCTCTATATCCATCCATGTTGTTACAAATGGGAATATCTCATTCTTTTTATGGCTGAAGACTATTCCATTTAATATATATATATATATTTTTTTTTATGGCTGAAGACTATTCCATTTAATATATATATATATATATATATATATATATATATAACATCTTCTTTATCCATTCATCGATTGATGAACATTTTCTTGGCCTCCATAATTTGGCTATTGCAAATAATATTGCAATAGACATAAGGGCCAATGTATCCTTTTGAATTAGTGTTTTCTTATTCTTTGTGTAAATACCTAGTACTGTGACTACTGAATCATAGGTATTTCTGGTTTCAATTTTTTGAGAAACTACTACTATCCTCTACAGTGGCTGCCCAATTTGTATTCTCACTATCAGTGCACTAGGTTCCCTTTTGTCCACAACCTCGCCAACAATTTTTGTTTCGTAAGGTTTGAGTTTAGTCTTTCTGAAAGGCATAAGGTGACAACTTATTGTGGTCTTGATTTGCAGTTCCCTGATGATGAGTGGTGTTGAACATCTTTTCATGTGTCTGTTGCACATGAAATGCAACAAATGAAGTAATTTGTACTTCTTCTTTGAAGAAATGTCCATTCATGTTTTCTGCCAATTTTTAATTGTATTATTTGTATTCTGGGTGTCTAATTGTAGAAGTTCCTTATCTATTTTGGATACTAACCCTTTATTGGATATTTTCTTTGCTGTGCAGAAACTTGTCATTTTGATGAAATCCCAATACTTTATTTTTGCTTTATTTCCCTTGCTTCAGGACATGTATCTAGGAAAATGTTGCTATGGGCAATGTCAGAGACAGTATTGCCTATGTTCTTTTCTAGGATTTTTCTTATTTTGGGTCTCACATTTTGCTTCTTAATTCACATTAAGTTTGTTTTTTTGTGCATTGCATTAGAAAATGGTCTGGTTTCATTTTTTTCTGTGTAGCTGACCAATGTTCCTAGCACCATTTGTTGAAGCACCATTTTTTCCTATTGCATATTCTTTCCCACTTTATCAAAGATTAATTGACCATTTAATTGTGGGTCCATTTCTGGGTTTTCTGTTCTGTACCATTGATCTATGTGGCTATTTTTTGTGCCAGTAACACATTGTTTTGATTATTACAGCTTTGTAATATTACTTGAAATCTGTAATTGTGATACCTAGAGTTTTGGTTTACATTTTTAATATTTCTTTGACTACTCAAGGCCTTTTCTTGTTCCATACAAATTTTAGAATTGTTTGTTCTAGCACCGTGAAAAAATGTTATGGTATTTTGGTAGGGATTGTATTAAATGTGTAGATTGCTTTGGGTGGTATAGGCATTTTAACAATATTTTTCTTCCAATAGATGAGCATGGAATGTTTTTCCATATCTGTGTTGTCTTCAATTTCTTTCATCAATGTTTTATAGTTTCCAGTGTACAAATCTGTCACCTCCTTGGTTAAGCTTACTCTTAGGTATTTTATTTTTATTGCAGTTGTAAATAGGATTATTTTCTTACTTTCTCTTTCTGCTGCTTCATTATTAGTGTATAGAAATGCAACCGATTTCTGGAAATTTATTTTTTATCCTGTGACTTTACTGAATTCAGTTATCAGTTCTGGAAATTTTTTTTGTGGAGTCCTTGGGTTTTCTATAGAAAGTGTCATATCATGTCAAACAGTGAGAATTTTACTTCCTTTCCTATTTGAATGCCTTTTATTTCTTTTTGTTGTTTGACTACTGTGGCTAAGACTTTCAGTACTACATTGAATAAAAGTGGTGAGAGTCGACATCCCTGTCTTGTTCCTGACCTTAGAGGGAAAGATCTCAGATTTTCCCTTCTGAGGATGACATTAGCTGTGTTATTTTTCATATATGGTCTTTATTATGTTGTGCTATGTTCCCTCTAAACCCACTTTGTTGAGGCTTTTTATCATGAATGGATATTGTACTTTGTCAAATGCTTTTTCTGCATCTATTGAAATTATCATGTGGATTTAATCATTTCTCTTATTGATGTGATATATCATGTTGACAGATTTGCAAATATTGAACCACCTTTTCATGCTGGGAATAAATCCCACTTGATTGCGGTGAATTATTTTTTAACGTATTTTTGGATTCTCCTTTTTAGTATTTTGTTGAGGATTTTTACATCTATGTTCGTAAGTGATGTTGGCCTGTAGTTCTCTCTTTTTGTGGTGTCTTGGGTGTTTGTATCAGCATAATACTGGCCTCATAGAATACATTTAGATGTTTTCCTTCCTCTTCATTTGTTTTGGAATAGTTTAAGAGAGTAGGTATGAGGAATAATCTTAGGAATTCCTGAGCTTGTACCCAATGGGTTAATAAGGCATAAAGAAATATAAAGCCACAGGATAAATGCATCCAAGATTAGGAAAACAAGATTAGGTAAACAAGGCAAAGACCGGCCAGTATAGGACAAAAGTATATAAATAGGAAATCTCATGATGGAAGCATCCAAAATTAGGTAAACAAGATTATGTATTCAGGGCTGAAAAGTTCCCAAATTAAAACAATAGCAGGAAGCTGCCTTCACAGGAAAGAAGGACCAAATTAGGTAAACAGGGATATAGACCTCAGCATGGTGAATTTGCCCAGAGCAGAGCTAATTGGCAAAAGAAAGGTGCCTTCTTGACCCTGAGGTAGCATGCTCTGTCTGTCTTGTCCCCTAGGCAAGTTTAGGTAAACAGAGGTGGTGCTTCGTGCCTGCTGTAAACAACCATCTGCTGCACCAGGATTTTGTTTTGCATTGACCCAACTCCTAACATGAAATGTTAGCATGAAATGTTTTTCCTTTTCTTTTTGTCATCTTCAATTCCTTTACTGATTCCTTTAATCAGTGTTTTATAGTTTTCAGAGTACAGATCTTTCACCTCTTTGGTTAGGTTTGCTCCTAGGTATTTTATGGTTTGGAGTGAAATTGTAAGTGGAATTGATTCCTTAATTTCTTTCTGGTGCTTTGTTATTGGTGTGTGGAAATGCAACAGATTTCTCTATCTTTATTTTCTAACCTGTGACTTTACAGAATTTGTTTACCACTTCTAGCAGTCTTTTGAGGAGTCTTTCAGATTTTCGTTTTTTATATGTTTATTTATTTATTTTGAGAGAGAGAGAAAGAGAGAGGGAGAGAGAGAGAACATTCACAAGCAGAGTAGGGGCAGAGAGAGAAGGAGACAGTGTCCCAGGCAGGCTCCACACTGTCAATGCAGAGCTTGACACAAGGCTTGATGTCATAAACTGTGAAATGGTGACTTGAGCCAAAATCAAGAGTTGGATGCTTAAATGATTGTCACCCCGGTGTCCCTTTCAGATTTTTATGTATAGTATAATGTCATGTGCAAATAGTGGAAGTTTTACTGCTTCATTCCTAATTTGTAATGCCTTTTATTTCTTTCAGTTGTCTGAGGGTTATGACTAGGCCTTCCAGTAGTATGTTGAGTAAAAGTGGTGAGAGTGGGGGTGACTGGGTGGCTCAGTCAGTTGAACATCTGACTGGTTTTGGCTCAGTTCATGACCCCAGGGTCATGGGATTGAGCCTCGCATTGTGCTCCACTCTGAGCATGGAGCCTGCTTGGGATTCTCTCTCTCTCCCTCTGCACCTCTCCCTAGTTTGCACTCTGTCTGTCTGTCTCTCTCTCTAAAATAATAATTTAAAAAAGTGGTGACAGTGGGCATCCCTGTTTTGTTTCTGACCATAAAAAAAAAAGCTCTCAGTTTTTCCACATTTAGGATTTTCATTTTTTTCATATATATTTTTTTATTCCTTCTTTTTTTTTTTTTTCCTGGTTGACCCATTCAGGTTTATTACCATCTTACTTAACGCTGTTGTATTTGTGGTCTTTCCAGATTTCTTTTTTTGTGATGCACTTCTAGTTTCAGTGTTGGGATCAGAAAATATGTGTGGTATGATTTCAATATTTTTGTACTTGTGAAGGTCTGATTTCTGAAAAAGTATGTGATCTATTCTGAAGAATGTCCCATGCACACTGAAAAAAAATGTGTATTCTGTTGCTTTAGGATGAAATGTTCTGAATATATGTCTTAAGTCTATCTGCCCAAGTGTGTCATTCAAAATCATTGTTTCCTTCTTGATTTTCTGCTTAGATGATCTGTCCATTGATATATGGGTGTTAATGTCCCCTACTATTATTGTATTATCACTTAGTTCCTTTATGTTTGTTATTAATTGTTTTATGTATTTGGGTGCTTCTGTGTTGGCCACATAAATATTTATAATTGTCATTTCTTCTTGTTTTATTTCCCCCTTTATTATTGTATAGTGCCCTTCTTTGTTTCTTGTTACAGTATTTGTTTTAAAGTCTAGTTTGTCTGTTGTAAGAATTGCAACTACAGCTTTTTTTCGACACCTGTTTGCATGATAATTTTTACTACGTCCCCTCACTTTCAATCTGGAGATGTCTTTGTATCTAAAATTAGTCTCCTGTAGGAAACATTTCAATGCTCCCTGTATCTTTTGATTGGAACATTTAGTTCATTTGCATTCAAACTAATAATTGATAGATATGTATTTGCTGCCATTTTATTACTAGTTTTGTCATTGTGTCTGGGGATTTTTTCTGATCCTTTCTTATCTTTCTCTTTTTCATGATTTGTTGGTTTTGTTTAGTGGTATATTTTGATTTTTCTCTTTATTCTTTATATATTTATTAGTAGTTTTTGATTTGTGATTACCATTATATTTATATATAATATTTTCTGCATAAAGAAGTGTATATTAAGTTGATAGTTGTCTATGTTTGGATCCTTTACTCCTCTCGTCCCCACGTTTTAGGTATGTGTTATTATATTTAACATGTTTTTATTTTGCGAGTTGCTTGACTTGTGTTTTATAATAATATTAACTTTTACTGCTTTTGTATTTCTTTCCTACTGACACTTTTAGTCATTCTTTTCCACTCACAGAGTACCCGTAAGTATTTTTTGCAGGGCTGGTTTAATGGTCATGAACTCCTTTCATTTCTGTCTGTGAAATAATTTCTTCTTCTATTTTGAATGGTAGTATTGCTGGATGGAGTATTTTTGGGTACACATATATCCCACAGAGTACTTTCACTATGTCATGCTAGTCCCCTCTGACTTGAAGAGTTTCTGCTGAAAAAAAATGTAGTGATAGTCTTATGGGCTTTCCATTATAATTAACTGTCTTCCTTTGTCCTGCTGCTTTAAGATTTTTTACTTATCACTATATTTTGCTAGTGTAATTATAATATATCTTGGTGTGGATCTGCTTTTATTTATTTTGTTATGGGTTCTCTGTGCCTCCAGGATCTGGATATTTGTATTCTTCCCCAAATTATGGAATTTTCAGTTATTATTTCTTCAAATATATTTTCTCCCCCTTTTTCTTTCTTTTCTGAGTCTCCTGTAATAGGAGTGTTATTAAATTTCATGGAGTCACTGAGTTCCCTAATGCTATGCTCATTTAGCAAAATTCTCCTTTTGTTCCATTATTCAGCTTCATTGCTTTCCATTACTTTGTCTTCTAGGTCATTAATTCATTTCTCTGCTTTATCCCACCCTCCTCTTCATTGCATCAGTTGTATTTGTGATCTCGTTTATTGCATTCTTCATTTCTGATTGGCTCCTTGTTAACTATTTTATCTCTGTGGTAAGGGTCTCACTGATGTCTTCCATTCGTTTCTCAAGTCTAGTGAGTATCTTTATGATGAAGATATATCTATATCTGTATCTGTATCTATATCTATATCTATATCTATATCTATATCTATATCTATCTATATCTATCTATATCTAAATCTTGGCCATTGCCTTATCTTCTTCTTTATCTGTGATAAATTCCTTGGTCTTCAAAGTTTGCCTAAGTCTCTGCCTGCTCCTCTGTGTTATAAAAGCCAGTTATTTCTCCTTCTCCTTAAGCTATTTGCCTTATGAAAAAGAGGTCAAGTAGTGACATAGGCCTGGACCATCACTGCGCATGTCCAGTGTGTGCTGTGTGCATTATATTATTGTTTTCTGGCTGCTCTGTCCTTCAGGCCAGTCATCTGCAGAGGCTCTTCCTGTTTTCTGTGGGCAGTGTTTGGTCCCTGGCCTGAATGTGGCAAGTTTTAACTAGGTGTGTTCTCATTTGCTTGTTAAATAAGACCTGTATCAGTTCCACCAGAAATGAGGCCCTGGTCAGGAGATGTGTGGGTAGAGGTTTGTTTTGGTCTTCTGGGGGAGGGGCCTGCTCTGCTGGAACTGAGGTAAGTGTGACTGAGTATGGTAGTTCCATTTTAGCACAACAGGGTGGTGCTTAATGTGATCAAGTTAGGAAGCCAGTATGTGTACTGTGCTGCTTCCCTCAGGTGACTCTGTGCTTATACTGAGGGGCAGGGGAGGTAAATGGCACCACATAGCTCCTATATTCCCAAAGAAGTCTCTCCATGGATGCTGTCTCTCAGGGGAATGCCCTGAGAGGAGCAAATAATCGCCACACTGTTTGCCCCAGGTGCTCTTCATATTGGTTTATCCATGCTTCATGTCTTCAGGTTGTTTGCCTGTCTTCTCTCCAATAGCAGCCTCATTGTCTCCAGGCTCTCCTAAAGCCCAGCCTGCTGACATTTAAAACTTCAGGCTTTAAGCCCCTCTAGTTGCAAGAACTCATGAAATTCATCCTCTGTCACTTTGCAACCCAATACCTATGGGGAAGTGTTCTCCTTGTGCATTCCCCCGTGTGCTCCTCTTTCTTTCCCCCTTATCCATAACCATGGCTCCCTACCTTACCCAGGAGCCAGGATCAATTTCTCCCCTATGTTGCAGACTATGAGTCTGGAGTTTTCTCTTGTCCAGCAAGAGAGCAGAACACAGAAATGAAAACAAGAGAGGCTAATGTCTGGGAGGAGATAAGAGCCCTGAACAGCGGTTTCATCTCTGTATTTATTGAGCTCTCAAGGTTTCACATACATGGTGAACATGCAGTAGGAAAACAATAAGCTAGTGACCATTAATGTGTGTGAGTAAGAAGCAAAGGGTTTGGGGGGTGAAAGGTGTTAGCAGTTGAGATTAAAGCACAATGATATATTGGTGCCACATACCAGATGGACATTTTTTCTCTGTAGGAAATATAGCTGAGTAGCTGTTATCTCCAAAGTTTAAGATTTCTGGAGCATGCTGCCTCAAGGCAAACCAGAAACTCTTTTTGCTACCTAACCTTGCATGTCTTTGCCCTGTGGGGGCTTTCTGATTCTAAATGTTGTCTTCTAACTGTTCTCAGATACTTTTGTCTTGTGGGAGTTCCTTTCCACCCTAAGCCTTGTTTTCCTTAATGTCTAATCTTGGGCGCTTTCAATCTGTGGTGGCTTTCAGTGCTAAGACTTGTTAACCGATTTGTGCAAGGGTGAAGAACTCTTAGATGTATTTCCCACAATCCTAAGCACATCTCTGCACGTCCTACCTTCTTTGATGTGTCCTCTACACTACCTTTATTTTTTTTAATTTTGTTTAATTTATTTTTTTAATTTACATTTAATTTACATTAATTTTTTAATTTAGTTAGCATATAGTGCAACAATGATTTCAGGAGTAGATTCCTTAATGCCCCTTACCCATTTAGCCCATCTCCCCTCCCACAAACCCTCCAGTAACCCTGTTTGTTCTCCATATTTAAGTATCTCTTATGATTCTGTCCCTCTCCCCGTTTTCATATTATTTTTTCATCCCTTCCCTTATGTTTATCTGTTTTGTATCTTAAAGTCCTCATATGAGTGAAGTCATATGATATTTGTCTTTCTCTGATGGACTAATTTTGCTTAGCATAATACCCTCTAGTACCATCCACATAGTTGCAAGTGGCAAAATTTGATTCTTTTTGATCTCCAAGTAGTACCATATCTTCTTTTTTTGTAATATCTCCCATTTTATTTTAATTATTTTTAATATGAAATTTACTATCAAATTGGTTTCCATAGAACGCCCAGTGCTCATCCCAAAAGGTGACCTCCTCAATATACATCACCCACCCTCCCCTCCCACCCAATTGGATCAACCCTCAGTTTGTTCTCCGTTTTTATTTATTTGTTTGTTTATTTATTTATTTATTTATTTAGATGAAATTTATTGTCAAATTGGTTTCCACACAACACCCAGTGTTCATCCCAAAAGGTGCCCTCCTCAATACCCCTCACCCACCCTCCACTCCCTCCCATCCCACATCAACCCTCAGTTCTCAGTTTTTAAGAGTCTGTTATGCTTTGGCTCTCTCCTTCTTTAACCTCCTTTTTTTTTTTCTTCCTTTCCCCCATGGACTTCTGTTAAGCTTCTCAGGATCCACATAAGAGTGAAACATATGGTATTTGTCTTTCTCTGCCTGACTTATTTCACTTAGCACAATACTCTCCAATTCCATCCACGTTGCTACAAAAGGCCATATTTCATTCTTTCTCATTGCCAAATAGTATTCCATTGTGTATATAAACCACAATTTCTTTACCCATTCGTCATTTGATGGACATTCAGGCTCTTTCCATAATTTGGCTATTGTTGAGAGTGCTGCTATGAACATTGGGGTACAAGTGCCCCTATGCATCAGTACTCCTGTATCCCTTGGGTAAATTCCTAGCAGTGCTATTGCTGGGTCATAGGGTAGGTCTAGTTTTAATTTTTTGAGGAACCTCCACACTGTTTTCCAGAGCAGCTGCACCAGTTTGCATTCCCACCAACAGTGCAGGAGGGTTCCCATTTCTCCACATCCTCTCCAGCATCTATAGTCTCCTGATTTGTTCATTTTGGCCACTCTGACTGGAGTGAGGTGATATCTCAGTGTAGTTTTGATTTGTACTTCCCTGATGAGGAGTGACGTCGAGAATCTTTATATGAGTCTGTTGTCCATCAGGGTGTCTTTTTTAGATAAGTGTCTATTCATGTTTTCTGCGCATTTCTTCACTGGATTATTTGTTTTTCTGGTGTGGAGTTTGGTGAGCTCTTCATAGATTTTGGATACTAGCCCTTTGTCCAATATGTCATTTGCAAATGTCTTTTCCCATTCTGTTGGTTGTCTTTTAGTTTTGTTGGTTGATTCCTTTGCTGTGCAGAAGCTTTTGATCTTCATGAGGTTGCAATAGTTCATTTTTGCTTTTAATTCCCTTGCCTTTGGGGAGGTGTCAAGTAAGAAATTGCTGCGGATAAGGTCAGAGAGGTTTTTTCCTGCTTTTACCTCTGGGGTTTTGATGGTTTCATGTCTCACATTCAGGTCTTTTATCCACTTTGAGTTTGTTTTTGTGAATTGTGTAAGAAAGTGGTCTGGTTTTATCCCTCTGCCTGTTGCTGTCTTGTTCTCCCAGCACCATTTGTAAAAGAGACTGTCTTTTGTCCATTGGGTATTCTTTCCTGCTTTGTCAAAGTTTCGTAGGCCATACTTTTGTGGTTCTAGTTCTGGAGTTTCTATTTCATTCCATTAGTCTATGTGTCTGTTTTTGTGCCAATCCAATGCTGTCTTGATTACAGCTTTGTACTAGAGGCTAAAGGCTGGGGATTGTGATGCCTCCTACTTTGGTCTTCTTCTTCAAAATTTCTTTGGCTATTTGGGCCTTTTGTCGTTCCTTACAAATTTTAGGGTTGCTTGTTCTAGCTTCGGGATGAGTGCTGGTGCAATTTTGATTGGGATTGCATTGAATGTGTAGATAGCTTTGGGTAGTATTGCCATTTTAACAAAATTTATTCTTCCAATCCATGAGCACATAATGTTTTTCCATTTCTTTATATCTTCTTCAATTTCCTTCATAAGCTTTCTATAGTTTTCAGCATACAGATCTTTTAGATCTTTGGTTAGGTTTATTCCTAGGTATTTTATGCTTCTTGGTGCAATTGTGAATGGGATCAGTTTCTTTGTCTTTCTGTTGCTTCATTGTTAGTGAATAAGAATGCAACTGATTTCTGTACATTGATTTGGTATCCTGTGATTTTGCTGAATTCCTGTATGAGTTCTAGCAGACTTTTGGTGGAGTTTATCAGCTTTTCCATGTATAATATCATGTCATCTGCAAAAAGTGAAAGGTTGATATCATCATTACCAATTTTGATGCCTTTGATTTCCTTTTGTTGTCTGATTGCTTATGCTAGAACTTCCAACACTATGTAAAACAACAGTGGTGAGAGTGGACATCCCTGTCGTCTTCCTGATCTCAAGGGGAAAGCTCTCAGTTTTTCCCCATTGAGGATGATGTTAGCTATGGGCTTTTCATAAATGGCTTTTATGATGTTTAAGTATGTTCCTTCTGTCCCGACTTTCTCGAGGGTTTTTATTAAGAAACGTTGATGAATTTTGTCAAATGCCTTTTCTGCATCGAATGACAGGATCATATGGTTCTTATCTTTTCTTTTATTAATGTCATGTATCACGTTGATTGATTTGCGAATGTTGAACCAGCCCTGCGTCCCAGGAATGAATCCCACTTGATCATGGTGAATCATTCTTTTTATTTGCTGTTGAATTCGATTTGCTAGTATCTTATTGAGAACTTTTGCATCCATATTCATCAGGGATATTGGCCTGCAGTTCTGTTTTTTTACTAGGTCTCTGTCTGGTTTAGGAATCAAAGTAATTCTGGCTTCATAGAATCAGTCTGGAAGTTTCCTTTCCTTTCTATTTTTTGGAATAACTTGAGAAGGATAGGTATTATCTCTACTTTAATTGCCTGGTGGAATTCCCGAGGGAAGCCATCTGGTGCTGGACTCTTATTTGTCAGGAGATTTTTGATAACTGTTTCAATTTCATCGCTGGTTATGGGTCTGCTCAAGTTTTCTATTTCTTCCTATTTGAGTTTTGGAAGTGTGTGGGTGTTTAGGAAGTTGTCCATTTCTTCCAGGTTGTCCAGTTTCTTGGCATATAATTTTTCATAGTACTCCCTGATGATTGCTTGTATTTCTGAGGGATTGGTTGTAATAATTCCATTTTCATTCATGATTTTATCTATTTGGGTCCTCTCCCTTTTCTTTTTGAGAAGCCTGAGTAGAGGTTTATCAATTTTGTTTATTTTTTCAAAAAACCAACTTTTGGTTTCATTGATCTGCTCTACAGTTTTTTAGATTGTATATTGTTTATTTCTGGTGTGATCTTTATTATTTCTCTTCTCCTAGATTTGAGGGGTCTTTGCTGTTCTGCTTCTATTTCCTTTAGGTGTGCTGTTAGATTTTGTATTTGGGATTTTTCTTGTTTCTTGAGATAGGCCTGTATTGCAATGTAATTTCCCCTCAGGCATACCTTTGCTGCATCCCAAAGCGTTTGGATTGTTGTATTTTCATTTTCATTTGTTACCATATAGTTTTCAATTTCTTCTTGAATTGCCTGCTTGATCCATTCATTCATTAGTAGGGTGTTATTTAACCTCCATGCTTTTGGAGGTTTTCCAGACTTTTTCCCGTGGTAGATTTCAAGCTTCATAACATTGTGGTCTGAAAGTATGAATGGTATGATTTCAATTCTTGTATACACATGAAGAGCTGTTTTGTGACCCAGTATGTGATCTCTCTTGGAGA
Organism: Prionailurus viverrinus; assembly: GCF_022837055.1. Taxonomy (NCBI): domain Eukaryota; kingdom Metazoa; phylum Chordata; class Mammalia; order Carnivora; family Felidae; genus Prionailurus; species Prionailurus viverrinus. The sequence continues at coordinate 45,894,105 of NC_062579.1, read as the reverse complement.
ATGTTCCATGTGCACTCGAGAAGAAAGTATATTCTGTTGCTTTGAGATGCACAGTTCTAAATAGATCTGTCAAGTCCATCTGATCCAATGTATCATTCAAGGCCTTTGTTTTTTATTGATCCTGTGTCTAGATGATCTATCCATTGTTGTAAGTGGAGTATTAAAGTCCCCCACAATTACCACATTCTTATCAATAAGGTGGCTTATGTTTGTGGTTAATTCTTTTATATATTTGGGGGCTTCCTATTTGGTGCATAGACATTTATAATTGTTAGCTCTTCCTGATGGATAGACCCTGTAATTAATATATAATGTCCTTCTTCATCTCTTGTTACATCCTTTAATTTGAAGTCTAGCTTGTCTGATATATGTATGGCTACTCCAGCTTTCTTTTGAGTTCCAGTAGCATGATAGATAGTTCTCCATCCCCTCACTTTCAATCTAAAGGTGTCCTTAGGTCTAAACAAATCTCTTTTGGACACCAAATAGATGGGTCTTGTTTTTTTCTTTTAATCCGTTCTGATACCCTATGTCTTTTGGTTGCAGCATTTAGTCCATTGACATTCAGTGTTATTATAGAAAGATACGGGTTTAGAGTCTTTGTGATGTCTGTAGGTTTCATGCTTGTAGTGATATCTCTTGTACTTTGTCTCGCAGGATTCCCCCTTAGGATCTCTTGTAAGGCTGGTTTAGTGGTGATGAATTCCTTCAGTTTTTGCTTGTTTGGGAAGACCTTTATCTCTTTCTATTCTGAAAGACAGACTTGCTGTATAAAGGATTCTTGGCTGCATATTTTTTTTCTGTTCATCACATTGAAGATTTCCTGCCTTTCCTTTCTGGCCTGCCAAGTTTCAGTAGATAGAACCGTTGCTAGTCTTATTAGTCTCCTTTTATATGATTGAGTATGTTTATCCCTTGCTGCTTTCAGAGTTTTCTCTTTATCCTTGTATTTTGCCAGTTTCTCTATGACATGTCGTACAGAAGAGCATTCAAGTTACGTCTGAAAGGAGTTCTCTGTGCCTCTTGGATTTCAATGTCTTTCATTCCCCAGATCAGGGAAGTTCTCAGCTATGATTTGTTAAAGTACCCCTTCAGCCCCTTTCTCTCTGTCTTCCTTCTCTGGAATCCCAATTATGCGTATGTTATTACGTTTTATCACATCACTTAGTTCTCTAATTTTCCCCTCATACTCCTGGATTTTTTTATCTCTCTTTTTCTCAGCTTCCTCTTTTTCCATAATTTTATCTTCTCATTCACCTATTCTCTCCTCTGCCTCTTCAATCTGAGCTGTGGTCGCCTCCATTTTATTTTGCAGCTCATTTATAGCATTTTTTAGATCCTTCTGTCTGTTTCTTAGTCCCTTGATCTCTGTAGCAATAGATTCTCTGCTGTCCTCTATACTTTTTTCAAGCCCAGCCATTAATTTTATGACTATTATTCTAAATTCTTGTTCCGTTATATTGCTTAAATTGTTTTTGACCAATTCGTTAGCTATCACTACTTCCTGGAGTTTCTTTTGAGGAAAGTTCTTCTGTGTCATCATTTTGGGTAGTCCCTGTGGTGGCGTGGAACTGCAGAGCATTTCCCCATGCTGTCCGGAGTAACTTGTGTTGGTGGGCGGGGCCCCAGTCAGATCTGATGTCAGCCCTTAGCCCACCGCTGGGGCCACAGTCAGACTGGTGTGTACCTTATCTTCCCCTCTCCCAGGGACAGGACTCACTGTGGAGTGGTGTGGCCCCTGTTGGGCTACTTATACACTGCCAGGCTTGTGGTGCTGCTTTGATGGGATCTCGCGTATTAGCCTGGGTGCCTCCACAAGGTGCACAGGGGCAGGGGGTGCAGACTCAGCTCACTTTGCCTTCAGTGGTCTGCTGCAGGAGGGTCCCTGCAGCACCAGGATGGAGGCAGACCCGTGAGAGTGATGGATCCACAGAAGCACAGCGTTGTGTGTTTGCATGGTGCAAGCAAGTTCTGTGATGGGAACTGGTTCCCTTTGGGATTTTCGCTGGGGGATGGGTGAGGGAGATGTCTCTTCTTAGTGTCTTTGTTCCCCACCAAGCTGATGTCTGTCCTCCAGGGCTCAACAACTGTCCCTCCCATTATCCTCTAGCCCTCTCACTCTCTGAGCAGAGCTGTTGACTTATAACATTGCAGATGTTACGTCCTGCTGCCTGTCAGAACACACTCTGGCATCTCCGCTTTTGCAACCCAGACTCGGGGGCTCTGCCTTGCAGGGCGGGCTGCCCCTCCACCGCTCTGGCTCCCTTCCACCAGTCTGTGTAGTGTGCACCGTCTCGCCGCCCTTCCTACCCTCTTCCCTGGGCCTCTTTTCTATGCTTGGCTCTGGAGAATCCATTCTGCTAGTCTTCTAGCAGTTTTCTGGGTTCTTTATGCAGATGTGGGTGGAATCTAAGTGATTAGCAGGACGCAGTGAGCCCAGCGTCCTCCTATGCCACAATCTTCCTTTCTTGATTGTTTCTGTTTTTCTTCAAGATGGCTTTGGCTATTTGGGATCTTTCCTGTTTGCATAAATTTTAGGATTTTTTGTTCTAGCTCTGTGACGAATGATGTTATTATTTTGATAAGTATTGCATTGAATATGTATATACTTTGGGTAGTTTTGACATTTTAACAATATTTGTTCTTCCTATCCAGGAGCATGGAATCTTTTTTTCATTTTTTTGTGTCTTCAATTTCTTTCATAAGCTTTCTATACTTTTTAGTGTATAGATTTTTCACCTTCTTGGTTAGATTTATTCTGAGGAATTTTGTGGTTTTTCATGCAATAGTAACTGGGATCAATTCCTTGATTTCTCTTTCTGTTGCTTCATTGTTGGTGTTTACGAATGCAACCAAATTCTGTGCATTGATTTTATATACTGCCACTCTGCTAAATTCATGGATCAGTTCTAGAAGTTTTTTGGTGGAATCTTTTGGCTTTTCCATATAGAGTATCATGTCATCTGTGAAGAGTGAAAGTTTGACTTCTTCTTGGCCGCTTTGAATGCCTTTCATTTCTTTGTGTTGTTGGAATTCTGAGGCCAAGACTTGGAATACTATGTTGACTAACAGTGGGAGAGTGAACATCTTGATCTTAGGGGAAAAACTCTCAGTGTTTCCCCATTGAAGATTATATTAGCGTTGGGTCTTTCTTATATGACTTTTATGATCTCGAGGTATGATCCTTCTATCCCAACTTTCTTGAGGGATTTTATCAAGAAAGGATGCAGTATTTTGTCAAATGCTTTCACTGCATCTAATGAGAGGATGTGGTTCTTGTCCTTTCTTTTACTGATGTGATGAATCACATTGATTGTTTTTGCGGATATTGAACCAGCCCTGCATCCCCCAGTGACCAATCCCACGTGGCCATGGTGAATAATTTTTGTTAATGTATTACTGGATCCTGTTGTATAATATGTTTTTGATGATTTTTGCATCCATGTTCATCAGGGAGATTGGTCTATAGTTCTCCTTTTTAGTGGGGTCTTTGGTTTTGGAATGAAGGTAATGCAGGCTTCATAGAAAGAGTATGGAAGTTTTCCTTCCGTTTCTATTTTTTGGAACATCTTCAAGAGAATAGGTGTTAACTCTTCCTTAAATGTTTGATACAACTCCCGTGGAAAGCCACCGGGCCTTGGACTTTGGTTTCTGGGAGTTTTTTGATTACTAATTCGATTTCTTTACTGGTTGTGGGTCTGTCCAAATTTTCTATTTCTGCCTGTTTCAGTTTTGGTAGTTTATATGTTTCTAGGAATTTGTACATTTCTTCCAGATTGCCCATTTTATTGGCATATAATTGCTTATAATATTCTTTTATTATTGTTTTTATTTCTGCTGTGTTGGTTGTGATATCTCCTCTTCATTATTGGTTTTATGCATTTGGGTCCTTTCCTTTTTCTTTTTGATCAAACTGGGTAGTGGTTTATCAATTTTGTTAATTCTTTCAAAGAACCAGCTTCTAGTATCATTGATCTGTTCTACTCTAGTTGTTGTTGTTGTTTTTATTTCAATAGATTCAACTCTACTCCTCTTTATTATTTCCTGTCTTCTGTTGGTTTGGGGTTTTATTTGTTGTTCTTTTTCCAGCTCTTTAAGGTGTAAGGTAAGGTTGTGTATCTGAGAGCTTTCTTCCTTCTTTAAGAAAGCCCAGATTGCTATATACTTCCCTCATATGTCTGCCTTTGCTGCATCACAGAGGTTTTGGGCTGTGATGTCATTTTCATTGGCTTCCATGTACCTTTTAATTTCCTCTTTAACGTCTTGGTTAGCCCATTCATTCTTTAGTAGGATGGTCTTTAGTCTCCAAGTAATTGTTACCTTTCCACATTTTTTCTTCTGTTTGATTTCAGGTTTCATAGCGTGTGGTCTGAAAATATGCAGAGTGTTACCTTGATCTTTTTGTAATTGTTGAGGCCTGACTTGTGCAAGGTGTAATCACGATCTTTTTGTACTTGGTAACAGCTCATGTGTGTTCCAGTATGTGATTTATTCTGGAAAACATTCCATGTGCCCTGGAGAGGAATGGGTATTCTGCTGCTTTAGGATAAATGTTCTGAATATATCTAAGTCCATCTGCTCCAGTGTGTCCTTCGAAGCCATTGTTTCTTTGTTGATTTTATGTTTAGACGATCTGTATATTGTTGTAAGTGGGGCATTGAAGTCCCCTACTATTATGGTATTATTATCAATGAGTTTTTTTATATGTGTGATTAATTGACTTATATATTTGGGTGCTACCACATTTGGAGCATAAATGTGTATAATTGTTAGGTCTTCTTGGTGGATAGACCCCTTATTTATGATATAAATCCCTTCTTCTTCTATTGTTACAGTCTTTATTTTAAAGTCTACATTATCTCATATAAGGATGACTACTCTGGCTTTATTTTGTCAACCATTAGAATGATGGATGGGTCTCCATTCCCTTACTTTCAATCTGAACGTGTCTTTAGGTCTAAAGTGGGTCTCTTGTAAACGACAAATAGATGGATATTGTTTTCTTAATCATTCTGTTACCCTATGTCTTTAGATTGGGCATTTAGTCCCTTGACAATTAGAGTTAGTACTGGAAGACATAAGTTTATTGCTATTATGTTTCTTGTACGGTTGGAGATTCTGGTGGTGTTCTCTGGTCCCTTCTAGTCTTGGTTGCTTTTTTTCTTCTTATATCCCTTCAGAGAGTCTTTTTTTAATATGAAAATTATTGAAATTGTTTTCCATACAACACCCAGTGCTCATCCCAACAAGTGCCCTCCTCAATACCCATCACCCACCCTCCCCTCTCTCCCACCACCCATCAACCCTGTGTTTGTTCTCAGTTTATAAGACTCTCTTATGTTTTGGCTCCCTCCCTCTCTTACCTCTTTTTCTCCCTTCCCCTGTCCCATGGACTTCTGTTAAGTTTCTCAGGATCCACATAGGAGTGAAACACATGTTATCTGTCTTTCTATGTATGACTTATTTCACTTAGCTTAACACTCTCCAGTTCCATCCATGTTGCTACAAAAGGCCATATTTCATTCATTCTCTTTGCCACGTAGTATTCAATTGTGTATATAAACCACAATTTCTTTATCCATTCATCAGTTGATGGACATTTCGGCTCTTTCCATAATTTGGCTATTGTTGAAAGTGCTGCTATAAACATTGGGGTACAAGTGCCCCTATGCATCTACACTCCTGTATCCCTCGGGTAAATTCTTAGCAGTGCTATTGCTGGGTCATAGGATAGGTCTATTTTTAATTTTTTGAGGAAACTCCACACTGTTTTCCAGAGCAGCTGCACCAGTTTGCATTTCCGCCAACAGTGCAAGAGCGTTCCCATTTCTCCACATCCTCGCCAGCATCTATAGTCTCCTGATTTGTTCATTTTAGCCTCTCTGATTGGCGTGACGTGGTATCTCACTGTGGTTTTGATTTGTATTTCCCTGATGAGAAGCGACATTGAGCATTTTTTCATATGCCTGTTGGCCATCTGGATGTCTTCTTTAGAGAAGTGTCTATTCATGTTTTCTGCCCATTTCTTTACTGGATTATTTATTTTTTCATGTGTGGAGTTTGGTGAGTTCTTTGTAGATTTTGGATACTAGCCCTTTGTCCGATATGTCATTTGCAAATATCTTTTCCCATTCCGTTGGTTGCCTTTTAGTTTGTTTATTGTTTCCTTTGCAGTGCAGAAGCTTTTTATCTTCATGAGGTCCCAATAGTTCATTTTTGCTTTTAATTCCCTTGCCTTTGGGGATGGGTCAGGTAAGAAATTGCTGCGCCTGAGGTCAGAGAGGATTTTTCCTGCTTTCTCCTCTAGGGTTTTGATGATTTCTTGTCTCACATTCAGGTCCTTTATCCATTTTGAGTTTATTTTTGTGAATGGTGTAAGAGAGTGGTCTAGTTTCATTCTTCTGCATTTTACTGTCCAGCTCTCCCAGCACAATTTGTTAAAGACACTGTCTTTTTTCCATTGGATGTTCTTTCCTGCTTTGTCAAAGATGAGTTGGCCATACGTTTGTGGGTCTAGTTCTGGGGTTTCTATTCTATTCCATTGGTCTATGTGTCTGTTTTTGTGTCAATACCATGCAATATTGATGAGTACAGCTTTGTAGTAAAGGCTAAATTCTGGGAGTGTGATGCTTCCCACTTTGGTCTTCTTCAAAAGTACTTTGGTTATTCGGGGCTTTTTGTGGTTCCATACAAATTTTAGAATTGCTTGTTATAGCTTCAAGAAGAATGCTGGTGGAATTTTGATTGGGATTGCATTGAATGTGTAGATAGCTTTCGGTAGTATTATTTTAACAGTATTTATTCCTCCAATCCATGAGCATGGAATGTTTTTCCATTTCTTTATATATCTTCATTTTCCTTCATCAGCTTTCTATAGTTTTCAGCATACAGATCTTTTACATCTTTGGTTAGGTTTATTCCTAGGTATTTTATGATTCTTGGTGCAATTGTGAATGGGATCAGTTTCTTTATTTGTCTTTCTGTTGCTTCATTATTAGTGTATAAGTATTCAACTGATTTCTGCACATTGATTTTGTATCCTGCGATTTTGCTGAATTCATGTATCAGTTCTAGTAGAATTCTGGTGAAGTCTATCGGGTTTTCCAAGTATAATATCATGTTATATGCAAAAAGGGAAAGCTTGACTTCATCATTGCCAATTTTGATGCCTTTGATTTCATTTTGCTGTGTGTTGATGCTAGTACTTCCAACATTATGTGAAACAACAGTGGTGAGAGTGGACATCCCTGTCGTGTTCCTGATCTCAGGGTAAAGCTCTCAGTTTTTCCCCATTGAGGATGCTATTAGCTGTGGGCTTTTCATAAATGGCTTTTGTGATGTTTAATATGTTCCTCCGAAAGTCGATCCTGACTTTCTCGAGGGTTTTTATTAAGAAAAGATGCTGAATTTTGTCAAATGCTTTTTCTGCATCGATGACAGGATCATATGGTTCTTATCTTTTCTTTTATTAATGTGTTGTTTTACATTGATTGATTTGTGAATGTTGAACCAGCCCTGCAGCCCAGAATGAATCCTACTTGATCATGGTGAGTAATTCTTTTTATATGCTGTGCATTCGATTTACTAGTATCTTATTGAGAATTTTTTCTTCCATATTCATCAGGTATATTGGCCTGTAGTTCTTTTTTTGATGGGTCTCTCTCTGGTTTAGGAATCAAAGTAATGATGGCTTCATAGAAAGAGTCTTTAAGTTTTTCTTCCCTTTCTATTTTTTGGAACAGCTTGAGAAGGATAGGTATAACCTCTGCTTTAAATGTCTGGTAGAATTCCCCAGGGAAGACATCTGGTCCTGGACTCTTAGTTGTTGGGAGATTTTTATAATTGATTTAATTTATTTGCTGGCTATTGATTTGTTCAAGTTTTTTGTTTCTTCCTGTTTGAGTTTTGGAATTGTGTGGGTGCTTTAGAATTTGTGCATTTCTTCCAGGTTGTCCAGTGTGTTAGCATATAATCGTTCATAGTATTCCCTGATAATTGCTAGTATTTCTGAGGGATTGGTTGTAAAATTGATTTTAATTCATGATTTATCTATTTGGGTCATCTCGCTTTCTGTTTTGAGAAACCTGGATAGAGGTTTATCAATTTTGTTTATTTTTTCAAAAAACCAACTCTTGGTTTCGTTGATCTGCTCTACAATTTTGTTAGATTCTATATTGTTTAATTATGCTCTGATGTTTATTATTTCTCTTCTGTTAGATTCGAGATGTCTTTGCTGTTCTACTTCTATTTCCTTTAGGTGTGCTGTTAGAATTTATATTTGGGATTTTTCTTGTTTCTTGAGATAGTACTGGATTGCAATGCATTTTCCTCTCAGGACTGCCTTCGCTGCACGACAAAGCATTCGGATTGTTGTCTTTTCATTTTCATTTGTTTCCATATATTTTTAAATTTCTTCTCCAATTGCCTGGTTGATCCATTCATTCTTTAGTAGGGTGTTCTTTAACCTCCATGCTTTTGGAGGTTTTCCAGACTTTTTCCTGTGGTTGATTTCAAGCTTCATAACATTGTGGTCTGAAAGTATGCATGGTATGATTTCAATTCTTGTATTCTTATGAAGAGCTGTTTTGTGTCCCAGTATGTGATCTATCTTGGAGAATGTTCCATGTGCACTCGAGAAGAAAGTATATTCTGTTGCTTTGGGATGCAGAATTCTAAATAGATCTGTCAAGTCCATCTGATCCAATGTATCATTCAGGGCCCTTGTTTCTTTATTGACCGTGTGTCTAGATGATCTATCCATTTCTGTAAGTGAGTGTTAAAATCCCCTGCAATTACCACATTCTTATCAATAAGTTTGGTTATGTTTGTGATTAATTCTTTTATATATTTGTGGCTCCCATATTCGGTGCATGGACTTGTATAATTGTTAATAATTCCTGATAGATAGACCCTGTAATTATTATATAATTCCCTTCTTCATCTCTTGTTACATCCTTTAATTTAAAGTCTAGTTTGTCTGATAGAAGTATGGCTACTCCAGCTTTCTTTTGACTTCCAGTGGCATGATAAATAGTTCTCCATCCCCTCACTCTCAATCTGAAGGTGTCCTCAGGTCTAAAATGAATCTCTTGTAGACAGCAAATGGATGGGTCTTGTTTTTTGTTTATACGTTCTGATACCCTATGTCTTTGCTGCATTCAGTCCATTTACATTCAGTGTTATTATATAAAGATATGGTTTTAGAGTCTTTGTGATATCTGTAGGTTTCATGCTTGTAGTGATGTGTCTGGTACTTTTTGGTCCTTGCAACATTTCACTCACAGAATCCCCCTTAGGATCTCTTGTAAGGGTGGCTTAGTGGTGATGAATCCCTTCAGTTTTTGCTTGTTTGGGAAGACATTTATCTCTTTCTATTCTGAAAAAGCAGACTTGCTGTATAAAGGATTCTTGGCTGCATATTTTTTTTTCTGTTCATCACATTGAAGATTTCCTGCCATTCCTTTCTGGCCTGCCAAGTTTCAGTAGATAGATCTGCCACCAGTCTTATGGGTCTCCATTTATAAGTTAGAGCATGTTTACCTGTAACTGCTGTCAGGATTTTCTCTTTATCCTTGTATTTTGCCAGTTTCACTATGATATGTTGTGCAGAAGAGCAATTCAAGTTACGTCTGAAGGGAGTTCTCTGTGCCTCTTGGATTTCAAGGCCTTTTCATTCCCCAGATCAGGGAAGTTTTCAGCTATGATTTGTTAAAGTACCCCTTCAGCCCTTTTCTCTCTGTCTTCCTTCTCTGGAATCCCAATTATGCGTATGTTATTATGTTTTATCGCATCACTTAATTCTCTAATTGTCCCCTCATACTCCTGGATTTTTTTTATCTCTCCTTTTCTCAGCTTCCTCTTTTTCCATAATTTTGTCTTCTAATTCACCTATTCTCTCCTCTGCCTCTTCAATCTGAGCTGTGGTCGCCTCCATTTTATTTTGCAGCTCATTTATAGCATTTTTTTATGTTCCCCCCTGTTTCTTAGTCCCTTGATCTCTGTAGCAATAGATTCTCTGCTGTCCTCTATACTTTTTTCAAGCCCAGCCATTAATTTTATGACTATTATTCTAAATTCTTGTTCCGTTATATTGCTTAAATTGTTTTTGACCAATTCGTTAGCTATCACTACTTCCTGGAGTTTCTTTTGAGGAAAGTTCTTCTGTGTCATCATTTTGGGTAGTCCCTGTGGTGGCGTGGAACTGCAGAGCATTTCCCCATGCTGTCCGGAGTAACTTGTGTTGGTGGGCGGGGCCCCAGTCAGATCTGATGTCAGCCCTCAGCCCACCGCTGGGGCCACAGTCAGACTGGTGTGTACCTTATCTTCCCCTCTCCCAGGGACAGGACTCACTGTGCAGTTGTGTGGCCCCTGTCTGGGCTACTTATACACTGCCAGACTTGTGGTGCTGCTTTGATAGGATCTGGCATATTAGCCAGGATAGATCCACAAGCTGCACAGTGGCAGGAGGGGTAGGCTTAGCTCACTTTGCAGTCGGTGGTCCCTTATGGGAAGGGCCCTGCAGTACCAGGATGGAAGCCGACCCGTCAGAGGGATGGATCCACAAAAGCACAGCATTGTGTGTTTCCATGGTGCAAGCAAGTTCTGTGATGGGAACTGGTTCCCTTTGGGATTATGGCTGGGGGCTGGGAGAGGGAGATGGCACTGGCCAGCACCTTTTTTGCCAGTGGACCTGAGCTCTGTCTTCCAGCGCTCAATAACTCTCCCTTCTGGCGCCCTCTCACCCTCCTGCTCTCTGTGCAGAACTGTTGACTTTTAACATTTCAGATGTTAAGTCCTGCTGGCTGTCAGAACTCACCCATTCCCACTCCCTCCGCTTTTGCAAGCCATACTTCAGGGGCTCTGCCTTGCCAGACAGGCTGCCCCTCCACCTCCCTGGCTTCCTCCTGTCAGTCCGTGTAGCATGGACCACCTGTCCACCCTTCCTACCTTTTCTGTGCAACTCTTGTCTATGCTTTGCTCCAGAGAGTCCATTCTGCTAGTCTTCTGGGCGTTTTCTGGGTTATTTAGGCAGGTGTGGGTGGAATCTAAGTGATCAGCAGAATCATGTGAGCTCAGTGCCCTCCTATGCCGCCACCTTCATACTCTTCCAGAGAGTCCTTCTTAAAATTTCTTGAAGGGCTTGCTCATGGGTCACGACCTCCTTTAATTTTTGTTTGCCTGGGAAACGTTTTATCTCTCCTTCTATTGTGAATGACAGCTTTTCTGGATAAAGAATTCTTGGTTGCGTATTTTTCTTATTCAGCCCATTAAATATATCCTGCCACTCCTTTCTGGCCTGCCAAGTGTCTGTGGATAGGTCTACTGCAAACCTGATCTGTCTTCCTTTGTAGGTAAGGACTTTTTCTCCCTTGCTGTTTTATCATTCTTTCCTTGTCTGAATATTGTCAATTTGACTATTATATGCCTTTTTGATGGTCAGTGTTTGTTGAAACTAATGGGAGTCCTCTGTGCTTCTTGGATTTTGATGTCTGTTTCTTTTTCCAGGTTAGGAAAGTTTTCTGCTATGATTTGCTCACATACTCTTTTTCCCCTTTTTCTCTCTTCATCTTTTTGGACCCCTGTGATTCTGATGTTTTTCCTTTTTAATCAGTCACTGCTTTCTCTAATTCTTAAATCACACTCTTTTGCCTTAGTTTCCTTCTTTTTTTCTGCTTGTTCATTCTCCATGAATTTGTCCTCTACATCACTGATTTGCTCTTCTGCCTCAACCGTCCTTTGCCACTGTAGCATCCATTCAAGATTGCAGCTCAGTTATAGCATTTTTTATTTCATGCTGACTAGTTTTTATTTCTATTATCTGCATGGAGTTATTCTAATCTATTTTCGACCCCAGCTATTACTCTTATTATCATGATTCTAAATTCTGGTTCAGGAATCTTGCTTATGTTTGTGTTGATTGAGTCCCTGGCTGTCGTTACTTTCTGCTCTTTATTTTGGGGTGAATTCCTTCATTTCATCAATTTGAGGAGAAAAAAGGAATTGATAAACTAAAAAAAATCAAAATTAAAAAATTAAAAGCACACACATAAAAAATCAAATAAATCATAGTAGATTCTGCGTGTGTTTTGGTCTGGTTATTGAAAGGAGCTTGATAGATTAGAAAAAAAGAGGGAAAAAGGAAAACGTTTAAAAATTTGAGAAAATACATACAATTAAATAGAATAAAATGAAAAGATGAATTAAAATAGAATTTAAAAAATTTACAGAAAGTAAAAATTATAGTAGAAAAAATAAAGAAAAAATATTTAATAAAATTGAAAATAAAAATATTTTTTTTATCTTTCTGTATTCAAGAAAAAGAAATGAAAAAGAATAAAAAAGACAATTCTTTTTCAGTGAACAGACTGAAATATGGTTGAAATTATATCCATTTCCCCTAGAGGTCAAACTGTAATGTACTTTATATTCCATAAACTAAGCAGGTGGAAAGATTTGTGGTGTTTCTGATGAGCGAGGTTGGCCCAGTTGGGCAATGCTTAGTGTAATGGCCCTGTTCTCCACTAGATGGTGCGGCTTAGCTTACTGGGGTGGATTGTTATGGTGCTTGTAGGTGTGAATGTGCATCCACAGGAGGGGTGAAAACAGTGTCATCAAGCTACCCAGTCTCTATTATTGGAACTCTTTGCTTTCCCCAACCAGCAATTGTGCACCTGTCCTTTGACTCCCACTTTGGTTCACTCCTGGCTTTTACACTGTCCATGACCAAGTCATCAGGTTGCCAGGCAGCATCTCCCTCCTGAGTTTTATCTCAAATGCGGCTATTTCCTGACCCCTCACTTCTGAGGGACTTTGGCTGTGACCCACTCAGATCCTCTGGGTCTCACTGAGCAATGGCCAGGTGCCAGCCACACCCTGGAATGTTCATGGGATCATGCTGCTGCTGATGCCCACAGAGTGTGGCTGGGTGCCAGCCTGCTTCAGAAAAAGTTCACGTGATTGTGTAGCAGCAGAGTTTTAGGGATTATTGAAAATCACAACACACATCTGGCACCAGGATTCACCCCCAATGACCTTGTTCCAGCACCAGTGAATGTGGTTGTTCTCTGAAGTCTTCTGGGTCTGGGTGGCTACACAGCCTCTACCAAATGTCCTTCTGGCAGTGGAATCACTTCTCCCTGTGTGGCCTGTGACCTCCCAGACCCTATGCTGCTCCTGAGGATTTGCCCTTCCCACCAGAGCACTGGGAGGTATTGAACTGCAGAGTTTCAGACTCTGCGTTCTCCCTGTTTATAGTGTCTTAATGGAATTTAAACCCTTTCCTTTCTCTTTTCTCCTTTTTTAGTTTAGTCCCTGTGGCTGTTTCCACTTTTCCACTTTCTCTCCAGTTCTTTTGGGGGAGTGCTTTCTTCATCCTCTCTTTGCAAGCAAAAACAGCTCCCTGCCCTCTGTGGCTTCTCTCTCCACCAGTTCACCTCTCTGCACCATCTCTGCTCTGAAATAAACAGATAGATATCTTGTTGTATTTATAGGATGGGGCCAGCCAATGGTCCTCTACTCCACTGCCATCTTGCCCTCATTGATGATAAGTGTACTTGTAATCCCTTCATATGAAAAGATGCTCAACACTAACCATCAGTAAAGTTCAAATAAAAACCACAGTGAGATATGACCTCACACCTGTCACAATGTATGAAATAAAAAGAAAAGAAACAGCAAGTGTTGATATGAATATGGAGAAAAAGTAATCCTCACACACTGTTGGTGGTAAATCAAAAACATAATTCAAAAAGATATATGTATTGCTATGTTCATTGCACCATTATTTATAATAGCAAAGATATGTATGCAACCCAAGTGTCCATCAACAAATGAATGGATAAAGAAGATGTAGTGTATATACATAGAATGTAATATTACTCAGCCATAAAAAAGAATGATTTCTTCCCATTTGCAGCAACATGAATGAATCTAGATCATATAATGTTAATTGAAATGAGTCAGAGAAAGGTAAATATATTTTTGTTGAAGTATGTTTGACACACAATGTTACATCAGCTTCAGATATACAATACTAATGGGGCAATTTTGTTATGGTATGCTCAACACAAGTGTAGCTACTGTATGTTACCATACAACATTGTAAAAATATTATTTACTCTATACCCTATATTCTACCTTTCATTCCCATGATTTATTCATTACATAACTAAATGCCTATACTTTCCAATCCCCTTGACACATTTTTCCCACCCACTCCCCCTCCTATCCTCTGGTAACCATCAGTTTGTTCTATGTATTTATGGGTCTATTTGTGGCTTTTATTTGTATTTTTTTAAGATTGCACATATAGCGAAACAAAATGGTATTTATCTTTGATGCATCTCACTCACTATAATATCTTGTAAGCCTATCCATGTTGTCAGAAATGGTAGAATCTCTTCCCTTTTTATGACTGAGTGCTATTCATGTGTGTGTGTGTGTGTGTGTGTGTGTGTGTGTGTGTACCACCACCTCTCTACCCATTCATCTATTATCAGACACTTGGGTTTGCTCCAAATCCTGACTACTGCATATAATGCTCCAAATAACATGTATCTTTTTAAATTACCATTTTTTGTTTTCTTTGAGTACATAAGAAATTGTGGAATTACTGGGTCATATCTTCTGCATTTAAAAGTTTTTGAATTCAGGAACCTCCATAGTGTTTTTTCCACAGTGGGTGCATCAATTTACACTCCTACCAATAGTGTAGCAGGGTTCCTTTTTTTCCACAACCTCCCCAACACTTGTTATTTCTGGTCTTTTTGATTGTAGCCATTCTAACAGATGTAAGGTGATAGCCCATTTTGGTTTTGATTTACATTCCATGATGATTAATGATGTTGAACATCTTTTCATGTGTCTGTTAACTCTTTGTAGGTGTTTGGAAAAAATATGTGTTCAGGTCCTCTGTCCATTTTTTTAATCAGATAATTTTTTTTTGGTGTTGAGTGGTATATTTTTTTCCTTGGGTCCTTGCATAAAATGCATTTCTTTTTTTAAGTTTTTTATATGAAATTTATTGTCTAATTGGTTTCCATACAACACCTAGTGCTCATCCCAATAGTTGCCCTCCTCAATACCCATCTATACCACTCAGTTTGTTCTTAAAAACTGAGAACAACCTGAGAGGTATAATTTTTTATATAATTTGGATATTAACCCCTTATCAGATATATCATTTTCAGATATCTTTTCCAATTAAGTAGATTTTAGATTTGTTGATGGTTTACTTATCTGTGCCAAAGATTATTTTGATGTAGTCCCAACAGTTTATATTTGCTTTTGATTTTGATGCCTGAAGAGACAAACATAGAAGAATATTGCTGAGGTCAAGGTGATTACAGCCTATATTTCTTCTTGAAGTTTCATGGTTTAATGTTTCACATTTAGGACTCTCATCCATTTTGAGTTTACTTTTGTGTATTGTGAAAGAAAGTTTCAACGTAGGGTGCCTGGGTGACTTATTCATTTAAACATCCGACTCTTGGTTTTGGCTCAGGTCATGATCTCACACTTCACGAGATCAATTCCCACATTAGGCTTCATGTTGATTGTGGAGCCTGCTTGAGATTCTTTATCTCCCTCTCTCTCTGCCCCTCCCCCACTCGCTTTCTCTGTCTCTCTCAAAATAAATAAACTTAAATAAATTAAAAAAGAATGTGTTCCATCTTCATTCTTTTGCATGTAGGTGTCCAGGTTTGCCAGTACCATTTATGTAGGAGGCTATCTACTCCTCTTTATATTCATGTATTTTTCTCATAAATTAGTGGACTAAGGGTGGATTTATTTTGGGGATCTGTATTCTGTTATGCCCATATTATACTGTTTAATCATTATAGCTTATATTATATATTGATACCTGAAATTGTGATACCCCCATCTTCGTTCTTCTTTCTCAAGTTTGTATTGGCTATTCAGGGTCTTTCATGGTTCCATAAATATTTTAGGGATATTTCTTCTTGTTCTGTGACAAACATTATTGGTATATTGATAAGGATTGCATTGAATCTGTAGATTTCTTTGAGTAGTATGAACATTTTGACAATATTAATTTTTCTAATTAATGAGGGTGGAATAAGTTTGTATTTGTTGTCTTCCATTTTTTTCATAAATCTTTTATACTTTTCAGAGTATATGTCTTTTACTTCCTTGCTTAAGTTCATTCCTAGGTATTTTATTCTTTGAGGGGCAATTAAAAGTAGAATTGCTGTCTTAATTTTCTGATAATTTGTGATTAGTGTATAGAAATGCAATAGAATGCATATTAATTTCATATGCTACAAACTTGTTGATTCATTTACTATTTCTAGTAGTGTTTTTGAGTACATTTTAGAGTTCTCTGCATATATTATGTTATCTGAAAACAGTGGCAATTATACTTCTTGCCAATATGGATACTCTCTATTTCTTTTCTTGTTTTATTGGTATGGCTGGTACTTCCATTACTGTGTTGAAAAGTGGGAGAGGTGGGCATCATTGTTTTGGTTTTAATCTTAGAGTAAGTGTTCTCTGTTTTTCACCATTGAGTACAATGCTAGCTGTAAGTTTTTCGTATATTTCCTTCATTATACAGAGGTATGTTCCCTTAAACAGAGTATACTGAGGATTTTTATCATAAATTGGTGTTTAATTTTGTTAAATAATTTATCTGCATGTATTGAAATGATTATATAATTTTTATTATTTCTCTTGTTAATGTGGTGTATCAAGTTTTTGATTTCTGGTTGTTCAACTCTTGCATCCCAGAATAAATGAATCAAACTTGATCATGGTGAATAATCCACTTCAATGCTGTTTATTGCTTAACTATTGCATGCAATTTGTTAGTATTTTGTTGAAGATTTCTGTATACTTGTTGATCAGAAACAGCCCATAATATTCTTTTTCATTGTGTCCTTGTTTGGTTGTGGAATCAGGGTAATTCTACACTTGTAAAGGTATTTGAAACCTTTCATTCCTCTTTAACATTTTTGGAATAGTTTAAAGATAATAGGTATTAATTCTTCTTTAAATGTTTGATAGATTTCACCTGTGATTCCTTCTGGCCCTGAATATTTTGTTCTTGGAAAATTGTAATTACCCATTGAATTTTGTTCTAGTAGTTGTTCTGTTGGGATTTTCTATTCCTTCCTGATTCAGTTTTAGAAGACTGTATGTTTGTAGAAATTTATCCACTGATGCTAAGTGCTTCACTTTAGTAGCATTTTTTTAAGTTTTATTTAAGTTCCAGTTAGTTAAAATACAGTGTAATATTAGTTTCAAGTGTAGAATTTAGTGATTCATCAGTTACATACAACACTCAGTGCTCATCACATCAAGTGCCATCCTTAATACCCATCACACATTTAACCTATCCCTTTGTCCACCTCCCTTCAAGTAACCCTAACTTTATTCGCTATAGTTAAGAGTCTATTTTCTGGTTCGCCCTTTTTTCTTCTTTCCCTTATGTTCACCTGTTTTTTTTTCTTAAATTCTACCTATGATTGAAGTCATATGGTATTTGTTTTTCTCTGACTGCCTTATTTTGGTTAGTATAATACAGTATAGTTCTATACACATCATTACCAATAGCAAGAATTCATTTTTAAATTACTGAGTAAGATTATTTTTTATGACTGAATAATATACTTCTTTATCCATTCAGATGATGGATATTTGGGCTCCTTTTATAATTTGGCTATTATGCATAATGCTGCTATATATATTGGGGAGCATGTACCCTTTGAATCCGTATATGTGTTTCCTTTGCATAAATAAGTAGTGCAATTGCTGTATTGTAGTGTATTTCTATTTTGAACTTTTTGAAGAACCTCCATACTGTTTTCCCCAGTGGCTGTACCAGTTTCCATGACCAGCAACATTGTAAGAGAGTTCTCCTTTCTCCGCATCCTCACCAACACCTGTTGCCTCTTGTGTTGTTAATTTAAGCCATTCTGGCTGGAGTGAAATGATATCTCATTGTAGTTTTGATTTATATTTCCCTGATGTTAGGTGATGCTGAACATCTTTTCTTGTGTCTGTTAGCCATCTGTAGGTCTTCTTTTGTGAACACACAAAAGCATTCATGTGTTCAGCCAATTTCTTTACTGTATTATTTGGTTTTGGTTGTTGAATTGCATCAGTTTTTTTATTCATTTTGGATACTTACCCTTTATCAGATATGTCATTTGCTAATATCTTCTTTCATTCAGAATGTTGCCTTTTAGTTTTGTTAATTGTGTCCTTTGCTGTGCAGAAACATTATATCTTGATGTAGTCCCAATAGTTCATTTTTGCTTTTGTTTCACTTGCCTCAGGACACAGACATATCTAGTAAGAAGTTGCTGTGGCAGATGTCAAAGATGTTACTGCCTATGGTCCCTAGAATTTTGATGGTTTCTGGTCTCACATCCATATTGAATTTATTTTTGTATATGGTATAAGAAAGTGATCCATATTCACTCTTTTGCATGTTGCTGTCCAATTTTCCCAACACCATTTGTTGAAGAGATTGTCTTTTTTTCCATTGGGTATTCTTTCCTGAAATTGTCAAAGATTAGTTGACAGTACAGTCATGGGTTCATTGTTGGGGTTTCTATTGTATTCCACTGATCTGCGTGTCTGTTTTTGTGCCTGTTTTGTGTCATACTGCTTTGATCACTACAGCTTTGTAATAGAACTTGAAGTCCGGAATGGTGATGCCTCCACCTTTGCTTTCCTTTATCAAGATTGCTTTGGCTATTAGAGGTCTTTTGTAGTGTCATACCAATTTTAAGATTGTTCTATCTCTGTGAGAAATGCTGGTGATTTTTGGCTAGGAATTGCATTAAATGTGTAGATTTCTTTGGGTAGAATAGACATTTTAACAACATTTGTTCTTCCAATCCATGATAATGGAATGTTTTTCCATTCCTTTGTGTCATTTTCAATTTTTTTCTTAAGTGTTCTATAGTTTCTGAGTACAGATCTTTTATAACTCTGATTAGCATTATAGCTAGGTATCTATCTTACGGTTTTTGGTACAATTATAAATGGGATCAATTTTTGATTTCTCTTCTTGCTGCTTCATTATTGGTGTATAGAAATGCAACAAATTTCTGCATGCTGATTCTGTATCCTGCGACTTTACTGAACTCATGTGTCAGTTCTAGCAATGTTTTGGTGTCATATTTGGGGTTTTATACATAGAATGTCATGTCATCTGCAAATACCAAAGTTTGACTTCTTCCTTGCTGATTTGGATGCTGTTTATTTCCTTTTATTTTCTGATTGCTGAGACTAGGACTTCCAGTACTATGTTAGATAACAGTGATGAAAGTGAACATCCCTTTCTTGTTCCTTGCCCATAGAGCAAAATATACCAGTTTTTCCCATTGAGGATGATATTAGCTGTTTGTTTTTCATATATGGCTTTTATTATTTTGATGTATGTGCCCTCTATCTCTTTTTTCAAGGTTTTTTTTAAATGAATGGATGTTGTACTTTATCAAATACTTTTTCTGCATCTATTGAGAGGATCATATGGTTTTTATCATTTCTTTTATTAATATGGTATATCACGTTGATTGATTTGTCAATATTGAACTACACTTACATCCAAGGAATTAATTCCAACTGAATGTAGTTAATTATCTTTTTAATATACTTTTGGATTTTATTTGCTTATATATTGTTGCGAATTTTTGCATCCATATTCATTAGGGATATTTGGCCTGTGGTTCTGTATTTTTGTAGGGTCTTTGTCCAGTTTTTGACAAATGCTGAGTAATGCTGGCCTCATAGAATGAGTTTTGAGGTTTTCATGCCATTTATATTGTTTGAAATACTTTGAGAATAACAGGTATTAACTCTTATTTAAATGTTTGGTAGATTTCCCCTGTGAAGACATCTGTCCTTGGACTTTGTTGGGGGATTTTTTATTACTGATTCAGTTTCTGTTTTGGATATTGGCTGTTCAAGTCTTCTATTTTTTCTTATTTCAGTTTTGGCAATATGTATGTTTCTAGGAATTTATTCATTTCTTCCTGATTAATTCGAGGGAATATAATTTTTCATAATATTCCTACAATTGTTTGTATTTCTATGATGTTGTTTGTGGTCTCTCTTCTCTCACTTGTGATTTTAATTCTTTGGGTCATTTCTCTTTTCTTTTTGATAAATCTGGCTAAGAGTTCATCAATTTTATTAAGTTTTTCAAAGAACCAGCTCTTGGTTTCATTGATCTGTTCTACTGGTTTTTGCTTTGTTTTTGTTGTTGTTTCCATATCATTTATTTCTGCTGTAGTCCTTATTTTCCTTTTTCTGTTGTCTTTAGGCTTCATTTGTTGTTCTTTTCTACCTCCTTTAAGTATAAATTTAGGTTGTTTATTTAAGATTTTTTCTTGCTTCTTGATGTAGGCCTCTGTTGTTTAAATTTCCCTGTTATGATTGCTTTTGCTGTATTCTGTATCCTGACTGCTTTTGAACCATCTGGTTTTCATTTTCATTTGTGTTTTATGTATTTTTTACTTATTTTTTTAATCTCCTGATTGATTCATTCTTTTTTTAGCATAGTGTTCTTTATCCTCCATGTATTTGTGGTCTTTCCAATTTTTTCTTCTGTTTAACTTCATGTTTCATAGTGTTGTGGTCAGAAAATATATATGGTATGATCTCAGTCCTTTTGTACTAGTTGAAACCTGATTTGTTATCCAGCATATGATCTATTCTGGAGAGTGTCTCATGTGTACTTGAAAAGAATGTGTATTCTGCTGCTTTAGGATGAAATAGTCTGAATATATCTGTTAAGTCCATTTGTTCCAGTGTGTCATTTAAAGCCACTGTTTCTTTGTTGATTTTCTGCTTAGATGATCTGTCTATTGATGTAAGTGGGTGTTAAAATTCCCTACTATTATTGTATTATTATCATGGAGTTACTTTATGTTAGTTATTAAATGTTTAATATATTTGGGCACTCTCATGTTGGGGCATAAATACAAATGTGAGATCCTTTCATTGAATAGACTCCTTTATTTTGATATAGTGCCCTTCATCTCTTGCTACAGCCTTTTGTTTAAAATCTAATTTGTCTGATATTGGTAGTGGTACTCTGGTTTTCTTTTGACGTCCATTTGCATGATAAATATATTTCCATCCCCTCACTTTCAATCTTCAGGTGTCTTTAGGTCTAAAATGCATCTCTTGTAGGCAGCATATATATGGTCTCGGTTTTTTACTTATTCTGGCACCCTATGTCCTGTGATTGTAGAATTTAGTCCGTTTATACAACCAGAGTAATTATTGGTAGATATATATTCAGTGCCATTTTATTACTTGTTTTGTCATTGTTTTTAGAGACCTTCTCTGTTCCTTTCTGGTCTTTGTCACTTTTGCTGTTTCCTTCCCAAAGAGTCCCCTTTAATAATTGTTTCATAGCCTGTTTATTGATCACAAACTCCTTAAGTTTGTTGGCTGTAAGAGAAACTCTTTATCTCTCCTTCTATTCTGAATGATAGCCTTGGTGGATAGTGTATTCTTGCCTGAATATTTTCCCCATTCAGCACGTTGAGTATATCATGCCACTGCCTTGCGGCTTGCCAAGTTTCTGTATAGATATATGCTGCTAACATAATTAATCTTCCCATATATGGTAAGAACTTCTTTTGTCTTGCTGCTTTTAGAATTTTTTTCGTTATACCAATACTTTGCAAATTTAACTACAGAATGTCTTGGTGTGGCATATTTTCATTGATTTTTATGACAGTTCTCTGTGACTCCTGGATTTGGATGTCTGTTTCCTTCCCCAGATTAGGAAGTTTTCAGCTATAATTTCCTCAAATAAACCTTCTGCCCCCTTTTCCTTCTCTTCTTCTTGGAATCTTATGATAGCAATGTTATTACTCTTTATGGATTCCCTGAGTTCCCTATATCTACATTTGTGATCCAATATTTTTCTGCCTGTCTTTTCAGCTTTCGTATTTTTCCTTATTCTATCTTGTATATCATTTATTCCTTCCTCTACTTCTTCAGTCTTTATGATTAAAGCCAGTCAGTTTTAAATTTCAGTTATTGCATTTTTTACTTTGACTTGATTGGTTTTTAGCTTTCTAAAATCTCTGTTGTTAGTATCTCCCTGATATCTTCCATGCTTTTCTCAAATTAAGCTAGTATCCTAATAATGTTGCTTTAAATTCTGGATCCGGCATATCGCTTTTTATCAGTTTCAATTAGGTCCCGGGCCATGACCTTTACTTGTTCTTTCTTTTGGGATACATTTCTCTGTCTTCTCATTTTGTCTATGTCCCTGTCTTGTTTTTGTTTGGAAAGCCTGTTATGTTTCTTGCTCCTAAGTGCAATGGCGTTTTGAAAAAGAGGTCATATACGATCTTGAATCTGGCACTTCAAGTAATGTCTCTTGTGTGTAGTGCATACACTTTGCTGCTATTTTTTGCCCCTCTATCTTTCAGTTCAGTCATCTACATAGTTTCTCCTTAGTTACATTGGGGAGTGTTTTGACCTTGGCCAGAGTGTAGTGAGTTTTTTGTTTGTTTGTATGTTTGTTTGTTTGTTTGGTGTGCTCTGGTCTGTTTGGTAAAATGGCTCTGATGCTATTTCCTTTAGAACTAAAGCTGTACCAAACTTTATGGTCAGTATTCATGATGTGTTCTGGGTTTTCTGCTGGTTCTGGGGGAGGAGTTTGCTGTGCTTTTCCTTATTAACACTTGCCAGAAAAATGCAGTCCCAGCTATGTGCAGAGGCACAACACTTTAGGCAACCAGTGTTGGTACTGTGCTGTTTATTGAAGTTGGTTTATGCTGAAGTGTGGGGGGAGGAAATTGCAGCATTCCACTCATTTGCGCCTGGAGAGGGGAATCTGTGCTTGCTGCTCTTGGAGAAACACTTTCAAATGAGCAAATACTATCCTTTCGTGCATCACAGGGATTTTTTAGATATCTGATTTCAAACCATCTATCTGTGGGTTGTTTGAATTCCTGAAGCAGTACTGCACACCATGGGCTCTACATTAGCCAGGCCTACTGACCTTTAAATTTCTAAACCTCAGGATCCTGATGTTGCAGAGATCTGCACTGCTCCTCTAGGAAACAGTCCCACCATGTTGGGACTAATGAAAATATATAGCAGAATTGCAGTTTTCCCAGAGTGCAAGGTCATGGGATTTAGAACAAGAAAGCTAAACAGCCAGTGTCCTTGTTAGCCATCCTCAGCAGGTGTCTCTGTGCCTATGCTGAAGGACATGGGAGAGAAATGGCACATGCCAGTTCTTTTGTCCCCAGAGAGGCAATGCCACCTCTCACAGATGTGCTCCAAAAAGTACAAACCGTCTCACTTCCTGCCTCTTAGGCAATCTTTAGATCACTGAGTATGTTCCAGGGTTGTTTCCCTATCTTCACTCCAGGAGCAGGACAGCATCCTCAGGACTCCATCCCAGCCAAGTCTGGTACCTCTAAAACTCCAGTCTTTGTGTCCCACTGGTTGTAAAAACTCAGGAAATTCAGACCATCATTCTCCAAGCTAATGGCTTTGGGATAAGAGTTCCCTCTGTGCATATCTCTGTATGCTCCACTGTCTTTTGCTTTTCTCCATGATCAGGGCTTCCTCTCCTCCACAGCACCCATGATCTGTTTCTCCCTCAAACCATTTCTCCACACTTCCTACTTTCCTCTAAGTGGCCTCTTCTCTCCCTCTAGTTATGCAGTATGTTCTATCAGTTCTCAGATCAATTTCTTGAGTATTCAGAATGATTTGATAGTCATCCAGCTGTTTCTGACTAAGCAAGCCTAGGGCTTTTCTACTACCCCACTGACTTAGTTCCATTAGCACTAATTCTTTCCAGTAGTCTTTTGTAGTCTTTTGCATTTCTGTGGCATCGGTTATTCTCCTCTTTCACTTTTTACTTCATTTACTTGGGTCATCTCTTATTTTTCTTGATGAGTCTGGCTAGAGGTTTATCAATTTTGTTTCTGATTTCAAAGAATAAGCTTAACCTTTCATTGATCTATTGTTTGTTTTTGTTTAGTTTCTATTGCATGCATTTTTGCTCTGTTCTTTACTATTTTCTGCCTTCTACTAACTCTGAGTATTGTTTATATTTTCTAGTTCCTTTGGGTGTAACATTAGATTGCTTATTTGAGAATATTATTGTTTCTTGAAGTAGACCTGTAACATTATAAATTTCCCTCTTATAACTGATATTGAATGGTCTCAAAGATTTCAGACTCTTGTGTTTTCATTTTATTTGTCTTCATGTATTTTTATTTTTTTATTTCATCATTGAGGCATTGGTTGTTTCATATCATGTTAATCACACACGTTTGTGTTTTTCCATGTTTCTTTTCCTGTAATTGGTTTCTAGTTTTATATTGTTGTGGTCAGAAAATCTGCATGATAAATGTAGGGGCCAAGATGGTGGAACAGCATGGAAGATTTTTTTCTGTCTTGCATCCATGAAATACAGAGAGATCAACAATAAATTATCCTGCACACCTAGATAACTTATTTGAGGATTAACACAACAATCTGAACAACCTGAACCATAGAACTCAGCAGGTATGTGGCACAGAGAAGTGAACTGGGGAAGAGAGAAGTTGTGGACGGCAGAGAGCTGTTTTTGCTTGCAGAGAGAGGATGGAAATGGGGGAGTGAGAGTACAGGAAAAGCTCCCCCAAAAAAGCAGCTGGAGAGAAAATGGAAAAGTGGAAACAGCTGTAGGGACTGAACTAAAAAGGGAAAATGTAGAAATGACAGTATTTAAATTCCTTTAAGCCTTTATAAACAGGGGGAGCTAGAGTCTGAAACTCTACAGCTTGACACCTGGCGATGCTCTGGTGGGAAGGGCAAATCCTCAGGAGCAGAGTGAGATCTGGGAGGACCTTGGGCCACACAGGTAGAGGCTGTTCCCCTTCTGGAAGGACATTTGGTAGAGGATGTGCGGCCACCCCACAGGCAAAGGTCCCAGCTGACGCCAGAGAACACCACATTCACTGGTGCTGGAACAAGGTCGTTGGGGGTGAAACCTGGTGCCAGATGTGTGTTGTGATTTTTCCATAATCTCAGAAAATCTGCTGTTACACGTGAACTTTTTCTGGCGCAGGCTGGCACCCAGCCACAGTCTCTGGACATCAGCAACAGCATGGTCCCACGAACCTTCTGGGGGCAGGCAGGCACCTGGCTGTTGCTCAGTGAAACCCTCACCTGGGGGGTAAGAATTGGTCAAAGCCACAGTACCTCACAAGTGATGTGTTGGGAAAAACAGCCACATCTGAGATAAAACTCAGGAGGGAGGTGCCCCCTGGCAGCCTGATGGCTTGGTCACAGACAGCGTAAAAATGGGAAGTGAATGGAAGCCTGAGACAAAAGATGGCTGTGTGATCACTGATTGGGGAGAACAGAGTTCTGATGCTAGAGACTGGGTAGCTGGGTGATGCCATTTTCATCCATCCTGCACATGCACATACACACCTACAAGCACCAAAACAATCCACCTTGAGAAGCTAAGTAGCACCATTTAGCAGAGAACTGAGCCATCACACTAAGCCCCACCAAACTGGGCCAACCTCGCTCTTCAGGGACACCACAAATGTCTTCATCTGCTTAGTTTATGGACAATAAAGTGCTTCATAGTTTGACTTCTAGGGGAAAACAATGTAATTTCAACCGTATTTCAGTTTGTTCACTGGCCCATCTACACAATTTCTTTTTTTTTCATTTCTTTTCTTTTTCTTGAATACAGAATTTTTTTTAACGTTTATTTATTTTTGAGACAGAGAAAGACAGAGCATAAACGGGCGAGGGTCAGAGAGAGGGAGACACAGAATCTGAAACAGGTTCCAGGTTCTGAGCTGTCAGCACAGAGCCTGACGTGGGGCTCGAACTCACGGACCACAAGATCATGACCTGAGCCGAAGTCGGCTGCTTAACCGACTGAGCCACCCAGGCGCCCCTTGAATACAGAAATTTTTATTAAAAATATTTTTATTTCATTTTTTTATTCTACTGTATTTTTTACATTTTTGTAAAATTTTTAAATTCTATTTTACTTCCATAATTTCATTTTATTCTATTTCATTGTATTCATTTTCTCAAATTTTCAAACATTTTCCTTTTTTCCTTTTTTTCTCTATCAAGCATCTTCCAACAACCAGACCAAAACACACCTAGAATCTAGCATCATTTATTTTATTTTTTTGTGCGTGTTTTGTTTTTCATATTTTAATTTAAACTTTTTATTTTACCTTGTTAATTCATTCTGTTCCTTCAAAATGACAAAATGAAGGAATTCACCTCATCAGAAAGAGCAGGAAGTGACTACAGCCAGGGACTTAACCAAAACAGATACAAGCAAGATCTGAACCAGAATTTAGAATCACGATAATAAGAATAGTAGCTGGGGTCGAAAATAGATTAGAATCCCTTTTATGTGGAGATAAGAGAAGTAAAAGCTAGTCAGAATGAAAAAAATGCTATTACTTAGCTGCAATCTCAAATGGATGGCACGGCAACAAGGATGGATGAGACAAGGCTGTGAATCAGCTATATAGAGGACAACCTATGGAGAATAATGAAGCAGAAAAAAGAGAGAGACTAATGCAAAATAGCATGATTTAGGAATTAGAGAAATCAGTGACTCATTAAAAAAGAACAACATTGGAATCTTAGGGGTCTCAGAAGATGAAGAGAGAGAAAATATGTAGAAGGTTATGTGAGCAAATCATAGCGGAAAACTTTCCTAACCTGGGGAAAGATACAGATATCAAAATCCAGGAAGCACAGAAGACTCCCATTAAATTCAACAAAAACCAACCATCAAAAAGGCATATCATAGTCAAATTCACAAAATATTCAGGCAAATAAAGAATTATGAAAGCAGCAAGGGAAAATAGTCCTTAACCTACAGGAGAAGACAGATCAGGTTTGCAGCAGACCTATCCACAGAAGCATGACAGGCCAGAAAGGAGTGGCAGGATATATTCAATCTGCTGAATCAGAAAAAAAATATGCAGCTAAGAATTCTTTATCCAGAAAGGCTGTCATTCACAACAGAAGAGAGATTAAAAGTTTCCCAAACAAAGGAGTTTGTGACCACTAAACCAGCCCTGCAAGAAATTTTAAGGGGGACTTTCTGAGGGGAAAAAAGATGAAGAAAAAGAAAGACCAAAAGCAAGAAGCAACAAAGATTAGTAAGGACCAGAGAACAACACCAGAAACTCCAAATCTACAGAGAACACAATGTCAAAAATTTCATACCTTTCAGTACTCACTCTAAAGGTCAATGGAATACACGTTCCAACCAAAAGAAATAAGGTGACCAAATGGATAAGAAAACAAGATCCATCTATATGCTGTTTACAAGAGATCCTATATGCTTTAGGCCTAAAGACACCTTTGGATTGAAAGTAAGGGGATGGAGAATGATCTATCATGCTAATGGTCAACAAAAGAAAGCCAGAGTAGCCATCATTATATCAGATAATATAGACTTTAAAATGAAGACTGTAACAAAAGATGAAGAAGGGAATTACATCATAATTAAGGGATCTATCCACCAAGAAGACCTAACAATTGTAAACATTTATGCTCCAAATGTGAGAGCACCTAAATATATAAATCAATTCATCACAAACATAAAGAAACTCATGATAATAATACGACAATACTAGGGGACTACAACACGCCACTTACAACAATGGACAGACCAGGTAATCAGAAAATCAACAAGGAAACAATGGCTTTGAAGGACACACTGGACCAGATGGACTTAACAGATATATTCAGAATGTTTCATCCTAAAGCAGTGGAATATACATTCTTCTCCAGTGCACATGGAATGTTCTCCAAAATACATCACATACTGGGACACAAATGAGCGCTTAACAAGTACAAAAAGATTGATATCCTACCATGCATATTTTCACACCACAATTCTACAAATACTCAAAATCAAACACAAGAAAAAATGTGGAAAGATAACAAATACTAAGAGATAAAGACCATCATACTAAAGAATGAATGGGCTAACCAAGGAGTTAAAGAGGAAATTAAAAAGTACATGGAAGCCTAAGAAAATGATGACATCACAGCCCCAAATCTCTGGGACACAGCAAAGGCGGTCATAAGAGGAAATAGCAATCCAGAACTTCCTAAAGAAGGAAGAAAGGTCTCAGTTACACAACCTAAGCTTACACCTTAAAAAGCTGGAAAAATGAACAGCAAATAAAACACAAAACAAGCAGAGGACAGGAAAAAATAAAGATTAGACCAGAAATCAATGTTATATAAATAACAACAACAACAACAACAACAACAACACAGTAGAACAGATCAATGAAATCAGAAGCTGATTCTTTGAAATAATTAACGAAATTGATAAACCACTAGCCAGTTTGGTCAAAAAGAAAAAGAGAAGGAGCCAAATAAATAAAATCAAGAATGAAAGAGGAGAGATCACAACCCACACAGCAGAAATAAAAACAATAATAAGAGAATATTATGAGCAATTATATGCCAATAAAATGGGCAATCTGGAAGAAATGGACAAATTCCTAGAAACATATAAGCTACCAAAACTGAAACAGAAAGAAATAGAAACTTTGAACAGACATATAACCAGTAAAGAAATAGAATTAGTAATCAAAAATCCCCCCCAAAAACAAGAGTACATGGCCAGATGGCTTTCCAGGGGAATTCTACCAACCATTTAAAGGAAGAGTTAACACCTATTCTCTTGAAGCTGTTCCAAAAGATAGAAATGGAAGGAGAACTTCCAAACTCTTTCTACGAGGCCACCATTACCTTTATTCCAAAACCAGACAAAAACCTCACTAAAAAGGAGAAATATAGACCAATCTCCCTGATGAACATGGATGCAAAAATCCTCAACAAGATATTAGCCAACTGGAGCCAACATTACATTAAAAAATATTCATCACGACCAAGTGGGATCCTGGGATGCAGGGCTGGTTCAATATCCACAAAATAATCAATGTGATTCATCACATCAATAACAGAAAGGACAAGAACCACATGATGCTCTCAATCGATGCAGAGAAAGCGTTTGACAAAATACAACATCCTTTCTTGATAAAAACCCCAAGAAAGTTGGGATACAAGGGTCATACCTTGAGATCATAAAAGCCATATATGAAAGACCCAATGCTAATATCCTCAATGGGGAAAAACTGACAGCTTTCCCCCTAAGGTCAAGAACAAGACAAGGATGTCCACTCTCGCCACTGTTAGTCAACAAATTATTGGAAGTCTTGGCTCAGAATTCCGACAAGACAAAGAAATGAAAAGCATCCAAATCGGCCAAGAAGAGGTCAAACTTTCACTCTTCACAGATGACATGATACTCTATGTGGAAAACCCAAAAGATTTCACCAAAACTTGTAGAAATGGTTCATGTATTCAGCAAAGTGGCTGGATATAAAATCAATGCACAGAAATTGGTTGCATTCCTATACACCAACAATAAAACAACAGAAAGAGAAATCAAGGAATCGATCCTAGTTACTAGTGCACCAAAAACCATAATATACCTAGGAATAAATCTTACCAAAGAGGTGAAAATCTATACAGTGAAAACTATAGAAGGCTTATGAAAGAAATTGAGGAAGACACACAAAACAATGGAAAAATACTCCATGCTCCTGGATAGGAAGAACAAATGTTGCTAAAATGTCAATAGTACCCAAAACAATCTACATATTCAATGCAATACCTATCAAAATAACACGAACATTCTTCACAGAGCTAGAACAAACAATCCTAAAATTTGTATGGAAGCAAAAGAGACCCTGAATAAGCAAAGCAATCTTGAAAAAGAAAATCAAAGTAGAAGATATGACAATCCCAGACTTCAAGCCATAAAACAGAGCTGTAATCATCAAGACACTATAGTATTGACACAAATACAGACACTCAGATCAATGCTACAGAATAGAGCACCCAGAAATGGACCCACAAACGTATGGTCAACTAATCTTTGACAAAGCAGGAAAGAATATCCAATGTCATAAAGAGAGTATCTTTAGCAAATGGTGCTTGGAAAACTGGACAGCTACATGCAGAAAAATGAATCTGGACCACTTTCTTATACCATACACAAAAATAAACTCAAAATGAATGAAATACCTAATTGTAAGACAGGAAACCATCAAAATACTCAAGGAGAAAGCAGGCAAATACCTCTTTGACCTTGGCCACAGCAACTTCTTACTCAACACGTTTCTGGGGGCAAGGGTAAAAAAAAGCAAAAACAAACTCTTGGGTCCTCAAAAAAATAAAAAGCTTCTGCACAGTGAAGGAAACCGTCAGCAAAACTAAAAGGCAACTGACAGAATGGGAGAAGATATTTGCAAATGACATAGCAGATAAATGGTTAGTATCCAAAATCTGTAAGGTCCTTACCAAACTCACCCAAAAAACAAATAATCCAGTGAATAGGCAAAATAATGTCTTCTAAAGAAGACATCCAGATGGTGAACAGACACATGAAAAATGCCCAACATCACTCATCATCAGGGAAATACAAATCAAAACCACAATGTGATACCACCTCACACATGGAGAATAGCTAACATTAGCAACTCAGTCAACAAAAGATGTTAGTGAGGATCCGGAGAGAGAGGATTTCTTTTGCACTGCTGGGGGGAATGCAAACTGTTGCAGCCACTCTGGAAAACAATATGGAGGTTCCTCAAAACGTTAAAAATAGAACTACCCTATGACCCAACAATTGCACTAATAGGGCTTTGTCCAAGGGATACATGTATGCTGTTTTGAAGGGACACATACACTCCAATGTTTATAGAAGCACTATCAACAATAGTCAAAGTATTGAAAGAGCCCAAATGTCCATCGATGGATGAAGAAGATGTGATATATATATATATATATATATATATATATATATACAATGGAGTATTACTTGGCAATCAAAGAGAATAAAATCTTGGCATTTGCCACTATGTGGATGGACCTAGATGGTATTATGCTAAGCAAAATTAGTCAGAGAAAGACAAATATCATATGGCTTCACTGATATTAGGACTTTAAGATACAAAATATATGACCATAAGGGAAGGGAAGCAAAAATAATATAAAAACAGGGAGAGGGACAAAAACATAAGAGTGGGTGTGGAAGGGGGGATGGGCTAAATGGGTAAGGGGCATTAAGGAATGTACTCCTGAAATCATTGCTCCACTATATGCTAACTTGGATATAAATTAAAAAAAATAATAAAATAAATTTTAAAAAATGCATGATATAAATTCAGTCTTCTTAATTTTGAGACTTGTTTTGTGGCCCAACGTTTGATCTAGTTTGGAAAATGCTCCTTATGGACTGGAAACTAATGTGTATACTTCTGTTTAAGCATGTAATGTTCTTTTTTTTTCTAAGAAATTTTATTTTATTTTATTTTATTTTTTAATATATGAAATTTATTGTCAAATTGGTTTCCATACAACACCCAGTGCTCATCCCAAAAGGTGCCCTCCTCAATACCCATCACCCACCCTCCCCTCCCTCCCACCCCCCATCAACCCTCAGTTTGTTCTCAGTTTTTAACAGTCTCTTATGCTTTGGCTCTCTCCCACTCTAACCTCTTTTTTTTTCCTTCCCCTCCCCCATGGGTTTCTGTTAAGTTTCTTAGGATCCACATAAGAGTGAAACCATATGGTATCTGTCTTTCTCTGTATGGCTTATTTCACTTAGCATCACACTCTCCAGTTCCATCCACGTTGCTACAAAAGGCCATATTTCATTTTTTCTCATTGCCATGTAGTAGTCCATTGTGTATATAAACCACAATTTCTTTATCCATTCATCAGCTGATGGATATTTAGGCTCTTTCCATAATTTGGCTATTGTTGAGAGTGCTGCTATAAACATTGGGGTACAAGTGACCCTATGCATCACTACTCCTGTATCCCTTGGATAAATTCCTAGCAGTGCTATTGCTGGGTCATAGGGTAGGTCTATTTTTAATTTTCTGAGGAAACTCCACACTGTTTTCCAGTTTGCATTCCCACGAATGCATTACCAATTTGCATTCCCACCAACAGTGCAAGAGGGTTCCCGTTTCTCCACATCCTCTCCAGCATCTATAGTCTCCTGATTTGTTCATTTTGGCCACTCTGACTGGCCTGAGGTGATACCTGAGTGTGGTTTTGATTTGTATTTCCCTAAGGAGCGACGTTGAACATCTTTTCATGTGCCTGTTGGCCATCCGGATGTCTTCTTTAGAGAAGTGTCTTTTCATGTTTTCTGCCCATTTCTTCACTGGGTTATTTGTTTTTCAGGTGTGGAGTTTGGTGAGCTCTTTATAGATTTTGGATACTAGCCCTTTGTCCGATATGTCATTTGCAAATATCTTTTCCCATTCTGTTGGTTGCCTTTTAGTTTTGTTGGTTGTTTCCTTTGCTGTGCAGAAGCTTTTTATCTCCATAAGGTCCCAGTAATTCACTTTTGCTTTTAATTCCCTTGCCTTTGGGGATGTGTCGAGTAAGAGATTGCTACGGCTGAGGTCAGAGAGGTCTTTTCCTGCTTTCTCCTCTAAGGTTTTCATGGTTTCCTGTCTCACATTCAGGTCCTTTATCCGTTTTGAGTTTATTTTTGTGAATGGTGTGAGAAAGTGATCTAGTTTCAACCTTCTGCATGTTGCTGTCCAGTTCTCCCAGCACCGTTTGTTAAAGAGGCTGTCTTTTTTCCATTGGATGTTCTTTCCTGCTTTGTCAAAGATGAGTTGGCCATACGTTTGTGGGTCTAGTTCTGGGGTTTCTATTCTATTCCATTGGTCTATGTGTCTGTTTTTGTTCCAATACCATACTGTCTTGATGATGACAGCTTTGGAGTAGAGGCTAAAGTCTGGGATTGTGATGCCTCCTGCTTTGGTCTTCTTCAAAATTACTTTGGCTATTCAGGGCATTTTGTGGTTCCATATGAATTTTAGGATTGCTTATTCTAGTTTCGAGAAGAATGCTGGTGCAATTTTGATTGGGATTGCATTGAATGTGTAGATAGCTTTGGGTAGTATTGACATTTTGACAATATTTATTTTTCCAATCCATGAGCATGGAATGTCTTTCCATTTCTTTAAATCTTCTTCAATTACCTTCATAAGTTTTCTATAGTTTTCAGCATACAGATCTTTTACATCTTTGGTTAGATTTATTCCTAGGTATTTTATGCTTCTTGGTGCAATTGTGAATGGGATCAGTTTCTTTATTTGTCTTTCTGTTGCTTCATTGTTAGTGTATAAGAATGCAACTGATTTCTGTACATTGAGTTTGTATCCTGCAACTTTGCTGAATTCATGTATCAGTTCTAGCAGACTTTTGGTGGAGTCTATCGGATTTTCCATGTATCATATCATGTCATCTGCAAAAAGTGAAAGCTTGACTTCATCTTTGCCAATTTTGATGCCTTTGATTTCCTTTTGTTGTCTGATTGCTGATGCTAGAACTTCCAGCACTATGTTAAACAGCAGCGGTGAGAGTGGGCATCCCTGTCGTGTTCCTGATCTCAGGGAAAAAGCTCTCAGTTTTTCCCCGTTGAGGATGATGTTAGCTGTGGGCTTACATAAATGGCTTTTATGATGTTTAAGTATGTTCCTTCTATCCCGACTTTCTCAAGGGTTTTTATTAAGAAAGGGTGCTGGATTTTGTCAAAGGCCTTTTCTGCATCGATTGACAGGATCATATGGTTCTTCTCTCTTTTTTTTTTAATGTGATGTATCATGTTGATTGATTTGCGAATGTTGAACCAGCCCTGCATCCTAGGAATGAATCCCACTTGGTCATGGTGAATAATTCTTTTTATATGCCGTTGAATTCGATTTGCTAGTATCTTATTGAGAATTTTTGCATCCATATTCATCAGGGATATTGGCCTGTAGTTCTCTTTTTTTACTGGGTCTCTGTCTGATTTAGGAATCAAAGTAATACTGGCTTCATAGAATGAGTCTGGAAGTTTTCCTTCCCTTTCTATTTCTTGGAATGGCTGGTAGAACTCCCCTGGGAAGCCATCTGGTCCTGGACTCTTATTTGTTGGGAGATTTTTGATAACCGATTCAAATTCTTCGCTGGTTATGGCTCTGTTCAAGCTTTCTATTTCCTCCTGATTGAGTTTTGGAAGAGTGTGGGTGTTTAGGAATTTGTCCATTTCTTCCAGGTTGTCCAATTTGTTGGCATATAATTTTTCATAGAATTCCCTGATAATTGTATCTCTGAGGGATTGGTTGTAATAATTCCATTTTCATTCATGATTTTATCTAGTTGGGTCATCTCCCTTTTCTTTTTGAGAAGCCTGGCTAGAGGTTTGTCAATTTTGTTTATTTTTTCAAAAAACCAACTCTTGGTTTCATTGATCTGCTGTACAGTTTTTTTAGATTCTATATTGTTTATTTCTGCTCTGATCTTTATTATTTCTCTTCTTCTGCTGGGTTTAGGCTGCCTTTGCTGTTCTGCTTCTAGTTGCTTTAGGTGTGCTGTTAGATTTTGTATTTGGGATTTTTCTTGTTTCTTGAGATAGGCCTGGATTGCAATGTATTTTCCTCTCAGGACTGCCTTCGCTGCGTCCCAAAGCATTTGGATTGTTGTGTTTTCATTTTCGTTTGTTTCCATATATTTTTTAATTTCTTCTCTAATTGCCTGGTTGACCCACTCATTCTTTAGTAGGGTGTTCTTTAACCTCCATGCTTTTGGAGGTTTTCCAGACTTTTTCCTGTGGTTGATTTCAAGCTTCATAGCATTGTGGTCTGAAAGTATGCATGGTATAATTTCAATTCTTGTAAACTTATGAAGGGCTGTTTTGTGACCCAGTATATGATCTATCTTGGAGAATGTTCCATGCGCACTTGAGAAGAAGGTATATTCTGTTGTTTTGGGATGCAGAGTTCTAAATATATCTGTCAAGTCCATCT
This sequence comes from Prionailurus viverrinus, assembly GCF_022837055.1. Lineage (NCBI taxonomy): Eukaryota > Metazoa > Chordata > Mammalia > Carnivora > Felidae > Prionailurus > Prionailurus viverrinus. The sequence goes on along the minus strand of NC_062579.1, from coordinate 45,859,201 downwards.
GATCCAATGTATCATTCAGGGCCCTTGGTTATTTATTGACCCTGTGTCTAGATGATCTATCCATTTCTGTAAGTGGGGTGTTAAAGTCCCCTGCAATTACCACATTCTTTTTTTTTTCAACGTTTATTTATTTTTGGGAGAGAGAGAGACAGAGTATGAACGGGGGAGGGGCAGAGAGAGAGGGAGACACAGAATCGGAAACAGGCTCCAGGCTCTGAGCCATCAGCCCAGAGCCCGACGCGGGGCTCGAACTCACAGACCGCGAGATCGTGACCTGGCTGAAGTTGGACGCTTAACCGACTGCGCCACCCAGGCGCCCCCCCACATTCTTATCAATAAGGTTGTTTATGTTTATGAGTAATTGTTTTATATATTTGGGGGCTCTGGTATTCGGCGCATAGACATGTATAATTGTTAGCTCTTCCTGATGGATAGACCCTCTAATGATTATATATTGCCCTTCTTCATCTCTTGTTACAGACTTTAATTTAAAGTCTAGTTTGTCTGATAGAAGTATGGCTACTCCAACTTTCTTTTGGCTTCCAGTAGCATGATAAATAGTTCTCCATCCCCTCACTCTCAATCTAAAGGTGTCCTCAGGTCTAACATGGGTCTCTTGTAGACAGCAAATAGATGGGTCTTGTTTTTTTATCCATTCTGATACCCTATGTCTTTTGGTTGGCGCATTTAATCCATTTACATTCAGTGTTATTATAGAAAGATACGGGTTTAGAATCATTGTGATGTCTGTATGTTTTATGCTTCTGGTGATGTCTCTGGTACTTTGTCTCACAGGGTCCCCCTTAGGATTTCTTGTAGGGCTGGTTTAGTGATGACAAATTCCTTCAGTTTTTGTTTGTTTGGGAAGACCTTTATCTCTCCTTCTATTCTAAATGACAGACTTGCTGGATAAAGGATTCTCGGCTGCATATTTTTTCTGTTTAGCACACTGAAGATCTCGTGCCAATTCTTTCTGGCCTGCCAAGTTTCAAAAGAGAGATCAGGGGCGCCTGGGTGGCGCAGTCGGTTAAGCGTCCGACTTCAGCCAGGTCGCGATCTCGCGGTCCGTGAGTTCGAGCCCCACGTCGGGCTCTGGGCTGATGGCTCAGAGCCTGGAGCCTGTTTCCGATTCTGTGTCTCCCTCTCTCTCTGCCCCTCCCCCGTTCATGCTCTGTCTTTCTCTGTCACAAAAATAAATAAACGTTAAAAAGTGAGATCAGTCACGAGTCTTATAGGTCTCCCTTTATATGTTAGGGCACGTTTATCCCTTGCTGTTTTCAGAATTTTCTCTTTATCCTTGTATTTTGCCAGTTTCACTAGGATATGTCGTGCAGAAGATCGATTCAAGTTACGTCTGAAGGGAGTTCTCTATGCCTCTTGGATTTCAATGCCTTTTTCCTTCCCCAGTTCAGGGAAGTTCTCAGCTATTATTTCTTCAAGTACACCTTCAGCACCTTTCCCTCTCTCTTCCTCCTCTGGGATACCAATTATGCGTATATTATTTCTTTTTAGTGTATCACCTAGTTCTCTAATTTTCCCCTCATACTCCTGGATTTTTTTATCTCTCTTTCTTTCAGCTTCCTCTTTTTCCATAACTTTATCTTCTAGTTCACCTATTCTCTCCTCTGCCTCTTCAAGCCGAGCTGTCGTCATTTACATTTTGTTTTGCATTTTGTTTAAAGCACTTTTCTGCTCCTCGTGACTATTCCTTAGTCCCTTGATCTCTGTAGCAAGAGATTCTCTGCTGTCCTCTATACTGTTTTCAAGCCCAGCGATTAATTTTATGACTATTATTCTAAATTCACTTTCTGTTATATTATTTAAATCCTTTTTGATCAGTTCATTAGCTGTTGTTATTTCCTGGAGATTCTTCTGAGGGGAATTCTTCTGTTTGGTCATTTTGGATAGTCCCTGGAGTGGTAAGGACCTGCAGGGCACTTCCCCTGTGGTGTGGTGTATAACTAGATTTGGTGGGCGGGGCCGCAGTCCGCCCTGATGTCTGACCCCAGCCCACCAATGGGGCCAGAGTCAGACTGGTGTGTGCCTTCTCTTCCCCTCTCCTAGGGGCAGGATTCACTGTGGGGTGGCGTGGCCCATCTGGGCTACTTGCACACTGCCAGGCTTGTGATGCTGGGGATCTGGCATATTAGCTGGGGTGGGTAGGCAAGGTGCACAGGGGCAGGAGGGGCAGGCTTAGCTCGCTTCTTCTTAGGTGATCCACTTCAGGAGGGGCTTCTCTTCCGTGGGCCTCTCGTCTGCGCTTGGCTCCGGAGACTCTGTTCTGCTAATCCTCTGGCGGTTTTCTGGGTTATTTAGGTAGGTATAGGTGGAATCTAAGTGATCAGCAGGACGCGTGGTGAGCCCAGCGTCCTCCTACGCCGCCATCTTCCCTCTCTCCTCGCCAAAATAATTTCTAAAAGAAAATACTCCAGAGTAATTAACAGGCATTATCTACCCAAGGAATGGAACAAATAGGAAGTTCAGGTTCTAAGGAGCTGCCTTGTTTGTGCCAGTGGCCCCACGCTAGCTCTTTATTAATTGCACCACCTGGGATGCTGATAGTGAACTGAGCTTTGGAACATTTCAGGCCTGGCATGGAATACAGTTTTTACACAAGCTGCCACAGGGCACTGCTCTCCATGTGCTTTCTTTCCTGACCACTCTTCAATTAAGAAGTGTGTTATTCCCTTTCAGCCAGAAAATTCTGTGATTTCTTGTCTTGTGGTTCAGACATCCGATTTTACAGCTTATCTTCCATTAGATGAAAGTGTTTACGGTGTGTCTGGAGCTGGAGTAAGTTCCTGCGGGTGCCCAAGAGCAGGGGCCTCCTCTCTCCTCTCATTAATTTGCTGATGCCTAACTGCACTGATGCAGTGGTGAGATACCAGGGAGAGAGGTGTAATGTTCTTTATAAATGTTACAACCATCTGTTCCTAAGGTGTTGTTCGAAGACACTATTTCTTTGTTGATTTTCTGTCTGTTTGATGTACCCCTGGATGTAAATGGTATGTTAAAGACCCCTGTTATTATTGGATTGTTGTGAATTTCGCCCTTCATGTGTGCTAATATTTACCTTATTTATTTAGGTATTTGTATGTTAGGTGAGTAGATAGTTGCAATTTTCATATCCTCTTGTTGAATTTATCCCTTTATCATTATGTGATGCCTTTGTCTCTTGTTACAGTCTTTATTTTAGTATCTATTTCATTCAATCAAGTATTGGCACAACAGCTTTCTTTTTGCCATTAGCCTAGTAGATTTTTTTATTACTTTACTTTCAGTCTGCATGTGCATTTAAAGCTGATATGAGTCTTTTGTTGGCAGCATATATACATGTCTACGTTTTTATTCACTCAGTCACCCTATGTCTTTGGTTGTCACATTTAGTCCATTTACATTCAAATAAATTGTTTTTTTAAAGTTTTTATTTAATTCATGTTAGTAAACATACAGTGTAATATTAGTTTCAGGTGCAAAGTATAATTATTCAAAACTTCCATGCAATATATGATGCTTATCACAAGTGCACTCCTTAATCCCCACCACTGATTTAAGCCATCCCTCTAACAACCTTCCCTCCGGTAACCATCACGTTGTTCTCTAAGTTAAGAGTCTGTTTCTTGATTCCTTTCTCTCATTTTTTTTCCATTTGCTCGTTTGTTTTGTTTCTTTTTTAATGTTTTTTTTTATTTTTTGAGAGAGAGAGAGTATGAGTGGGTTGGGGGGCAGAGAGAGATGGAGACACAGAATCTGAAACAGGCTCCAGGCCCTGAGCTGTCAGCACGGAGCCCAATGTGGGGCTCAAACTCATGAACTGTGAGATCATGACCTGACCGAAGTTGGATGCCTAACCTACTGAGCCACCCAAGTGCCTCAGTGTTTGTTTTGTTTCTTAAATTCCACATTTCTCAACCATAAAAAAGTGAAATTTTGCCATTTGAAAAGACATGAATGGAGGTAGAGGGTATTATGCTAAGCAAAATAAATTAGTCAGGAAAGACAAATACCATATGATTTCACTCATTCCAAGAAATTATTAGTTTTTATTAAATGTTTTTTTTTTTATTTTTGAGAGAGAGAGAGACTGAGTGTGAGCGGGTGAGGAGAAGAGACAGGAAGACACAGATTGGAAAGCACGCTCCAGGTTCTGAGCTGTCAGCACAGATCCTGGTGTGGGGCTGGAACCCATGAACCAGGAGATCATGACCTGAGCTAAAGTCAGACGTTTAACCGACTGAGCCACCCAGGCATCGCTCATTCAAAGAAATTGATAGATATGTACATACTGCATTTTGTTACTTGTTTTACCATTGTATTGTAGTTCTCTGTTTCTTTTTTTCTTCTTCTCTTCCTTTGCGATTTGATGGTTTTCTTTATTAATAAGCTTTTATTCATTTATCTTTATTTTTGCATATCATGTGTTTTTTTTTAAATTTTTCTTAACCATTAGACCCACATATAATATCATTATGTTTATAGCAGTCTATATTAAGTTTCTGGTTGCTTAAGTTAAATCCATTTTGAAGCAGTTGGTTTTTACTCCACCCCACCCATGTTTTGTTTATATCATGTCATACATTAACCTTTTTATTTTGTATGTCCTCTGAGTGATTTTTATAGATATAATTTATTTTACTGCTTTTGTGGTTTAACCTATGTAATAGTTTTATAAATGATTAATCTACTTTTATTATGTTTGTATTTGCTTGTGGAAAAAAAAATCCCTTTCATAAATTTCTTACTTCTAGTTATGGCCTTTTTTCCCCTCAAAGAATCCCCTTTAACATTTATTGTAAGGCAGATCAGTGGTAATGAAATATTTTAATTTTTTTCTCTATGAAACTCTTTATCTAGCTTTGAATTTTGAATGATACCATTTCTGGGTAAGTATTCTTGGTCACAGCTTTTTTTTTTTCTTTTCAGCACTTTAAATATTTCATGCCACTACATTCTGGCCCTCAAGTTTCTGTTGAAAAATCAGTTGAAAGCATTATGTGGCTTTCCCTGTGTGTAACTTTTTTGTATTTTCTTTCAGCTTTAATTTTTAAAATTCATTTATTTACATTCAAGTAAGTTAAATACAGTGTGGAATGGTTTCAGGAGTAGAATACAGTGAATCATCACTTATATATAACACCCAGTGCTCATTGCAGTAAGTGCCCTCCTTAATTCCCATTACCCACCTCCCATACAGTAATCCTCAGTTTGTGCTCTGTATTTGAGTCTCTTTTGGTTTGCCTCCATCTCTGTTTTTATTTTTGCTTCCATTCTCCTCTGTTCATCTGATGTGTTTCTTAAATTCTACATATACTGAAATCATATGATATTGGTCTTTCTCTGACTAACTTATTTTGCTTAGCATAGTATAATGTGTTTCCATCCACATTGCTGCAAATGGCAAAATTTCATTCCTTTTGAATGCCGAGGAGTATTCCATTCTCCTTTATCCATTCATCAGTCTATGGACTTTGGGTTCTTTATAAAATTTGGCTATTGTTGATCACACTGCTATGAATATTGTGGTACATGTGCCCCTTTTGAATAAGCATTTTTATATCCTTTGGATAAAAATCTAGTAGTTAAATTGCTGGGTCTTAGGGTAGTTCTATTTTTAATTTATTGAGGAACCTCTATACGGTTTTCCAGAGTGGCTGCACCAGTTTGCATTCCCACCAACAGTGTAAAAATGTTCCCCTTTCTCTGCATCCTTAACCAACACCTGTTGTTGCCTGAATTGCTAATTTTAGCCATTCTGATGGGTGTGAGGTGGTATCTCATTGTGGCATTGATTTGGATTTCACCAATGATGAGTGATGTGGTGCATCTTTTCATGTGTCTGTTAGCCATCTGGATGTCTTCTTTGGAAAAGTGTCTAATCATGTGTTCTGCCATTTATTTTATTTTTAATTATTAAAATTTTTAATGTTTATTTATCTCTGAGAGACAGAGAGAGACAGAGCATGAGTGGGGGAGGAGCAGGAAGAGAGACCCACATAATCCAAAGTAGGCTTCAGGCTCCGAGCTGTCAGCACAGACCATGACGCGGGGCACGAACACACTAACCATAAGATCCTGACCTGAGCCGAGGTCGGACACCTAACTGACTGAGCCACCCAGGTGCCCCTGTTCTGCCCATTTCTTCAGTGGATTATTTATTTTTGTGTGTGTGTTGAGTTTGATAAATTCTTTACACATTTTGAATACTAACCCTTTATCAGATGTGTCATTTGTAAATATCTTCTCCCCATTCTGTAGGCTGCCTTTTAGCTTTGCTGATTGTTTCCTTCACTGCGCAGAAGCTTTTTATCTTAATGAGGTCCCAATCATTCATTTTTGAAAATGTTTCCTTGTCTCCAGAGACATGTGTATTAAAATATTGCTGCTGCCTAGGTCAAAGAGGTTGCTGCCTGTTTCCTCCTGAAGGATTTTGATGGTTTGGTTTCATGTCTCAAATTTAGCTGTTTCATCCATTTTGAATTTATTTTTGTGTATGGTTTAACAAAGGGGTCAAGCTTCCTTCCTCTGCATGTTGCTGTACAGTTTTCCCAGCACAAGTTGCTGAACAGACTGTGTTTTTTTTTTTCCATTGGATACTCTTTCCTGCTTTGTTGAAAATTAGTTGACCATACATTTGTGGGTCCGTTTCTGGGTTATGTATTCTGGTACATTTTTCTATGTGTCTTTTATTGTCCCAGTACCATACTCCCTAGATGATTACAGCTTTGTAATATGTCTTGTTCTTCCTATCCATGAGCATGGCTTATTGTTCCATTTCTTTGTGTCTTCTGCAATTTCTTTCATAAGCTTTCTATAGTTTTCAGCTTACAGATCTTTTACCTCTTTGGTTAGGTTTATTCATAGTTATCTTATGGTTTTTGATGCAATTATAAATGGGATTAATTCCTTGATTTCTCATTCTACTGTTTCATTATTGGTGTATATATATGCAACTTATTTATGTACATTGATTTTATAGCCTGCTACTTTGCTGAATCTACGTGTCAGTTTTAGCAGGTTTTTGATGGAGTCTTTCAGGTTTTCCATGAAGAGTATCATGTCATCTGTAAAAAGTGAAAGTTTGACTTCTTTGTCAACTTGTATGCTTTTTTTTCTCTTTCTTCTCTGATTTCTGAGGTTAGGACTTCCAGCACTGTTTCACAACAGTGTTGAGAGTGGACATTCCTGTCGTCTTCCTGACCTTAGGGGAAAGCTTTCAGTTTTTCTCCATTGAGAATGATATTAGCTGTTTTCCAATCATATATATGGCTTTTATGATGTTGAGGTATGTTGTCTCTATCCCTATTTTATTGAGGTTTTTTTAATCAAGAAAGGATGTTGTGTTTTGTCAAATGCTTTTTTTACATCTATTGAAAGGTTCTATGGTTCTTATCCTTTCTTTTATTAATATAGTGGATCACATTGATTGATTTGCAAATATTTGCAATATTGCAATATTGAATTTGCAATTCCTGAGGCCTAGGAATAAATCTCACTTGATCATGGTGAATAATTCTTTTAAAGTAGTGTTGAATTTGATTTTCTCATATCTTGTTGAGATTTTTTGCATCCAGGTTCATCAGGGATATTTTCCTGTAATTCTGCATTTTAGTGAGGTCTTAGTCTACTTTTGGAACAATGGTTATGCTGGCTTTATAGAATGAATTTGGAATATTTCCTTACATTTCTATTTCTTGGAACAGTTTGAGAAGAATAGGTATTAACTCTTCTTTAAAGTCTAGTAGTATTCCCCTGTGATGTCATCTGTCCAGGGTTCTTCTTTGTTGGGAGATTTTTGGCAACTGATTCAATTTACTTGCTCTTTATGGGCCTGTTCAAATTTTCTATTTCTTCCTGTTTGAATTTTGGTGCTGTGTGTGTCTAGCAGTTTGTCTATTTCTTCAAATTTGTCCAGTTTTTTGACATTTAATTTTTCATAGTATTCTCCTATAATTATTTGTATTTCTGTAGTGTTGTTTGTGATCTCATTTTATTTGTGATTTTACCTATTTGAGTCATCTCTCTTTTCTTTTTGAGGAGTCTGGCTAGGAATTTATACATTTTGTTTATCTTTCATAAAACCATCTCTTCATTTAATTAATCTGTTCTACTTTGTTTTTATTCTATATCATTTTTTTCTGTTCTAATCTTTACTATTTCCCTTCTTCTTCTGGTTTTGGGTTTTATTTGCTGCTACCTTTCTAGTTCCTTTAGGTGTAATGTTAGGTTGTGTATTTGAGACATTTCTTACTTTTTGAGATAGGCTTGAATTACAGTGTATTTTCCTCTTAGGGCTGACTTTGATGCATCCCAAAAGGTTTGGATTGTTGTGTCTTCATTTTCATTTACTTCCATGCATTTTTAATTTCTTCTTTAATATCCTTTATAACCCATTCATTCTTTAATAGGATGTCGTTTAACCTTCATGTATTTGAGGGCTCTCCAATATTTTTTTTCTTGTGTTCGATTGCAAGTTTCATAGTGTTGAGATCTAAAAATACACATGGTATAATCTCAATCTTTTTGTACCTGTTGAGGGCTGTTTTGGGACCCAATATATGATCTATTTTGGAGACTGTTCCATGTACACTGGAGAAGGGTGTGTATTCTGCTGCATTAAGATGAAATGTACTGAATATATCTATTAAGACCATCTGGTCCAATGTGTCATTCAGAGCTATTATTTCCTTATTGATTTTCTGCCTATATGATCTGTCCATCGTTGTAATCAAAGTATTAAAGTCTCCTATTATTATAGTATTTTTATCTATTACTTTGCTTATGTTTGTAACTAGTTGATTTACATATTTTGGTGTTAGCACATTAAGGGCATAAATATATAGAATTTTTAGCTTTTCTTGATGGATAGGCCCCTTAATTATGATATAATGCCCTTTATCTCTTGTTACAGTCTTCGTTTTAAAATCTAGTTGGTCTAATAAAAGTATGGCTACTCAAGCTTTCTTTCTTCTTCTTTTTTTAACAGGAGATGATCAAATTTAATAGGTGTATATACAGGGAATCCACATAGAGGTGGAAATTCCAGACTGTCAGGCAAGATGAGGTACATATGTCATCTGGAACTAAGGAAAAACGGGTAGGCACCTGGAGCTTCCTAGGAAAGGAATGCACTTTACAGGGTTATAAGAGTACATATTTGGTAACTAAAGGCTTGTCCTACTTCACAGATGGGTCACTCAGATAAACTTTATCTTGGTTAATAATTCAAGCTTTATTTTGACAACCATTAGAATGATAGATATTTTCCATACCCTCACTTTCAGTTTGCAGGTGTTCTCAGGTCCAAAATGAATCTCTTGTAGGCAGAATATAGATGTATCTTGTGGGGTTTTTTTATACATTTTGATACCCTATGTCTTTTGATGCGGGCATTTAGTCTATTTACATTCAGAGTGATTGTTGAAAGGTATGAATTTAATGCCATTGTGTTATCTGTAGATTTCATGGTTTTTGTGATGTTCTCTAGTCCTTTGTAGTTTCTTCTGCTTTCCACTTAGAGTCCCCCTCAGGATCTCTTGCATATCTGGTTTACTGGTCATGAACTCCTTCAGTTTTTGTTTGTTGGGAAAGTCTTTATCTCTCCTTCTATTCTGAATGACAGCCTTGCTGGATAAAGCATTCTTGACTGCATATTTTCTTAGTCAGCACATTGAATATTTCTTTCCACTCACTTCTGGCCTGCCAAGTTTCTGGGGACAGATCTGATACTAACCGTGTGTGTCTACCCTTGTAGGTTAAGGACCTTTTGTCTCTAGGTGTTTTCAGAAATCTCTCTTTACCTTTGTATTTTGCCAGTTTATGATATCTCATGGTGTTGACCTGTTTTTGTTGATTTTAAAGGAGGTTCTCTGTGACTCTTGAACTTTGATTCCTGTTTCTTTCTACAGATTGGGGATGTTCTCAGGTATAATTTGTTCAAATAAACCTTCTGCCCCTTTCTCTCACTTTTCTTTTTTTGCACTCCTATGATAGAGACATTGTTTTGTTTCATGGAATCACTTATTTCTCTAATTCTCCCTTTGATCTAGTAATTTCTTTTTCTTTTTTTCCAACTTCATTATTTTCCATAATTTTATCTTCTATTTCACTTGTTCTCTTCTCTGCTTATTTTATCCTTGCCATCACTGCATCTAGTTTATTTTGCATCTCAGTTATAGCATTTTTTAAATTCATCCTGACTAATTCTTAGGTCTTTGATCTCTGCAGCAAGAGTTTTTCTGGTGTCTTTTATGCTTTTCTCAAGCCAAGTTATTAGTCTCAGGACTCTTATTCTACATTCTTTTTCAGATATATTGTTTGCAACTGTTTTTGATCAATTCTTGGACTGTGATTTCTTCCTGAATTTTCTTTTGGGGAGAATTCCTCCATCTTGTCATTTGGCTACATTTCTTGCTTGTTTTGCTTGTTTTGAAAGTTTGTTATGTGTCCTGCACCTAAGAGTGGTAGTATATTACAAAGGTGTCACACACTGTCCAAGGCTTGGCACCCAGGAAGTGTTTTTGATGTATGTTGTGTGCACTCTGTTGTTGTGTTTTGGCTGCTATATCCCACTGGTCAGTATCCTGCGAGTTCCTCCTTACTCTTGCTTGTAGTAGTGGTGTTTGGACCTTCAACCATGTGTGCTTTTATTTCTTTGTTGAAATAACCCTGGGGGGGGGGAGGAAATGGTGAGGGGGAAGCCTGATCCCATAAAAAGAGGAAAATAAAATGAGAGAAAAGAAAACCAGAGAATCAAAAAAACTATGAGGCTAAATCCAGAGAAAGAGAAAGGAAAATGAAGAAGAGGAAGAAATAGGAAAGGTGAAAAAATAATAGGAAAAAAAAATCTGTCTATATGTCTATCTATCTCTCTATCTATCTATATTGTCCAAGAACAAATCAGAAACCATAGGTTTAATTCCAAAAGAGAAAAGAAGAGGGAGAAGTGAAAAATCAAATCAAATAGTAAAATAAGGAACAGTTGCTTGTTGGTGCCTACGATCTGTGGCTATGCTGTTCTGTGTGAAATGCTGGCTGTATTGGGTCCATCAGTCTTGCTCCAGTAAATAAGCAGTTGACAGGCACAGAGGGGCGGGATTTGATTTATTTGATTGTATCTTGCCTTCACTGGGGGCCACTGTGCTGTTCTACTCTCTAACGTCCCAGCATGTTGGTTTTTGGGGAGAAATGGAGACACCCCAATTTTCCTCTCCAGACCCAATATCTCAACCCAAGCTTCAGGCAGCCCTCACAGAATAGTGGGAACTATCATTCTGCCCTGCTCCACAGTTCTCCTGTGCCTTCTAGGAGCTTAGCTGGGATTCAAAGGACCCAGCTCTATGCAGCTCCTCTCCCCTGTTACAAAGTAGAGTCACTCCACCCAAAAGGCTTTTGGCTTTCACCTGCAGGGTCATTTTTCATTGAGGAGGCAATAAACTATCTTTCCAAATTACTCCAGGAAGGGGACTGTTGTTTCTCAGTGCACTCCTCAGATTGCTACACCACACTATGCTCACCAGGGTCATCTCCCTCCTTCCCAGAAGTGCAAGCCATGGCTCCCAGCTTCACTTCAGAGAAAATCATGCGCTTTCCCAAACCTCCAAGTTTCAGCTCTTAAGGCTGTTTGCAAAAGAGAAACTGGCACTGTTGGTATTTCTTGTTCTCCAGTCTGTGGTCCAGAGAGGTTTCCCTCTCGTACTAACTCTATGGTGCACACCCACCACCCGTCCCTCGTTCTCTCCTTTTTGTCTCTCCACAGAATGGGTTCCCTCCCTTCCATGGCTATGTTGCTTTATCTCCCCAATTCACATACATGCACCTTGATCCTACCCTGCTGTCTCCCTCCAACTGTGGAGATCCTTCTGCAACTCTGCAGATTAATTTCCTCTATGTTCCAAGTGATCTGTCCTCAATACAGCTGTGTTTGAGGGATGAGGAAAATCCCAGTCCCCCTACTTCTGTGCCATCTTCTCTTTATTGCTACTTTTTAAGATTTTAATTCCTATGTGTCTTGGTGTGAACATCCTTGGGTTGAATTTTTAAGGGTATCTCTGTACCTCCTGGGTCTGTATATCTGTTTTATTCTTCAGATGAGGGAAGTTTTCTTTTATTATTTCTTCAAATATATTTTCATCCCGTTTTTCTCTCTCTCCTTTTTCTGGGATCCCTATAATGCAAATGTTATTATGCTTGATGGAATCACTGAGTTCCCTAATTCTATTCTTCTGCTGCATATTTTTTCTCTCATTTTTCAGTTTGGTTTTTTTCTTTTACACTGTCTTCCAGATAACTAGATCATTCCTTGCTTCCTTTAGACTGCCATTTGTTCCATTAAGTGTATTTTCATTTTATTTATTATGTTCTTCATCTCTGATTGGTCCTTTTATTAATATCTTTGCTCAGGGTCTCACTGATGTTTTCAACCCTTATCAAGTCCAATTAGTATCTTTACAATTATAACTTTATATTCTCTATCAGGCATATTACTTATATCCATTTCCCTTAGGTCTCTTTCTATGGTTTTGCTCCGTTCTTTTATTTGGGATATATTCCTCTGTATTCTCATTTTGTCTAATTCTCTGTTTCTATGTTTTGGGAAAGCCAGCTACGTCTGGTTTTGAGGATAATGGCCTTATGAAGAAGAGATTCTGGAGTTACCTGCAGTGCAGCTTCCCCTGTTCCCCAGGACTTGGAGCTTCAGAGTGTCTTTTATGTGCGTTGCTAATGTCCTGGCCACTTTTTCCTTTAGTTCAGTTGTCTGCTGGATCCCGCTTTGCCTGTCGTGGGCAGTGTTTGGTCCCAGTCAGGGTGGGGTATGTTTTATCAGGTTGCACGTTGGTCTGCTTAGTAAATGAGACCTGCTACTGCCAGCACCAAAACCGAGGACCCACAAAACATGAAGGTTGAAGATGTGGTGTTGGTAGGGTTTGTGCCAGTCTTCTGCAGAGGGAAGCCCATATTGTGGGAACTGAGGCAAGTGTGACTGTGAAGGCAGAGTTGTTGAAGTATGTGAGAATGAAGCTTGTGTAAGCAAGTTAGCTAGTGAATGTGGGTGCTTCGCTACTTCCTGCAGCTGACTGTGTGTTTATGCTGGAGTGTTGTGGTGGGAAATGGAGACTTTAAACTTCTTTCTTTCTGGAATAGTCTCCCTATACTCCCAACTTCTCCAGGACTTACTCTGTGATGAATAAATAACTCTCCCTTTTGTATGCCCCAGACTTTTCTTTTTTTTTCAAAGTGCTTCTCTGCTATATCTCCGGGAGCTGTTTGCCATGCTGTCACTTTAAGGGCATGGACTCAGCTTCCTAACACCCTCAAGGCTCTCCCAGAACTGAGAACACAATTTTTGAAGTTCCAGACTTTTTAAAGACCCACTGGTTGTAGGAACTCAAGAAATTCAGCTCCTCTGTTTCAAAGCCGAATATTACTGGGTTTCATCTTCTTCATTTAGGTTTCCCACTGTGACAGTCTGTTTCATGCCCTTCTCTGTAGCACTGGCTCCCTCCTTACCAGAAAGGGTCATGGTCTGTTTCCCTTCCAAAGGTCATTTCTGTCCATCCTACATTCTTTGATGCAACTTCTCTATCTTTCATTGTAGAGTTTGTTCTACCAGTCTTTGTGTTATTTATTTATTTTTTTTGGTTATCTGTACTGATGTGAGTATTTTCTAGTTTTATCCCTAGGACCAGGCAAGCTTAGTGTTCTCCTACTCTGCCTTCTTCACAGCCTCTGGCAAAAATAATCATATTTCTGACTTTGTTGTTTACCAGCTATATTATTTTGAGTGACATACTTAACTTATCTGAGAATCTATTTTCACACATTTAATTCAATCTATTGCACTTCAGTAATGAAATCTATTTCACTGAGTTGTAGATATTGAATGAGGTATTGTATATACAATTACATACATAGGTATTTTCCATAGTAATAGTATATTATTATTATTACCATTATTTTTTAAGTTTGTTTATTTATTTTGAGAGAGACAGAGACAGCACGAGTGAAGGAGGGGCAGAGAGAGAGGGAGAGAGAGAGAATCCCAAGAAGGCTCCATATTGTCATCGTGGAGCCCTATGCAGGGCTTGAACTCATAAAACCGTGAGATCATGACTTAAGCTGAAACCAAGAATTGGATGCTTAACTGACTGAGCCACCCAGGTGCCCCTATGTTATTATTATTATTATTACTACCATTATTATATCAAACAATTTTGAAACAATGTTCTTAAGGAAAATATTAACTACTGTATTCACCAAATGTTTTGTGCTTTAATTGTATATATAGATATCCTAAATCTGTTTGGCTATGTTGGGATCTTGTTCAGGAAAGGCTTGGGAATGCAATGCAAATACCTATACCTGCAGTATCTTGTGGGAAAAGAAACAATAAAGACAAGAATTATATCATACTAGATCATAATTCAGGTTGCAACAGGTTTGGATACCACAAAAGGATGATAGATTCAACATTTACACAAAGGAATTCTTTATCTGAGTTTCATTTGGGATGGGCTGTTCAGTGTACTCTTTTGATGATAATTTACTCAAGACCATTGAGTAGTATATCCTTTTCAGGAAAGCCTCACCAAACTCCAAGATGTGATTCTTTCCACGTGAATTACATGAATTTGTTATGTCTGAATGTGACTGAAGCTGCCCACTGTCATCACTGACATAATCTTGGGCAAGAGACTCTCAGAGTCACAATAAATCCTCATTTCTGTACTATCACCATGTCCTGAACCTTTATGGTACCCAAATTAGATCACTTCATGATAAACTGATAGTGATTTAATGAAATAGCTTTTTCAGTTCTTATACACAGTCTTCTTTTTTCCCCAGATCTACACGAGGGAGATTTGAGGGATATCTGCTATATTGAGAAGCAAAGGTCTTCTTTAAAGACAGTTATAGGGTCAAGTCTGTTGCAACCTTCAGGTATGCTGTGTCCATCTTCATCTCTTGGATTTTTTTTTTTTTGTCTCCTAGGAGAAGGTTTCTTCCAGATTCTTATACTCAACTGTTTGTCAGTTCTGTTCCAAAAATATATTTCTGCTGCATCATATACAGTTTACTAGTCATTTCCAGAAATGTTTGAAATCTTAATCATGTACACATTTTGAGTTATTTAATAACTCAAATCCCTAACCCACATACAAAAAAAATTACTTATATTTAATCTGAGAATACAGGTCTAGACTCAAACTTCACAGGGAAAACTAATGGAGGGGAGAATGTTGGGGTCAAGGTATTTTATAGTTTTCTTTCTTCTACTCTTATTTTTTTAATTAACTTTCATATTTGACATTATTCATTCTGTCCATCAACCACGTGGTCAGTATTAAATTCTCACTGCAATACGCAATAGTACTTCTCTTTCTCTCACCTTTTACCTTACATAAATTCTTTCCAGCCTGTTTTTATCCTTGAATCCATGATTTTCCATGCAGGTATATAAATTGTTGATCCGACTTTTTTAAAACATTTTTAATTTGCCAAACTAATGCCATGTGTTTTATTTGCATAATCCCATTCAATTATTGTCATGACCCACTGATGCAAACATCATTACTACTTAATTTTTACAAAACAAGAAACAAGTCTTGGATTAATATTAACATTTCACTTAAATTACATAGTGAGTGCTAAAACTGGCATTAAAATCCAGGCAGATCCACCATGTTTGCAGTGATTATCCACCAGTGGTGATACTATTCTCCAAGGGGACAGTTGGAAATGGGGACTGCTAAAAATAATGACATATATAGAAGGCAAAGTAGACTTTATTCAAGGGAGACCGTGGCAATAGAAGTAGGCACCACTGCAATATGGTCTTGCAGCTGGGGACAAAGATTGGACTCAACTTTGAATACAGCATAAAAAACTGGGAATTTATAGCCAAGAAGCAGGATGGGGTGTGTGGATTAAAAATTACTAAGAGGAAACATCAAGGGTAAGGAAGGCTCTTGGCTAAACTGAATTAATAGGATTCTTGCTGAATGCAGGCCAAGGTGATCAGATATCACCGGGGGGGGGGGGGGGGTGGTGGTGAAGAATGATGAAATCAACAAGATATTGAGGGTGATCAGATATCAAGTGTGGGGGTTATAGTTAAACTAATTAATCAGGGCTATTGCTAAAATTGGACAATGCAGAGATGGACACGGAGGTCCATAAATAAGAGCCAGTTGAAAAATACTTCAAGGGAGCCTAAATAGGTTTGATCAATTATAGAATCTTTGTCAATGCTCCTTTCTTCAAGAAAAGAAGATACATTTGTATTTTAATTAAACAATATAAGTCAATTTTCTCATTTAGCCAGCTTTTGTTCATTAAGGATCAGCTGAACCATCTTTTGATAATAGAGGACATTTGCTGAATGGCAAGAGCAGTCAGAAATGTAATTAAAGGAGTTTCTATAAAAAAACTTTTATTTTATAAAATAAAAACAAAAAGTAATAGTTGGAACTCAAGTTCTGACTTCAGAGAATAGCCAGTTGAGAAGATTTTTAGATGTTGTACTAGAAGCATCTTTAGAAGATGGAGTAGGGATAGCAGTGACAATCTGATGAATTTCTTCTATTGCAGCTTGAATGTCTTTGAGGATGGCATCACGTGCTCCAGTGAACTTTCCTTGAGTGGCCCATAGAGCAGAAGGTACAAAAGTTGGCCATATGATTTGTTGTGGTGGTAACTTTGAAGATTATATCAAGTTTTCCAATTTAAGCTTCCAAGATTTGGAAAAGGCCATTTTTAGTATTCAATGATGCTAAGTCAAACGTGGTGGAGGGAATTGGAAATACTAGCTAGAATATTTGCAGCCAGATAGAATTGGGGAAAGTAGAATAGAGAACCCACAAGGGTGCCATAGTTTTCTATTGAAACGTACAAAATTCTTTCTACACTTGTCATTTTTAAATTAATGTTTACAAAATAAGTCATGTCTCATTAGATTTGGCCAGATTATTTACATAAATGCAGCAAAAATGACATTGATCACATAGGCCTTTTTGATTTTGCTTTGTTGGAACTTTGTTTTATTTTATTCATTTTATTTTTATTTTAAGTATAATTAACATACAGTGATATTAGTTTCAGGAGTACAACATAATACTTCAGCAATTTTATACATAATTCATTGTGATGATAAGTGTATTCACCATCTGTCACCAAACAAAGTTATTACAATCTTTTTGTCTGTATTCTTTATGCTATACATTTCATTTCTGTAACTCATTTAATTTATAATGAAAAATTGGTACTACTTAATGATTATTATTCATTTCTCTCATCTCCCCCCACCCCATTCACTTCCCCTCTGGCAATCACCAGATTTCTCTCTGTATTTAAGAGTTAGTTTTTTGTTCTTTATCTTTTACTTTGTTCTTTTTTTCTGTTTCATAAATTTCATATGAATTAAGTAATATGGTATTTGTCTTTCTTAGTCTGAATTATTTCATGTAGAATTATACCCTCTAGATCCATCAATGTTGTTGCAAATGTCAAGATATCATTTTTATGACTGAGTAATATTCCATTGTGTGTGTTATATACATATATACCATATCTTTATCCATCCATTTACTCTTTGTTTTTTTCTCCATATTTTGGCTATTATAAATAATGCTTCAATAAACATAGGAGTGCATATAAGCTTTCAAATTAGTGTTTCTGTTTTCTTTGAATAAATAACCAATAGTGTATTTACTGGATCATATAATACTTTTTTTTTTGAGAAACCTCTATACTGTTTTCCACAGTGGTTGGATCAAGTTACATGCCCACCAACAGTTCATGAAGGTTCCCTTTCACTCCACATTCTCATCAACACTTGCTATTGATTGTCTTTTAGACTTTAGCCATTCTGACTGCTGTAATATTTCATTGTGGTTTGGATTTGCATTTCCCTGAATATTTGTGATTTGAGGCATCTTTTCATATGTTTGTTGGCCATCAGTATTTCTTTTTAAATTTTTTTTTACATTTGTTTATTTTTGAGAGACAGAAAGAGACAGCACAAGTGAGGGAGGGGCAGAAAGAGAATGAGACACAGAATGTGTCTATTTTTGTGCCACTACCACACTGTTTTAATTACTCTAGCTGTGTAGTATGTCTTGAAACCTGGAATTTTAACACCTCCATGTTTGTTTTTCTAAAATATTTTTGGCTATCCAGGCTCTTTTGTACTTCCAAACTTTATGATTACTTTTTCTAATCATATAAAAAAAGTGTTGGTATTTTGATATAAATGCAATTCGATGTATAGATTGCTTTGGGTAGTGTGGACACTTTAACAACATAGGTTATCTTAATTCATGATCATGGAATATTTTTGCATTTGTTTCTGTTGTCTTCAGTTTCTTTCATCAATGTGTTATAATTTTTAGAATACAGTTCTTTCACCTCATAGGTTAAGTTTGTTCTAACATATTTTATTTATTTAGGTGCAACTGTATATGAGATCGTTTTCTTTCTTTTTATATTAACTCATAATTGGTGTATAGAAATGCAACATGTTTCTGTATATTGATTATGGATACTGCGACTTTTCTGAATTCATTTATAATTAAGGCTTTCTATATATACTACAATGTCATCTATAACTAGTGACAGATTTATATTTTCCTTACTAATTTGTATGCCTTTTAGTTTATTCCCTTTTTTCTCTGTTGCTGCGGATAAGACTTCTAGTACTATGTTGAATAAAAGTGGTAGACTAAATGGAGAGGAATATGGCAGCATAGTGGGAGTACTCTAAGCTCCTCTCATCCTACCAACACATCTAGATAACTATCAAAATATCCTAAATACTCCAGAAATAGATTTTAAGACTTGCAAAACAAACCATACAACTAAAGGGAAGAAAACACCACATCAAAGAAGGAAGGAAGTGTGGAGATGGGGTTAAGGAGAAAAATGGTTCACAGGTGCTTTGTAGGTGAGAGGGGGCATGGTCCTGGAGAAGGGAAAGAGAGAGGAGCACGTAAGGGAGTGAATTATAATAACATTTCCCCAAAGCCAACGGCTTTGAAAACAAGAGGGCCTGAATTTTGTGGGTTCTTGCAACCAGTGGGGCTTAAAGCCTTGGATTTTAAATGTCAGTGGAGTTGGCTGTGATAGAGCCCAGAGGGCACTGTGTTGCTTCTGGAGAGAAGACAGACAAAAAACCTGGGGGCAGACAGCATGGAAACAGCAATCAGAAGAAACCCTGGAGCACACATTTGAGAGATTATTCAAGTTTCTTGGAGGGAGTAGCTGAGAGCCAGCATTTACGAAGACAACTTTGGAAACAATGGAGATGTCTGGTGCTATTTTCTTCCCCCATCTCTAAGCATAAAGACAGAGCCATCTGAGATAAGCAGCTCAGTGACCACACTGGCTGCCTAAGTTGTTTACACCAAGACCCAGACCCTTGTGTTCTGGTGGGACTGCTTTTCTCAGTCACAGCGTGGCAGGCCCCTCCCTCAGAAGACCAGTACAAATCCCTATCTACACCATAATTCCTGATCAGAGAGTTCTGCAGGGCCTCAGTTATGCTGGAAGTGGTGTCAGATCTCATTTCAGAAGCAAACCAGGCCACACAATTAAAAATCACCACATTCAAACCAGAGACCACAAAATGCCCACAGGAGGAAAGGGGAGCCTGTGCAGACAACTGGTCTGAAAGACAGAGCAGCCAGACACAAGAGCAGAGTGCATGCATCAGAGCCCAAAGACACTCCTTGAAGTGCCAGACACTAGGCACTACATGACCTCTTCTTCACAAGGCCTATTCCTTTCAGGAGGAGACACAACTGGGTTTTATAACATAGAATAGAATACAAGAACATATAAAATGCAGAGATGGAGGAATTTATCTCTAATGTAAGAACAAGATAGGACTATGGCCAGCGATTTAAGTGAAAAAGATATAAATTACACAATTGATGAATAATTTAAAACAACAATCATAAGGATACTCATTGAGCTTGAGAAAAGAATAGAAGACATTGGTGAGACCCTTACATCAGAGATAAAAAGTTTAAAAAAGATTCAATCAGAGATGAAGAATGCAATAAATAAGATTGGACACAGACTTGATGGAATGAAAAGCAGGATAAAAGAAGCAGAATGAATTAGTGAACTAGAGTACAAAATATTGGTGTGAAATGTAGCTGAAAAAAAGGGAGAGAAAATAATTATGCAACACAATAATAGACTTGGGGACTCAGTGACTCCATCAAACATAATAAAATTTGTATTACAGGAATTCCAAGAGAAGAAAGGAGAGAAAAGTGGACAGAAAATTTATTTGAGGAAATAATGGCTAAAAACTTTCTTTTTTTTTTTTTTTTAAAATTTTTTTTCAACGTTTTTTATTTATTTTTGGGACAGAGAGAGACAGAGCATGAACGGGGGAGGGGCAGAGAGAGAGGGAGACACAGAACCGGAAACAGGCTCCAGGCTCTGAGCCATCAGCCCAGAGCCCGATGCGGGGCTCAAACTCACGGACCGTGAGATCATGACCTGGCTGAAGTCGGACGCTTAACCGACTGCGCCACCCAGGCGCCCCTAAAAACTTTCTTAATATGGGAAAGGAAAGAGACATCCAGATCTAGGATGCATAGAGTACTCCCATCAAATCAACAAAAACAGGCCAACACAAAGACATATTATAAATAAATTTGTAAATTATAGTCATAATGAAAAAAAAAATCTTAAAATTAGCAAGATGAGGGGCATCTGGGTGGCTCAGTCCGTTAAGCGTCCGACTTCAGCTCAGATCATTATCTTGCAGTTTGTTTGTTTTTGTAAATTTTTTTTAACGTTTATTTATTTTTGAGACACAGAGCATTAACGGGGGAGGGGCAGAGAGAGAGGGAGACACAGAATCGGAAGCAGGCTCCAGGCTCTGAGCCATCAGCCCAGAGCCCGACGCGGGGCTCGAACTCACGGACCGTGAGATCGTGACCTGAGCTGAAGTCAGATGCTAAACCGACTGAGCCACCCAGGCGCCCCTTGCAGTTTGTAAGTTTGAGCCCCATGTCAGGCTCTGTGCTGACAGCTGGGAGCTAAGAGCCTGCTTTGGATTCTGTGTCTCCTTCTCTCTCTGCCCCTCCCCCACTTGTGCTCTGTCTCTATCTATCAAAAATAAATAAATGTATAATTTAAAAAAATCAGCAAGATTAAAGGAGTCCT
Organism: Prionailurus viverrinus; assembly: GCF_022837055.1. NCBI lineage: Eukaryota > Metazoa > Chordata > Mammalia > Carnivora > Felidae > Prionailurus > Prionailurus viverrinus. Next base: position 45,838,024 of record NC_062579.1, on the reverse strand, counting down.
TAACTTAAAAGGGAAGACCCATAAGGCTAGCTGGAGATTTCTAAACAGAAATTTGGCAAACCAAAAATGAGTGGGATGATATATTCAGGTGCTGAATGGGAAAAATCTTCAGCCAGCATGCTGTATCCAGTAAAGTTATGTCAGAATACCAGAGATAAAGTGTTTCTCAGGCAAACAAAAATTAAAGGAACTCCTGACTGCTAAACCAACCTTAGAAGAAATATCAAAGGGGATTCGTTGAGTGCACAAGAGAGACCAAAAGTCACAAAGATAAGAAAGGATCAGAGAAATCACCAAAAGAATGATAAAACTAGTAATGAAATGACACTAAATACATATTTGCCAATAATTACTTTGAATGCAAATAGAGTAAACATTCCAATCAAAAGATATAATATGTCAGAATGGATAAAAAACAAGACCCCCCTACATGCTGCATACAAGAAACTTTTAGACCTAAAACACACACAGATTGTAAGTGATGAGATGGGGATGGAGTTAAGATGGTGGAGGAGTGGGAGTAGGATGACTCTAAGCATATCTTGTCCCTTGAACACAGCTAGATAGTTATCAAATCATTCTGAAAAGCAAAGAAATCAATCAGAGGTCTGAATTAACAAAATCTGCAAGACTACATATAGAAAAGGGACCACCATTTGGAAGGTAGGAGGTGTGGAGAATTTATCAGAAGAGATACTGCCCTGGGTCTGGCCTGGGGGGAGGGAGCTGGTTCCAGAAGACAAAGTAGTATAAACTTTTAACAGTCCCCTACTGCGGTGAAGTGCCTGGCTTAAAGCTGCTTAAGTGGTGAAGTGGGGTATACAATTCCAGGAGTGACAGCATGGTCTGAGGATCCCTTGGGTCACAAGAAAGAGGAGTTGTGCCAATGTACTGTGCTGTTTCCAGGCACAGGAGAGGGGACTCGTTCCAGCTAAGGCTGCAAGCAGGGGTGCCTGCTTTCTTCTCTGTTTTCAAACAAATTCTGAACAACAACGCAGTCATACCACTGCTTTTTCACATGGGCAGACAAAAGGTAGGTGAGACCCTGTCCCAGAGAGAAGCATGAGGCCCCCCATGGAAATCTCTAAAATTTGGAGTTTTGAAACTCAGTCACGTACCTGAAATAAAAAAGCTTGGACACAGGCTGGGTGAACTCAGGGTTTCGATGGAAACCAGGGAAACAAGAGGGGTGATTAATTGCTTTTCTGTGAGGTGTACCTGAAGAGTCGAGAAGGCATGAACATTCAACTCCACTGCTATGGAGCAGGTCATGGCCATCTTCACTCCACCCTTCAGAGTTGAAAGCCTTCAGGGAGCAAAACAGCACCACCTGGTGAAGGCCTGAGCCATTTACACCAAGTCCTGCCCCCAGGCACTCAAGAGGTTCATTTCCACTGACAAAAGTTAGCCTCTGAATCAGCACAGCAGGCTCCTCCCTCCAGAAAAACAAACACAAACAACTCCTTTGCACCAAGTCTACTATCATAGTACTGCAAAGTTCCAGCTCTAGGGGAAATAAGATCTAAATTCCATTTTACTTTTATTCTTTTTTTATTATTACATTTTTTTCATTTATTTTATTTTTTAATTCTTGTAATTACCTTTAACTCTTATTTTTTAATGTTTCTATATACATTTTTGTATATACATCTATTTGATTTGATTTGATTATTTTATTTTATTTTAGAATCTAGATTCTTTTTTCATTTTTAAAAACATTTTTAATATTTATTTATTATCAAGAGACAGAGAGAGACAGAGCATGAGCAGGAGAGGGGCAGAGAGAGGGAAAGACAGAATCCAAAGCAGGCTCCAGGCTCTAAGCTGTCAGCACAGAGCCCGACATGGGGCTTGAACCCACAAACTGCAAGATCATGGCCTGAGCCAAAGTCGGATGCTTAACCAACTGAGCCACCCAGGCACCCCTAGAATCTAGATTCTTTTAACAAATAGACCAAAACAATCCCAGGAATTAGTTTTGCTTTTTGTTTTGTCTTGCTTTTTTTTTATTTCTTTGTGTGTGTTTCCTTTCTTTATCTTTTCTTCTCTTCTCTTCTCTTCTCTTCTCATTTTTTTTCTTTCTTTGCTTTTTCTTTTTCTGGATAAAATGAAAGATGGAGAAACTCACCCCAAAACAAAGAAAGGCAGTAGAACTCATGGTCAGGGATTTAATCAACACTGATATAAGTAAGATGTCTAAAGTAGAATTTAAGACCATGATTATAAGAATACTTGTTGGAGATGAAAAAAGCATAGCATAGCAGACACCAGAGAATCCCTATTTGCAGAGATAAAAGAACTAAAATCTAGTAAGACTATAATTAAAAATGCTATAATTGAGATGCCATCCCAAATGGATGTCATGACTGAGGATGGATGAAGCAGAACAGCAAATCAGTGATATAGAAGATAAAATTATGGAAAATAATAAAGATGAAAGAAGAGAGATACAAAGGCCAAAGATACAAGATTTAGAGAACTCAGGGACTTATTAAAGAGGAATAACATTTGTATCATAGAGATACCAGAAGATGAATGAGGTGAAAAGGAGGTAGAAGGTTTATATGAGCAAATTATAGCTGAAAACTTCTGTAATCTGGGAAAAGACACAAACATCAAAATTCAAGAAGTAAAGAGAACTCCCATTAGATTAAACAAAAACCGACCATCACCAAGGCATATCATAGTCAAATACACAAAAAAAATACAAAAACCTGGAAGTCATACCATTTACCTTTTCTGACCACAACACTATGAAACTAGAAATTCAACTAAAGAAAAATTTCAAAAGACCAAAAACACATGGAGGCTAAACAACATGGTACTAACCAGGAAGTCAAAGATGAAAACAAATTACATGGAAACAAATGAAAATGAAAGCACAATAATCCAAATAATTCTAAATAATAATAATAATCCAAATAATCCATTGCAATTGACAAGATTTCATTCTTATGCAATAAATGGGGTCATGAGAGAAGTTTATACCAATACAGACTTGTCTCTAGCAGCAAGAAAAATCTCATATAAACAACTTAACCTTACACCTAGAGAAGCTCTAAAAAGAACAACAAAGCCTAAACATAGCAGAAGGGAAATAATAACTATTAGAGCAGAAATACATGATATAGAAACTAAAAACAACAATAACAACAATAGAAAAGATCAATGAAATCAGGAGCTCACTCTTTGAAAAAATTAATAAAATTGATAAACTCCTAACCAGGCCTATTAAAAATAAAAGAGAAAGAACCCAAAGAAATAAAATCACAAATGAGAAGATAGAAACAACAACCAACATCACAGACATACAAACAATTATAAGAGAATATTATGAAAAACTATATACCAACAAATTGGACTACTGATGGAAATGTGATTTTACTTGTTTCTCAAGGAAGACCTGTACTGCAATAAATATCCATCGTAGAACTGCTTTTGCTGAATCAAAATACTGAAATATTGTGTTTTTGTTCCTATTTGATTCCATTTTTTGCTTTTCCCTTTGATTTCTTGATGGATCCATTCATTGTTTAGTAGCATGTTATTTAGTCTCCATGTGTTTGTGTTCTTTTCAGATTTTTCTTGTAATTGATTCCTAGTTTTATATCATTGTGTTTGGAAAACATACATGATATAATTTCAAACTTCTTCAATTTATTGAAACTTGTTTTGTGGCCTAACATATGATCTATTCTGGAGAGTGTTCCATGGACACTTGATAAGGATGTGCATTTTGCTGTTTAAGAATGGAATGCTCTGTATATATCTGTAATGTCCATCTGGTCACATGTGTCACTTAAAGACTTTTTCTTCACTTTTTGCTTTTCTCTCTGGATGATCTATCCATGAGATGTAAGTTGGGCATTAATTTTATCTATTATTGTATTACCATTAATTTCACTCTTTTTGTCTGTTAATAGTTGCTTTATGTATTTAGATCCTTCCATGCTGGGTACATATTTATAGTTGTTATATTCTACAGTTGCATTAATTCTCTTTATCATAATGTAGTGCCTTTCTTTGTCTCTTGCTACAATCTTTGTTCTGAAGTTTATTTTTTCAAATACAACTATTGCTACCCCAGGGTTCTTTTCACTTCCCTTTGTATTGTAAATATTTTTTCCATCTCTTTACTTTCAATAGGCATTTATCTGTTGATAAATGACTCCGAAATAAGTCTTCTCTTTTCCCCCAAGTTTTTATTTAAATTCCAGTTAGTTAGCATACAGTGTAATATTAATTTCAGGTGTATAATTTGGTGATTCATCACTTACATACAACACCCCGTTACAAAGTGCTCTCCTTAATACAGACCACCTATTTAACCCATCTCCCCACTGGTAACCATCAGTTTGTTCTCTATAGTCTGTATCTTGGTTTGCCTCTGTTTTTCACCAAGTTCCTTTGTTTTGTTTCTTAAATTCTACATATGAGTGAAATAATATGGTATTTGTATTTTTCTGACTGACTTATTTGGCTCAGCATGCTTCTTGCTCCATCCATGTCATTGCAATTGACAAGATTTCATTCTTATTTATGGATGAGTAATATTCCATTGCATATTTATACCACATTGAAGTAAGTTTTCTAAAGGCAGTATACAGATGTGTTTTGCTTTTCTATTCATTCAGTCATGCTATGTCTTTTGATTGGAGTATTTAGTCCACTTACACATAAAGTAATTTTGAATGGTGTGCACTTATTGCTATTTTTATTGGTTTTACATTTGTTTTTATATTTGTTATCTGTTTCTTCATCTCTTGCACTATTCTCTTGTGATTATATGGCTTTCTTTATTCTTAAGCTTGGATTTCTTTCCCTTTTTTTGTGTGTACCTATTACAAGGTTTTGATTTGTGGTTACCATTGGTTAATATATAACATCTGTGTATTGCTGTCCATATTAATTGTTGCTTAAATTTTAATGCATTCTAAAACCACCAAATTCTTACTCCCTCCACCACCCCACATTTTATGCACATCATTTCATATTTTATATCCTTTCATTTTGTGAATACATTGAATGATTTTTATAGATATAATTAATTTAAAAATTTAAAGTTGTGTGCTTTAAAATCATACTGGTTTTGCAAGTGATTAATCTAATGCTTTTATTATATGTTGCATTTACTGGTGATTTTCTTCCTTTTATACTTTTCTTACTTCTAGTTATGGCCTTTGTTTTCCACTCAAAGAATTCTCTTTAATGTTGCCTTTAAGGCTGGTTTGGTGGTGTTGAACTTTTTAAACTTTTGTCTTGTCAATTATTTTTCTTTCCTTTTATTCTGAATGACAATTTTGCAGTGTAGGATATTTGTAGGGGATAAGCTTAGGAATCCCCCGGGCTTACACCAATGGGTTAACAAGGGATAAAGAAATACAAAGTCATAAAATGCTCACACCTGAGTTTGGGTAAACCAGATTGGCACTCCAAGAATAGGGGGTAGCAAAGACACCCCAAGAATAGGGAGGCGCAAAGATGCCCAACATAGAGAAGGGGTACAGAGCCCCCAAAATAGAGAGGGAGAGGCAAAGGCCTGAAATAGAAATTGGACAAAGGTGTCCAATACATATGTATATGAAATAAACAAGATTAGATGCTTAGGGTGGAAGCACCCCAATTTAGTACTATAGCAGAAAAGCTGCTTTCACAGAATAGGGCCAGGTTAGGGAAATTGGTGAATTGGACTATGGACCACTGTGCTGCAGGCGAAGCAGCCCAGGGCCAGATCGGAGATGGTTAACAAAAGAAAAGGTGCCTTATTAACCCTGAGGTTATTTCCCTTATCTGTCTCGTCCCCTAGGCTAGCAAAGATAAACAGGCACAGCACCTCCTGTCTGCTGCTAACAACCATCTACCCATCTTCCTGGCACCCGGATTTTGTTTTATAATGACCCAAACCCCAAACACTGTATATCTTCAAAATCCCTTCTCCCCCACACGTCCCCAAGTTAATGTTCATAGTTTCTTGGTCTCTTTGTGCACACCCATCACGTTAGTAAGCCTTCTGATCTGAATAAATACAGGGCAAGGACACTTATTCGGGGTTCTTGTCTTTTTCCCAGACATTAGCCCTCTCTTGCTTTAATCCTGCGTCTGCTCTTTTGCTGGCCAAAAGAGAATTTTTAGACTTAGAGTCTATGACAGATATTCTTTTTTTTTTTTTTAAATATATTTTACTGTCAAGTTAGCTAACATACCGTGTACACAGTGTGTTCTTGGCTTTGGGAGTAGATTCCCATGATTCATTGCTTACATACAACACCCAGTTCTCATCCCAACAAGGTCCCTCCTCAATGCCCATCATTCATTTCCCCCTTTTCCCAGCTTCCCCCCCCAAGGAACCCTCAGTTTGTTCTCTGTATTTAAGAGTCTCTTATGGTTTGCCTCCCTCTCTGTTTGAAACTAATTTTTCACCTTTCCTTCCCCCATGGTCTTCTGTTAAGTTTCTCAAATTCCACATATGAGTGAAAACATATGATATCTGTCCTTCTTGGCCAGCTATAGGTGTGTGATTGCGAATTGGGAGAGATAAAACAGCGTATAGAATATTCTTGATTCCAGGTTTTTTCCTTTCAGTACTTTTAAATATTATGTCACTCTGTTATTGCCTGCAAATTTTATGCTGAATTTTCTGCCACTTTCTTTTTCTCTTCCCCCTCTGAGATTCCTTTAATATGAATGTTATTATGCTTGATGATGTTACTGAGTTCCCATAACCCATTCTCATTTATTTACTTATTTATTTTCTTTTGCTGTTCAGCTTGATTGCTTTTCATTACTCTGTCTTCTAGATTGATGATCCATTCTTCTGCTTCCTCTAATCTGCTATGATTCCTTGTGGAGTATATTTTATTTTAGTTATTGAGTTCAATTCTGATCGGTTCTTTCTTAAATATTTTCTATCTCTTTGTTGAAGGTCTCAGTGATATCTTCCACTCTTTTTCAAATCTAATGAGTATCTTTTTGACTGTTACTTTGAATTATTTATTAGGTGTATTACTAATCTCCATTTCATTTAGCTCTTTTGCTAGATTTTTGTCCTATTCTTTCATTTGGGGCATATTGCTTTGTCTCTTCATTTTGTCTAACACTCTTTTTTTTCTATGTATTAAGAAAGTCACCTACTTCTACTGATTTTGAAGGCAAAGGTCTTATAAATAAGATTTTTTTTGCAATGTAATACCACCTTTTTTAAAAAAAATTAAAAATGTTTTATTTATTTTTGAGAAAGAGAGAGACAGATTGTGAGCAGAGGAAGGGCAGAGAAAGAGGGAGACTCAGAATCCAAAGCAGGCCCCAGGCCCTGAGCTCTCAGCAGAGAGCCCGGCACAGGGCTCAAACTCACAAATTGTGAGATCATGAACTGAGCTGAAGTCGGACACTTAACCGACTGAGCCACCCAGGCATCCCATGTAACACCACCTTTCTAAATATAAGTGTAGTTGACAATGTTTACAACTTAGTGATTTGACAGCTTTATATGATATGCTAGTTCACCACAAGTGTAGCTACCATCTGTCTCCTTACATTTCTATGATGCTTGCATCACCTTATGCTTTGTCTCTTATTCCCATGACTGGAATCTTTTATCTCTCTCATCTCTTAACCCATTTTGCCCAACCCTGCACCCCCTCTTGTCTGGCAACCATCAGTTTATTATCTATATTTGTAAGTCTGTTTCTACTTTTTGTTTTTTTATTCATTATTTTTAGATTTTAATTATGAGTGGAATCATATGGTATTTGTTCTTTCTCAGTGTGACATGTTTCACTTACATAATACCTTCCGGGTATACCCATGCTGTCTCAAATGACACAATCTCATCTTTATATGTCTGTGTAATATTCCATTGTATATCTATACCACATCTTCTTTACTCATTTGTCTATTGATGGGCACTTGAGTAGCTCCCATATCTTGAATATTGTAAATAATGCTGTAGTAAACCTAGGGGTACATATATCTTTTTGAATTAGCGTTTTCATTGTATTTGGTTAAATACACAATAGTAGAATTATTAGATTGCATGGCATTTCTATTTTTAATTTTTTAAGAAACCTCTATACTGTTTCCCATAGAGGCTGCAACAATTTATATTCCCACCAACATATCATGCAGGTTCCTTTTTCTCCATATCTTCATCAACACTTGTTATTGTCTTTTTGATTTTAGCTATTCTAACTGGAGTAAGTGGTATCTCATTGTGGTTTTGATTTACGTTTCCCTGATGATTAGTGATGTTGAGCATCTTTTCATGTGTCTGTTGGCCATCTGTATGTTTTCTTTAGAAAAATGTCTACATTTTCTGTCATTTTTAAATTGGATCTCTTAGTTTTGTGGTGTTGAGTTGTATAAGTTATATATATATATATATATATATATTTTTTTTTTTTTTTTTGGATATTAACCTTTTATTGCATATATCATTTGCAAATATATAATATCATCCAGTAAGTTTTCTTTTTGTCTTGTTGATGGTTTACTTTTCTGTTGAAACTATTTTTATTTTGGGGCGCCTGGGTGGCGCAGTCGGTTAAGCATCTGACTTCAGCCAGGTCACGATCTCACGGTCCATGAGTTCGAGCCCCGTGTCAGGCTCTGGGCTGATGGCTCAGAGCCTGGAGCCTGTTTCCGATTCTGTGTCTCCCTCTCTCTCTGCCCCTCCCCCGTTCATGCTCTGTCTCTCTCTGTCCCAAAAATAAATAAACGTTGAAAAAAAAATTAAAAAAAAAATTTTTATTTTAATGTAGTCCCAGTAATTTATTTTTACTTTTGTTTCCCTTGCCTCAGAAGACATATCTAAAAAAAATGTTGCAGTGTATAACTGTAAGATAAATTATTGCCTGTGCTCTCTTATAAGATGTTTTTATGGTTTCAGGTCTAGTACTCAGTTCTTTAATCCATTTTGAGCGTTTTTGTTTGTTTTGTTTCAGTATGATGTTAGAAAGTGGTTATTTTATTCTTTTGCATGTAGCTGTCCAGTTTTGTCAGCCCACTTATTAAAGTCACTGTCTTTTCCCCATTTAATATTCTTGCCTCTTTTGTCATAAATTAATTGACCATGTAATTGTGGAATTACTTCTGGGGTCCCTATTTTGTGTCATTGATCTATGTCTCTGTTTTTGTGCCTGAACCATCCTTTTTTGATTACTACAGACTTGTATATCTTGACATCTGACAGTCTGATACTTTCAGCTTTGTTCTATGTTGTATCACTTTTTAATGTAATTTATTGTCAAATTTGTTTCCATACAACACTCAGTGCTCATCCCAACAGATGCCCATCACCCACTTTCCCCTCTCCCCCACCCTCCATCAACCCTCAGTTTGTTCTCAGTAATTAACAGCCTCTTATGGTTTGCCTCCTTCCCTCTCTGTAACTTTTTCCCCCTTCCCATCCCCCATGGTCTTCTGTTCAGTTTCTCAGGATCCACATATGAGTGAAACATATGGTATCTGTTTTTCTCTGCCTGACTTATTTCACTTAGCATAACACTCTCCAGTACCACCCCCGTTGCTACAAATGACCAGATTTCATTCTTTCTCATTGCCAAGTAGTATTCCATTGTGTATATAAACCACAACTTCTTTATCCATTCATCAGTTGATGGACATTTAGGCTCTTTCCATAATTTGGCTATTGTTGAAAGTGCTGCTATAAACATTGGGGCACAAGTGCCCCTATGCATCAGCACTCCTGTAACCCTTGTGTAAATTTCTAGCAGTGTTATTGTTGGGTCATATGGTAGTTCTATTTGTAATTTTTTGAAAGACCTCCACACTGTTTTCCAGCATGGCCACACCAGTTTGCATTCCCACCAACAGTGCAAGAGGGTTCCCTTTTGTCCACATCCTCTCCTGCATCTAGAGTCTCCTGATTTGTTCATTTTAGTCACTCTGACCTGTGTGAGGTGGTATCTCACTGTGGTTTTGATTTGTATTTCCTTAATGAGGAGTGACATTGAGCATCTTTTCATGTGTCTGTTGGCCATCTGGATGTCTTCTTTAGAGAAGTGTCTACTCATGTTTTCTGCCCATTTCTTCACTGGATTATTTGTTTTTCGGGTGTGGAGTTTGGTGAGTTCTTTATACATTTTGGATACTAGCCCTTTGTCCAAAATGTAATTTGCAAATATCTTTTCCCATTCCATCGGTTGCATTTTAGTTTTGTTGATTATTTCCTTTGCAGTGCAGAAGCTTTTTATCCTGATGAGGTCCCAATAGTTCATTGTTGCTTTTAATTCACTTGCCTTTGGAGATGTGTCGAGTAGGAAATTGCTGTGGCTGGGGTCAATGAGGCTTTTTCCTGCTTTCTCTTCTAGGGTTTTTATGGTTTCCTGTCTCACATTAGGGTCTTCATCCATTTTGAGTTTATTATTGTTAATAGTGTAAGAAAGTGGTCTAGTTTCATTCTTCTGCATGTTGCTGTCCAGTTCTCCCAGCACCATTTGTTAAAGTGACTGTCTTTTTTCCATTGGATATTCTTTCTTGCTTTGTCAAAGATTAGTTGGCCATACTTTTGTGGGTCTAATTCTGGAGTCTCTATTCTATTCCATTGGTTTATGTATCTTCCCTAAGGGGTAGCTGGCCCCATTCTGAAGAAAGCCCTGCAGTTAGAGATGGGATCTCTCTCCGTCCCTGAGATCTTTTTTCTTTTCCAGATACAGTCCTATGCTTCCCCAATTGCTCTTTCTCTTCCTTTTGTCTCTCTGCAGAAGGGGATCCCTCCCCTCCATGCCTACACAGCCCGTTTTACCTCCCCCAGTTAGCAATCACCCACCTATGGCCCGTCAGGTTGTTCTGGTTTCTCCCTGGTAGACTAAGTCTTTTCCTCCCAGACTCTTGGGGTTCAAAGTCTTTTGGATTTAGCACTTCTTTGAGAGACGAGGGAATTATGGGCCCCCCTAGTTCTTTGTCATGTTAGCCCACCCCCAAGATCTCATTCCTTTTGATCACTGAATAATATTCCATTACGTATATATATATATATATACACACACACCAAATTATTCATTCATCAGTCTCTGGACGTTTGGTCTCTTTCCATAATTTGGCTGTTGTCGATAGCACTGCTGTAAACATTGTAGTGCATGTGCCCCTTAAAATCAGCATTTTTGTATCTTTTGCAAATGGTAGAGTAGTATGGAGACCCTGCGTTTGTCTCATCCTTGAAACACAGCTTTATCATCATTGAACAATTTTGAACACCTAAGAAATTGATCTGAGGGTTAATGCAAAATATGCATAATTTGAGTGAGATATCTTGGCAAGTACACAGTGAGGAGAGGTGAAATGGGAGAGAGAAAAGCCATAGTGCTGCAAAAGGCTGGGAGTCTTTTTTGCCAATAAAAAACTAGAGAGAAAGAAATGGGGAGAAAGTGCAGTGGGTTGGGATTGCTCAAGAAAAGCACTCCCTTTGAAATAGCTGAAGAGAAAGACTGAAAACACTCTCAGGAGATTGGACAAGAAATCTGTTCCCCAAAATGGAGAAAAAGGTTTCAACACCACTGGTATTTTATAGTGAAGTGTGAAGTCTGATTTTTCAGAGCTCAGTGTCTGGTGGTGCTCCAGTGAAGAAGCAGCGTGAATTACTGAGAGCAAGCAGTATGGTCTGGATAGTGTTTTCTTAGATGATCAACAATATAATGCAATGAGTGATTTCTGGAAAACTGTAATGTAAACCCTATAACTTTTAAATCCTGAACATCATTATGACTCAGTATTTGATTTATCAAAAATAAGGTTTGGAAAACAGCTAGCCAGAATTTCCTGTGCAGCACAGGGATGGAATGGACTTCTGGACGTATAAGTGTAGGGAGAGGTTCAATTGAGTAGATGTCGAGAGAACTGAATGTTTCGTGCATTAACTTTGGACTGGGATACCAAATAAATATAATAACCTTCAACTGAATATATACAGTGTCTGTTACCACCATTTTTTTGGTGTCTTTAAAATACCCAAAACTCATTTCTATCTCAAAGCTTTTTCATTTACACTTACTCCTCTCGAATGCTTTTCCTTCAGAATTCCTCATAGCTCGCTTTCAAGGTTCTCCTTAAATCTCATCTCCTCATATGGACCATCTGCAATCACTAAAGTATCACCTCATAACATTTAAATCAATTCAACATGTTTTATTTCTTTCTTTCCAGCAGTTATCGCTATCTGAAATAATATTCTTCCTATCATACTGTTTATTATACTTCTGTAGTTTGCCTTTTATTTTCGTTGATTGTTTCCTTTGCTGTGTGGAAGTTTTTTGTTTTGATGTAAAATAGTTTATTTTTGTTTTTATTTCCCTTGCTCAGGAGGTGTAAAATGTTGCTATGGTAGATGCCAGAGACATTACTGCCTGTGTTGTCTTCTAGAGTTTTTATGGTTTAGGTCTCACATTTTGATCTTTAAACCACATTGAGTTTATTTCTTAGTATAATGTAAGAAGGAGGTCTAGTTTCATTCCTTTGTATGTAGCTGACCATTTTCCCCAAATATGTTATAAAATAAGACCATAGAATAAGACAAAGTACACTACATAATAATAAAGGGGGCAATCCAACAAGAAGATATAACGTTTAGAAATAATTATGTACCCAACAGATAACACCAAAATATGTAAAGCAGTTAATAAAAAAACTAAAGGAACTAATAGATGGCAATGAAAAATAGTATAGATCTTTAACAATAGATGAACAGATCAAAACAGAAAACCAACAAGGAAAGAGTGACTTTGGATGACATATTGGACTAGATGGATTTTACAGATATATTCAGAATATTCCATTTTAAGACCACAAAATACATATTTTTCCAAGTGCGTATAGAATGTTCTTCACAATGTACCACATATTAAGGCAGAAAACACGTCTCAAGATATTCAAGGGGATCAAATTATACCATGAATATTTTCTGATGGAAATGCTATGAAACTAGAAATCAAGCAGAAGAAAAAAATCTGGAAAATTGCAAATACATGGAGGGTAAAGAACATAATATGTAGCAATGAATTAGGCAACCAAGAAATCAAAGAAGAAATTAAAAAAAGGACATGGAAACAAAAAAAGCTGAAAACAAAATGGGTCAAAATCTTTGGGATACAGCAAAAGCATTTCTAAGAGGGACGTTTATAGCAATAGCAATACAGGCCTACATCAAGAAGGAAGAAAGCTTAAATCTAAAAGTAGTAAAATAAAAATAACAAGCGACAAAACCAACATGAGGCAGGAAATAATAAATATTAGAATAGAAATAAATGATATAGAAATTTAAAAAATAGAAGAGATTAATGAAACAAAGAGTGAGTTATTTGAAAATATCAATAAAGTTGGTAAACTTCTAGCCAAACTAATCAAAAAACAATGTACTCCCTAAACAAAATCACAACCGAAGGAGATAAAACAACCAAGAATACAGATATCCAAATAATTGTAAGAGAATATTATGAAAACTATATGCCAACAAATTAGACAACCAAGAAGAATTGGATAAATTCCTAGAAACAAAAATCTACCAGTAGTGAAGCAGGAAGAAATAGAAATCTGGAGAATGCAACATCCATTTCTGTTAAGAGTTTTCAACAATGTAGGTTTAGAAGGTACATGCCACAACCAAATGAAGACTGTGTATGAAAAATCCACAGTGACATCATCCTTAATGGTGAAAGTCTAAGAGCTTTTCCCCTAAGTTCAGGAAGAAGACAAGGATATCTACCCTTCTTCAACACAGTAGTGGAAGTCCTAGCCAAGCCAATCATACAACAAAAAGATATAAAAGGCATCCAAGTTAGTAAAGAAGTAAATCCTTCACTATTTTCATATAACATGTACTATGCATAGAAAAGTCTTGCATATGATATGTACTATGCGTAGAAAACCTTAAAGACTGAATCAAAAAGCTACTTGAGGGTTGCCTGGATGGCTCAGTTGGTTAAGTGTCTGACGTAGGCTCAGGTCATGATTTCACCATTCATGAATTCGAGCCCTGCATTGGGCTCTGTTCTGACAGCTCAGAGCCTGGAGTCCACTTTGGATTTTGTGTGTCCCTCTCTCTGTCTCTCTGCCCTTCCCCCTCCTCTCCCTCTCTCTCAAAAATAAATAAACATTATTAAAAAAAACTGCTTGAAATGATAAATGAATTCAGCAAAGTTGTGGGATAGAAAATCAATGTACAGAAATCTGTTGCATTCAATATAGTTTTAATGAAGTAGCAGAAAGAGCAATCAAGAAAACAAACCCACTCACATTCACATAAAAATAATAAGATATCAGTAAAAGTTAAAATGGCAGAGTAAGAAGGGGGATCCTATACTTCCCTCATCCCTTGAACACAGGTAGATAAATATAAAATCATTCTGAACACCTAAAAAATTGATCTGAGTATTGAGAAAACACACTGAAAACTAGAAGGAGAAATGAGGCCACATCATGGAAGGAGGTGGCGAGATGTAATTTGGGGAGAAAAGAATCATGATGTTGTTCAGGGGAGGAAGCCTTATTACAGAGAGTGGACAGAGAGAGAGAGAGAGAGAGAGTAGCAAGCAGGGCATTGCACAAGAAAAGTGTTTCCCCAATATGATTGACTGGAAAATGAGAGGGGATGATTATTGCAAGGTTTTACAAGCAGTGGAGCTCAGAGTCTGAAGTTTTAGAACTCTGTGTCATCACCAGAGTTGAGCCTGGTGGGCATAGTGGTGCTCTTGTGGACAAGGAGGGCAAAGGCCTAAGGGGGATAACATGGTCTGAGGTTACCCTGGGTCACACTGGGAGAGGCAATTCCCCTCTTTGGAGTGCCTTTGGGAGAGATGGTGCTGCTTTTCAGGGGACAAAAGAGTCAGTGGGCACCATTGAACTGCCGCATTCATTAGCATAGGAGCAGAGGCATCTGATGAGGGCAGCAAGTCCAGAAATCAGCTTTTTCCTGCCCATAACCATAAACTCCAAGTCTTTTTGTGTTCGTGCAACTGCTCTTCTGAGACAAATCAGCATCAGTCACAGTGCAGTGAAACCCTCCCCTAGAGGATCAGAGCCTGTCCATTTCATGCCAAGCCCCCCAAATTTGGAGTTTTGAAACCCAGCCAGTGCGCTTGAAATAAAACACAGGAGCAGTGCAACACTTGATGGACAGATGGCTCAATCACAGACAGGATAAAGGCAGGGATCTGAGAAATTCCTGGGATGCATGAGGGGAGATTGTTCACTCTTCTGTGGGAGCTTCCTGAAGAGTTGAGGGTAAAAAATCCACTTTTGGCACAAAAGAGCAAGTTGATGCAATTATCCATCCCACTGATCAGCAAAGATAGATTTCACTGAGCAGCACAGTGCCCACAGTAGAGGCTTGCACAACCCTGTGCTCTACAGGTGCTCTTTTTACTGGTGCAAGTGAGAGTAGCAGTGAGCCCCTCTTCTAGAAGACCAACCAGGGGTTCCTGGGTGGCTCAGTTGATTAAACGTCCAACATCGGCTCAGGTCATGATCTCACAGTTCATGGGTTCGAGCCCCATGTCAGCCTCTGTGCTGACAGCTAGGAGACTGGAGCCTGATTCTGATTCTGTGTTTTCCTCTTTCTCTTCCCCTCCTCTTCTCACACTGTGTCTCTCAAAAATAATAAATAAATGTAAAAAAATTAGAAGTCCAGCCAAACCCCTCCCCTCATGCACCAAGTCTACATACCTTACAGTGCTGCAAAGCTTCAGCTGTAGCAGAAATAGGATATAGCCTCTTTTAACAAGCAGACCAAAACACACACCTAGTTAAAACTCACAGTGTTCTGGACAAAGTCCAAACACTTCACACTGTAGGCAAGGAGAAGCTCTGTACAGGACTGATCAGAGAGAAACAGCAGCCAAAACACTACAGCACACAGCTACACCGGAGATATTTCCTGAAGTTCCAGGCCCTGGACAGTATATGACATCTTCTTAATATAGCCATTACTCTCAAGATCAGGAAACATAATAGACTTTCATGAAACACAGAAGATAAGACAAAGTGTAAAGGCAGAGTAATTCACGCCAAATGAAAGAACAAGAAGATCAAGAACAAGCCAGGGATATAATAAAAAAGGATGTAAGTAATAGTATGGATCTAACATTTATAATAGCAATCATAAGGATTTCAACTAGGCTTGAAGAAAATATAGAATACCACAGAGAGTCCCTCATCACAGAGATAAAATACCTAAAAACTAGTCAAGCCAAAACAAAAATTGCTATAACCAATGTGCAAAGCCAACTGGATGTAATGACCACAAGGATAGAAGAAGCAGACAAAGTAATAAGTGATATAAAAGATAAAATTATGGAAGAGTGAAGGTAAAAAGAGGAGGGAAAGAAAAATATTTGTTCATGAATATACACTTAAGATGCCTATCAACTCCATAAAATAACATTTGTATCATAGGATTTCCAGGAGAAGAAGAGAGTGGAAGGGGGACAGAGGTTTATTTGAGGAAATTTTAGTTGAAAACTTCCCTAATCTGGGGAAAGAAATAGATGTCCAAATCCAGTACTCACAGGGAGCTCTCATCAAAGTCAACAAAGCAGGCCAACACCAAAATATATCTTAGTAAAGTTTGCAAAATAAACAGATAAGGAAAATATCCTAAAAGCAGCAAGGGAAAAGAAATCCTGAACTTAAAAGGAAAGACAAAGCAGGTTAGCAGGAGTCTTATCCAGAGAAACTTGGCAGGCCAGAAGGGAGTGGCATGATACACTCAATGTGTTGAATGGGAAACATATGCAGCCAATAATACTTTATCCAACAAGGCTGTATTCAGAATAGAAGGAGAGATAAAGGGTTTCCCAGACAAATAAAAACTAAAGGAGTTGGTGACCACTAAATCAGCCCTGAAAGAAATTTTAAAGGGGACCCTTTGGTGGTGGGGGGGAGCAAAAGCATCAAAGACTAGAAAGGACCAGAGAACATCACCAAAAGAAATAACTGCACAGGTAAAACAATGGCAAAGTTAATATCTTTTAATAATCACTCTGAAGGTAATTGGACTACATGATCCAAACAGAAGACATAGGGCACAAGAATGGATAAAAAAAAAAACAAGAACCATCTATATGATATTTACAAAAGACTCCTTTTAGACCTAAATACACCTGCAGATTGAAAGTGAGGGGATGGAGAACACTGTATTATGCTAATGGACCACAAACAAAAGCGAGTGTATCCATACTTATATCAGACAAACTAGATTTTAGACCAAAGATAGTAACAAGAGTTGAAGAAGAGCATTATATCACAATTAAGGGTTCTATCTAAAAAGAAAAATGTAACAACTGTAAATATTTATGCCCCCCCATTTGGAACACTCACAGATATAAATCAGTTAATCATAAACATAAAGAAACTCATTGAGGGACACCTGGGTGGCTGAGTCAGTTAAGTTAAATCCAACTTCAGCTCATGTCATGATCTCACAGCTCATGAGTCCCACATCAGGCTCTGTGCTGATAGCTCAGAGCCTGGGGCCTGATTCAGATTCTGTGTCTCCCTCTCTTTCTGTCTCTCTCTCCATCTCTGTCTCTCTCAATCTCTCTCAAAATAAATAAACAGTAGAAAATTTTAAAAAATAAACTCATTGATTACAATACTATAATATCATAATGCTAGGGGAATTTAACACCCGACTTATATATAGCACTGGACAGATCACTTACACAAAAAAGCTTTAGGAAACAATGGCTTTGAAAGACACACTAGACCAGAGGAATTAACAGATACATTCAGAACATTTCATCATAAACAGCAGAATACACATTCTTCTTGAGTTCACATGGAACATTCTCCAAAATAGTTCATATATGGGTCACAAATCAGCTTTCAACAAGTACAAAAAGACTGAGATATTACCATCCACATTTTGAAACCACAATGCTATGAAAATTGAGGTCTAGCACAAGAAAAATTGGAATTCCCTCAAATACATGGAGGTTAAAGAACATTCTACGAAAAAATAAATGGGTTGTCCAGGAAATTAGAAAAGAAATTAAAAAAAAGTACATAGAAGCAAATGAAAATGAAAACATGAAACTCCAAAACGTTTGGGATTCAGCAAAGGCAGTACTAAGAGGGAAGTATATTGCATACAGGCCTATTCAAGAAGCAAAAAAGGTCTCAAATACACAACCTAACCTTACATGTAAGGGAGCTAGAAAACTAACAGCAAATGAAGCTTAATAAGAGCAGAAGGGAAATAAAAAGATTAGAGCAGAAATAAATAATATAAAACAAAGAAGCAAACAATCAGTAGAACAGAACAATAAAATTAGTATCTGGTTCTTTGAAACAATTTATTAAATTAAATGGTTAAACCTTTAGCCAGACTTATCAGAAAGGAAAGAGAAAGTACCAAATAGATAAAATCACAGATGAAAGAGCAGAGATCACAACAAACAAGACAAAAATACAAACAATTATAACAGAATACTATGAAAAATTATATGCCAACAAATTGGACAATCTGAAAGAAGTAGACAAAGTCCTAGAGAATTATAAACTACCAAAACTGAAACAGGAAGAAATAGAAAATTTGAACAGACCAGTAACCAGAACAGAAATTGAATCAGTAGTCAAAATCACCCAACAAAGTCCTGGGCCAGATGTCTTCCAAGGGGAATTCTACCTGACATTTAAAGAAAAGTTAATACTTATTCTTCTCAAACTGTTCGATAAGATAGAAATGGAAGGAAAGCTCCAAAACTCATTCTACAAAGCCAGCATTATATTGACTTCAAAACTTGACAAAAGCTCCACTATAAAGGAGAATTACAAGCCAATATCCTTGATGAACATGGATACAAAAATTCTCAATAATGTACTAGCAAATTGAATTCAACAGTACATCAAGAGAATTACTCATTATGATCAAGTAGGATTTATTTCTGGGCTCCAGATTGGTTCAGTACTCGCAAATAAATCAAATGTGATATACCATATT
Source organism: Prionailurus viverrinus (assembly GCF_022837055.1). Lineage (NCBI taxonomy): Eukaryota > Metazoa > Chordata > Mammalia > Carnivora > Felidae > Prionailurus > Prionailurus viverrinus. The sequence goes on along the minus strand of NC_062579.1, from coordinate 45,819,075 downwards.
AATAGAAGAAAGGATAAGAACCATATGACCCTATCAATAGTTGCAGAGAAATAATTTGACAAAGTACAGTATCCATTGTTGATAAACGCCCTCAACAAATTGGAGATAGAAGGAACATACCTCAACATCATAAAGGCCACATCAAAAGTCCCACAGCTAACATCATCCTTAATGGGCAAAACCGAGAGTCTTCCCCTATGATCAGGAATAAGACAAAGATGTCCACTCTCAACATTATTTACATAGTACTGGAAATTTTAACTTCAGTAATCAGACAACAAAAAAGAAATAACAGGCATCCAAATCAGTAAAGAAATCAAACTTTCACGATTTGCAAAAGACATGATACTCTATGTAGAAATACTAAAAGAATCCAACAAAAAATGCTTGAACTAATACATTAATTCGACATGATACTCTATGTAGAAATACTAAAAGAATACAGCACAAACTGCTTGAACTTCTACATTAATTCAGAAAAGTCACAGGATATAAAATCAATGTGTACAAATGTGTTTAATTTCTATACACTGATAATGAAGCAGTAAATAGAGAAATCAGGGAATTAATACTATTTGCAATTGCACCAAAACCCAACAAATACATAGGATTAAACCTAAATAAAGAAGTAAAAGATCTGTACTCTGAAAACTATAGAACACTTATGAAATATATAGAAAAACATACAAAGAAAAGGAAAAGTATTCCGTGTTCATGTATTAGAAGAACAAGCGTTCTTAAAATGTCTATACTACACAAATGAATCTACACATTTAATGCAATACCTATCAATATAGTACCAGAAATTTTTTCATAGATGTAAAAAACAATGCTGAAATTTGTATGGAAAAACAAAACGTGAATATCCAAAGCAATTCTGAAAAGGAAAATACATTGCAATCCAGGCTATCTCAAGAAACAAGAAAAATCCCAAATACAAAATCTAACAACACACATAAAGGAAATAGACGCAGAACAGCAAAGACACCCCAAACCCAGCAGAAGAGAAATAATAAAGATCAGAGCATAAATAAACAATATAGAATCTAAAAATAAAACAGTAGAGAAGATCAATGAAACCAAGAGTTATTGTTTTGAAAAAATAAACAGAATTGATAAACCTCTGGCCAACTTCTCAAAAAGAAAAGGGAGAGGACCCAAATAGATAAATAATTCATGAAAATGGAATTATTACTACCAATCCCTCAGAAACACAACCAATTATCAGGGAATACTATGAAAAATTATATGCCAAGAAAATGGACAGCCTGGAAGAAATGGACAAATTCCTAAACATCCACACACTTCCAAAACTCAAACGGGAAGAAATAGAAAATTTGAACAGACCTATAACTAGTTAATAAATTGAATCAGTTATCAAAAATCTCCAGACAAATAACAGTCCAGAACCAGAAGGCTTCCCTGGGGAATTCTACCAGACATTTAAAGCAGAGATAATACCTATCCTTCTCAAGCTATTCCAAGAAATAGAAAGGGAAGGAAAACTTCCAGACTCATTCCTTGAAGCCAGCATTTCTTTGATTCCCAAAGCATACAGTGACTCAGCAAAAGAGAGAGGGAGAGAGAGAGAGAGAGAGAGAGAGAGAACTACAGGCCAATATCCCAGATGAATATGGATGCAAAAATTCTCAACAAGATACTAGCAAATCGAATTCAACAGCATATAAAAGGAATTATTCACCATGATCAGGTGGGATTCGTTCCTGTGCTGCATGGCTGGTTCAACATTCACAAATCAATCACTGTGATACATCACATTAATAATAAAAACAAAAGATGAGAACCATATGATCCTGTTAATTGATGCAGAAAAAAAAATTTGTCAAAATTCAGCATCTTTTCTTAATAAAATCACTCGAGAAAGTCGGGAGAGAAGGAACATACTTAAACATCATAAAAGCCATTTATGAAAAGCCCACAGCTAATATCATCCTCAACGGGGAAAAACTGAGAGCTTTCCCCTTGAGATCAGGAAGACGACAGGGATGTAGACTCTCACCACTGCTGTTTAACATAGTGCTGGAAGTTGTAGCATCAGCCATCAGACAACAAAATGAAATCAAAGGCATCAAAATTGGCAAAGATGAAGTCAAGCTTTCACTTTTAGCAGATGACATGATACTATCCATGGAAAACGCGACAGACTCCACCCAAAGTCTGCTAGAACTGATACATGAATTCTGCAAAGTCTCAAAATACAAAATTAATGTACAGAAATCAGTTGCATTTTTATACAGCAATAATTAAGCAACAGAAAGACAAATAAATAAGCTGATCCCATTCACAATTGCACCAAGAAGCATAAAATACCTAGGAATAAACGTAACCAAAGATGTAAAAGATCTGTATGCTGAAAACTTTAGAAAGCTTATGAAGGAAATTGAAGAAGATACAAAGAAATGGAAATATATTCCGTGTTCATGGATTGGAAGAATAAATATTGTTAAAATGTCAACACTACCCAAAGCTATCTACACATTCAATGCAATCCCAATCAAAATTGCACCAGCCTTCTTCTCAAAGTTAGAACAAGCAATCCTAAAATTGGTATGGAACCACAAAAGACCCCGAATAGCCAAAGTAATACTGAAGAATATCAAAGCTGGAGGCATCAAATCCCAGACTTTAGCCTCTACTACAAAGCTGTAATCATCAAGACAGCATGGTATTGGCACAAAAACAGACACACAGACCAATGGAATAGAATAAAGACTCCAGATTTGGACCCACAAAAATATGGCCAACTAATCTTTGACAAAGCAGGAAAGAATATCCAATGGAAGAAAAGACAGTCTCTTTAACAAGTGGTGCTGGGAGAACTGGACAGCAGCATGCAGAAGAATGAAACTAGACCAGTTTTTTGCACCCCTCATAAAAATAAACTCAAAATGGATGAAGGACCTGAATGTGAGACAGGAAACCATCAAAACCCTAGAAAAGAATGCAGGAAAACACCTCTCTGACCTCAGCCACAACAATTTCCTACTCGACACATCCCCAAAGGCAAGGGAATTAAAAGCAAAAATGAACTATTGGGACCTCATCAAGATAAAAAGCTTCTGCACTGCAAAGGAAACAATCAGCAAAACTAAAAGCAACCAACGGAATGGGAAAAGATATTTGCAAATGACATATCGGACAAAGGGCTAGTATCCAAAATCTATAAAGAGCTCACCAAACTCCACACCCGAAAAACAAATAACCCAGTGAAGAAATGGGCAGAAAACATTGAAGAGACACTTCTCTAAAGAAAACATCCAGATGGCCAACAGGCACATGAAAAGATGCACAACGTCACTCCTCATCAGGGAAATACAAATCTAAACCACACTGAGATATCACCTCACGCCATTCATAGTAGCTAAAATGAACATGTCAGGAGACTATAGGTGCTGGTGAGGATGTGGAGAATCGGGAACCCTCTTGCACTGTTGGTGGGAATGCAAATTTGTGCAGCCACTCTGGAAAACAGTGTGGAGGTTCCTCACAAAATTAAAAATAGAACTACCCTATGACGCACCAATAGCACTACTAGGAATTTACCCAAGGGATACAGGAGTGCTGATGCATAGGGCCACTTGTACCCCAATGTTTATAGCAGCACTTTCAACAGTAGCCAATTACGGAAAGAGCCTAAATGTCCATCAAATGACGAATGGATAAAGAAATTGTGGTTTATAAATGCAATGGAATACTACTTGGCAATGAGAAAGAATGAAATATGGCCATTTGTAGCAACATGGATGGATCTGGATTGTGTTTTGCTAAGTGAAAAAAGTCATACAGAGAAAGACAGATACCATATGTTTTCACTCTTATGTGGATCCTGCGAAACTTAACAGAAGACCAGGGTGGGGGAGGGGAAGGGGGAAAATTTACAGAGAGGGAATGAGGCAAACCATAAGAGACTTTTAAATACTGAGAACAAGCTGAGGGTTGATGGGGGTGGGGGAGAGGAGAAAGTGGGTGATGGGCATTGGGGAGGACACCTGTTGGGATGAGCACTGGGTGTTGTATGGAAACCAATTTTTCAAAAAAATTATATACATATATGAAAAACAAAACTGGAGGCATCACAATTATGGATTTCAAGCTCTACTACAAAGGTGTAGTAATAAGACAGTATGGTACTGACACAAAAACAGACACATAGATAAATGGAACAGAATATAAAACCCAGAAATGGATTGACAAGTATATGGTCACCAAATCTTCAACAAAGCAGGAAAGAATATCCAATGGAAAAAGCCTCTTCAAAAAATGTGTTGAAAACACTGGACAACAACATGCAGAAGAAGGAAACTGGACCACTTTCTTACACCATACACAATAACAAATTGAAAAGGGGGTGAAATACCTAATGTGAGACAGGAAACCATCAAACTTCTGGAGTAGAGCACAGGCAGCAACCTCTTTGACACCAGCCATACCAACTTCTTACTAGACACATTATCACGGAATGGAAACAAAAGGAAACATGAAGTATTGGGACTTTATCAAGATAAAAAGCTTCTACACAGTGAAAGAGACAGTAAACAAAACTGAAAGGCAACTTACAGAATGGGAGAAGAGATTTTCAAAGAACATATTTAATAATCGGTTAGTATCCAAAATCTATAAAGAACTTATCAAACTCAAGACACACACACACACAAAACAAATAACCCAGTTAAAAAATGGGCAGAAAACATAGACACGCTTCCAAATAAGACATTCATGTGCCTAAGAGACACACGAAATGATGTCCCACATCACTGATCATCCACGAAATACAAATCAAAACCACGATGAGATACCACTATACACCTGTCAGAATGGGTAAAATTAACAACACAAGACACAACAGGTATTGACAATGTTTCAGAAAAGGGCAACCCTCTTGAAGTGTTTGTGGGAATGCAAACAGATACAGCCACTCTGGAGAACATTATGGAGGTTTCTCCAAAACTAAAAGTGGAACTACCTTATGATCCAGCAATTGCAGTACTAGGTATTTACAAAAATATTACACAAATACAGATTTGAAAGTGTACATATACCTCAATGTTTATACAAGCATTACCAATAGTAGCAAACTATGGGGAAAACCCAAATGTTTATCACCTAATGAATGGATAAGGAAGATGTATCTATCTATCTATCTAATTATCTATCTATCTGTAATCTATCTATATATGTAAATATAAAATGGAATATTACTCAGCCATCAAAAGAATTAAACCTGCCATTTGCAACAATGTGGGTGGAGGTAGAATGTATTACGTCAGGAGAAATAAGTCAATCAGAGAAAAACAAATACTGTATGATTTCACTCATATGTGGAATTTAAGAAAAAAAATATGAACATATGATAAGAGGAATGAGGAGGGAGGGAAGCAAATCACAAGAGTCTGTGAGCAATAGAGAACAAACTAAGGATGATGGAGAGAGGTGGGTGGGAGGTGAGCTAGATGGGTGATGGGTATGAAAGAGGACAATTGTTATGATGAGCTCTGGGTGTTGTATGTAAGTGATGAATCAATAAATTCTACTCCAGATACCAATATTGCATTTTATGTTAACTAACTAAAATTTAAATAAAAGTTAAAAAACAAAATAAAGTTGCTTTCTACACAGAAAATAAAAGATTTATTCACCACGATCTAGTGGGATTGATTCTTGAGCTGCAAGGGAGGTTTGCTATTTGTAAATCAATCAATGTGATATACCACGTTAATAAAAGAAAGGATAAGAACCATATGATCCTCTCAAAAGATGCAGAAAAAGCATTTGTCAAAGTCAGCATCCTTTCTTGATATAAACCCTCAACAAAGTAGGGATATAGGGAACATATCTCAACATAATGAAGGCCATACACAAAAGACCCACAGCTAATATCATCCTCAATGGGGAACAACTGAGATTGTTCCCTCCACAGTCAGGAACAAGACAGGGATGTCCACTCTCACCATTGTTATTTAGCATATTACTGGGATATCTACCCTCAGCAATCAGACAACAAAAGAAATTAAAAGGCATGTATCCAAAGAAGTCATATAGATGGCTAACAGACACAGGAAAAGATGTTCAGCATCACTCATCCTTAGGGAAATACAAATAAAATCCATAAAGAGATGCTACCTCACACCTGTCAGAATTGCTAAAATTAACAACATAGGAAACAACAGATATTGGTGAGGATGTGGAGAAAAGTGAACCCTCTTATACTGTTGGTGGGAATGTAAAGTGGTGCACTCTGTAAAATAGTATGGAGTTTCCTCAAAGAGTTAAAAATAGAACTACCTATGACTCAGCAATTGCACAACTATGTATTTACCCAAAGGATATAAAAATACTGATGTGAAGGGACACATACAACCTGATATGTTTAGCAGAATTTTCATCCATAGTAAAATTATGGAAAGATCCCCAAAGTCCATCAATTGATAAATGGATAAAGAAGAAGTAGTATATACACAATGGAATATTACTCAGCCATGAAAAATAATGAAATCTTGCCATTTGCAATGACATCGATGTAGCTAGAGAGTATTTTGCTAAGTAAAATAAGTCTGTTAGAAAAAGAAACAGGGGCGCCTGGGTGGCGCAGTCGGTTAAGCATCCGACTTCAGCCAGGTCACGATCTTGCGGTCTGTGAGTTCGAGCCCCGCGTCGGGCTCTGGGCTGATGGCTCAGAGCCTGGAGCCTGCTTCTGATTCTGTGTCTCCCTCTCTCTCTGCCCCTCCCCCATTCATGCTCTGTCTCTCTCTGTCCCAAAAATAAATAAACATTGAAAAAAAATTTTTTTTAAAAAAAAGAAAAAGAAACATAATATATGCTTTCTTTCATATGTGCAATATTTTTCCCTATAAGCTTTTAAAAATTTTCTCCAAGTTAGTATTTAAATTCTGGTTACTTAACATACTTTGTAATATTAATTTAAGGTGTGGAATTTAGTGATTTACCACTTACATACAACACCTGGTGTTCATCACAACAACTGCTCTCCTAATTATCCATCACCTATTTAACACATCCCTCCCACCTACCACCCCTTCTGTAACCATCAGTTTGTTCTCTATAGGTATGAGTCTATTTCTTGATTTTATTCTCTTTTTCTTTCAGCTATGTACATTTCTTTTGCTTCTTAATCTCCACGTGTTAGGAAAATCATATGGCATTTGTCTTTCTCTAACTTATTTTATTTAGCATAATACTCCCTAGCTCCATCTACATCCATGAAAATGGCAAGATTTTGTTCTTTTTTATGGTTGAGTAATATTCCATTGTATATATGTACTGTATCTTCTTCATCCATTCATCTGTCAGTGTACACTTGGGCTATTTCCATAATGTGGTTATTGTAGACAATGCTGCTACAAACATTGGGGTGCATGCATCCCTTTCAATAAGTATCCTTTGGGTAAATACCTAGTAGTGCAATTGCTGGATCATAGGGTAGTTCTATTTTTAACTTTTTGAGGAACTTCCATGCTGTTTTCCATAGTGGCTACACTATACATAAAAATAAATTCAAAATGGATAAAGAGCTAAATGTGAGACAGGAAACCATCAAAATCCTAGAAAAGAACATAGGCAGCAACTTCTTTGATGTAGGTCATAGTAACTTCTTACTAGACATGTCTCTGGAGGCAGTGAAAATGAAAGCAAAAATGAGCCATTTGGACTTCATCAAGATAAAAAGCTTGTACACAGCAAAGGAAACAATCAACAAAACTAAAAGGCAACCTATGGAATGGGAGAAGATATTTGCCAATGGCATATCAGATAAACAGTATACAAAATCTATTAAGAACTTATCAAGCTCAACACCAAAAAACAAATAATCTAATTAGGAAATGGGTAAAAGACATGAATAGACACTTCTCCAAAGAAGAAATACAAATGGCTAACAGACACTGATGATGAAAAAATGCCTATCATCACTCATGATCAGGATAATACAAATCAAATCCACAAAAATCCTGTCAGAAGGACACCTCACACCTGCCAGAATCGCTGAAATTAACAACTTAGGAAACAATAGATGTTGTTGAACATGTGGAGAAGGGGACCCCTCTTACACTGTTGGTGGAAATGCAAAGTGATGCAGCCACTCTGGAAAACAGTGTGGAGATTCCTCAGAATGTTAAAGATAGAACTATCCTATTACCCAGCAGTTGTACTACTAGTTATTTCTCCAAAGGATATAAAAATACTGATTCACAGTGTCACATTCACCCTAATGTTTATAGAAGCAATATCAACAATAGCCAAATTATGGAAAAAGCCCAAATGTCCTTCGACTGATGAGTGGATAAAAAGATGTGTTATATTGGGGTGCCTGAGTTGAATGTCCAACTCTTGAAATTGGCTCAAGTCATGATCCCAGGTTCATGGGATTGAGCCTGGGCCCTCTTTCTAAAATGAAATAAAGTAAAGTAATAAGTAAAATAAAAGTAAATAAAAATGAAATGAAATAAAATAATAAAATGAAATAAAATAAAAAGAAGTGATACATATATACAATGGAATATTAGCCATCAAAAAAGAATGAAATCTCACTATTTACAATGATGTGGATGGAATTAGAGTGTATTATGCTAAGGGAAATAAGGCAGAGAAAGACAAATACCTTATGATTTCACTCATATGTGGAATTTAGGAAACAAAACATGAACAAATGGGAAGGGGAAAAAAGACAGAAAGAGGGAAGTAAACCATAAGAGATGCTTAACAATAGAGAACTGAGGGTTGTTGGAGTATAGGTGGGCAGGAGGGTGAGCTAAATAGGCAATGAGTACTAAGGAGGACACTTGTTATGATGAGCACAGGGTGTTATATGTAAGTGAAGAATCACTAGATTTACTCTGGAAACCAACATTAGACTATATGTTAACGACCTGTAATTTAAATTAAAATTTGGAAGAAAAAAATCATTCACGAATACTGAGATTTACTTCTTCCTTACCGATCTGGATGCTTTTTATTTCTTGTTGTTGCCTGATTCTTGTGGCTAGGACTTCCAGTACTATTTTGAATAAAATTGGTGAGAATTGACATCCTTGTCTTGGTCCTGGCCTTAGGGGAAAAGCCCCGGTTTTTCTCCACTAAAGATGATGTTACATTTGGGTGGTTTTTAGATGGTCTTTAGTATGTTGAGGTATGCTTCCTCTAAACCACATTTGTTGAGCGTTTTCTTCATAATTCTATGTTGTACTTTGTGAAAGGATTTTTTCTGCATCTATTTAACAGATCATATGGTTCATATCCCTTTTCTTATTGATGTGATGTATTATGTCAATTGATTCATTTGTGAATATTGAACCACACTTGAAACTCAAGAATAAATACCACTTGGAAAAGGTGAATAAATTTAAAAAAGAATGTTGGATTTTGTTTGCATTATTTTGTTGAGGATTTTTGCATCTATGTTCATCAGAGATATTGGCCTCTAGTTCATTTCTGGTGGTGTCTATATCTGGATTTGGTATCAGGGTAATGCTGGCCTCGTAGGATCAATTTGGAAATTTTCTTTACTTTTCTATTAATTGGAATAATTTGAGAAAAAATAGGTATTATATATCTGTTCTTTAAATGTTTGGTAGAATTTGCCAGTGAATCCACTTGGTTCTAGATTTTTGTTTCTTGTGAATTTTTTGATTACCAATTCAATTTCTTTGCTGTTTATCAGTATATTCAAATTTTCTCTTTCATCCTGTTTGTTTTGGTAGTTTATATGTTCCTAGGAATTTATACATTTCTTCTAGGTTATCCAATTTGTTGTCATATGATTTTTCATAAAATTCTCCTATGATTGTTTGTATTTCTGTGGTGGTGTTTATTTTTCCTCTCTTTTGTGATTTTATTCATGAGTCCTCTCTCCTTTTTTCTTGATAAGTTTGGTTAGAGGCTTATTAATTGTATTGAGTTTTTCAAAGAACCAACTCCTGGTTTAATTGATCTATTCTATCTTTTAGTTTCTTTGTCATTTATTTCTGCCCTTTTATTATTTCCTTCCTTCTGCTGGCTTTATGTTTTGTTTGTGTTCTTTTTCTAACTTCTTTAGGTGTACAGTTATGTTGTTTATTTGTGATTTTTCTTGCCTTTTGATGTAGGCATGTATTGCTATATACTTGTGTCTTACAATCACTTTTGCTGCATCCCAGTGTTCTTGGGCAGTTGTGTTTTCATTTTCATTTGTTTCCATGTGTTTTTAGTTTCTTCTTTTATTTCTTGGTTACCCCTTCACTGTTTAGCAGAATATTGTTAAACCTCCATTTATTTGTGCTCTTTCCAGATTTTTTTCGTGTGGTTGACTTCTAGTTTTATAGCATTGTGGTCAAAAAAGATGCATGGTATGACTTCTATTCTAATTCTGTTGAAGCTTGTTTCGTGGAAAAATATGTGATCTACTCTGGAGAATCCTTTGTGTACACTTGAAAAGGATGTGTGTTCTGCTGTTTTAGGTTGTGTAAAAGCACAGTCTTTAGTCACAGCAGTTTCCTACATCCCCACCCAGGACTGGTATTTGTACTAAGGTAGCTAACGATGTCCCAATACCTTCTTCTCCAGTATTCATAGAATAAAATAAAATTTTGAGGACAACAGGGATGAGCAGGAAAACTTAGCCTACTGAGTATCTCATAAAGTCTTGTGAGTTCCACTTTAGGAAGTATATAAAAGGAGCACACAGTCTTCATGGAACCTCATTCAGAGACATAGGTGAATATGCTCCCGAACATGGGGAAACAGAGAAATTATGTGCTGAAACAGAGAAATTATTGTATTTATATAGCCCAGCTTCCTTTCCTGCACCATGTTACTGTAGTGTATCTTCCCCACAACTTTACCCAGCTAATGTAAAGATAATAATCTACTACATGCCATGTTGAGGAAACATAAAATGGAGAAAAAGTCAAGATATTAACCATGGTTTCTGGAGTTTAATATATTTTTATTAATAAAAAAGTACAACAATCAAACAAGATTGCTTAGTACCCAAGCATACACCCTGCCTGGCTGCAACAGAATGAGAGCCCCATTGGGCTAGGAAGAGAATACTCTGAGTGGCTATGCTAACTTAAGTAATTTTTGAGTATCCCCAGGTGCATAACGGAGTTGTATGTGAGAGATTCCTCATGATCGTAGCCTTGAAACCATATCTCTGGAGCAAGAACTAACATAAAATAGAGGAAAATCAAGTATTGCTCTAAAACACTAAAAGAAGGAGGCACAAACATAAGAGTAATAGAGGCTAAAGCTTAATATACTGTTTTATAATCTCTTTAAATGATGACATAAAATTTAAGCAATCCCTTCACTGCAGGCTCCTTTTCTCAACTCACAAAAAAGGACTCAGTCTCTGAAATTGATTTCCTGCTGTGACCTCATGTCAAAAAACAAGAATGGACACTTATTAGGAATTTTCTTCCTCTTCTTATTCAACAATACAAATAAAATGGCACTCTATACAACATAGCTATAATGTAATGGCCAACACAGCTACTTGTACTGATCCTGGGAAATATCTACTGGAAGGGAAGGAGAGTTTCTTAACAGTTAACAAAATATCCTCTTTCCCTCTGCCCTTGACCCACCACCAGAAAAAAAGGAAATTGATAGTAAAACCAGTGTTTGGGAATCAAAGAAATATTCTGTCACTGGCATAAATTGTATCCTATTCCATCCCACTCTCTCCCCAACCACCTCACCTCACATCCTTCCTTATCTATACTATTTAGAGGACAGTAAGTAGGGAAAAAGAAAAATGTAACTGGTGAAGTTGAACTGGCCAAAGTCTGAAAGGCTCTGGGAAATTACCTTTGTGCTTCTAACAGGGTTACATATAATGTGGTCCAAAGTGAGAATAAGGGAAGAATTCAGATTTTGAAGCAATGGGTTTTGCCTACTTATTCATTTGGGTCCTTATGTGCTTCAAGTCCGGAAACAGATGAGAATCCTACAGGTAGTAATAAAGTGAATGTAAGGGGAAGAAAGAGAAGAAATAATATTACTTCCAGCGACCACTCTTCAATTATCTTTCTTATTGATTCAAATTTAGTTCTTTATGACACAGGCAGTCTAAGTCTCTCCCTTTTCTAGGGTAAATTTTGGGTACTATAGTTATTATCATAGTGATGATCATAATACTTTGTTGTTAATTTAAATATCTCTTATTATTTTTGCCAACATCTCTTAATGAGAATCCTCACAACATTTCTGTGAGGTAGATTTTTGGATCTCCACTTTGTAGATGGGTTCACTGAGTCACAGAGAGTTGTTGTGACTTGCCTAACTTTTACCAAGTGAGGGACAGGAAAATATGAAGAGAGATAATTTAGGGTAGCACCCCTATTTTCAGAGAGACATATTTACCAGTGAGAAAAATAATGCTCAATAATTCAATTGGGCTCACCTACTTTATTCTGTGTCCACCTCTCTATATAAGTATTAACATACTGAAGAGTCAATAATTTATCTTGACTTATTCAAGGTTAGGTCAATTCCCAATGTTTTGGTCCTTGAGAAAAGTTTTTTTTGGAAGAGATAGACCCCATATTCCTGGAACTCAGATCACAGAAATCCCTAATTCCTGAATTTTGCAGATCACTTTGTTTCAAAGAGCTGTTGGGGTTCTAAATATATTACTATTATATACCTAAGCACTGTGCTCTAGTTGTTTCTCACAGGTGTACAGGTTAACAATTGAGATGCCACTATACGTGTAGACTGTGATTGAACAATTAAGTAAATAGATGACAGAGTGTGGGAGTAGGATTCTCAGTGTTGGAATGGGAGGTTGTATATAAACAAAGGTAAAGGTTTACAATGAACCATGTGGTAATGAATTGCAGACATCAGTATAAACTCACATTCGGCTTAATAAGGATATGGATGATTACATATAGACATATTTCTAGATATGTATATACATGGGTTAGTGTACACACACATATTTCCTGATCTGTCAGCTGAGATCACCTAGAATCAACAATGACCAGTAGCAACAAGCATATCAAATATCCAGGTCTTGGTTTCTAAGATAATTCTCCAGTAAAAGGAACCAGTACACTTTAAATAAATGGTTGATTGTAAGAGAGGGCAAAAAAATATATATATATGATTAGACTGGGGGCAAAAAAATATATATGATTAGACTGGAGCATTTTGTAGTACCAGAAAATAAGAATGTGCTAATAAAAATGTGATGAGGGCATGTCAAAAGTACTTGGAAGTCAACCCAAGAGTGCCCAGTGGGCAAAGCTGGAACAATTTGAGAAACAAAATAAAGTTGTATTGGATTATAACTCAAGGTACAAAATAAATATCCATGAACCCCTACTGATACAAGTAAATGATTTAATAAATAAATGAGAGAGAAAAGACAAATCTCTCATGCAAAGAATTAAAATAATTTATCTAGAGACCCTCTAGGATGTGGTGCATAATTTACCACTGCTTAAGTGTGGGCTTCACATAGTGACTTCCTTCCAGAAAGTACAGCGTGGAGATAGGGAAAGGAAGGGTACAGAGGAGAAATCTAACAAACACAATCTCAGCCAGATGATCAAGGTTAACATCCAGAGTATAAGCCATGTTAATATAATGTGATACAAATGGTAGTTCACCTCTATTATCTTCCTTCTTCAAACCATAACCTCAGTTTCATCATGAAGAAAACATCAGACAATTTGGGACATACTCCTCAAAACTGTCAATGTCATAGGAAACAAGGAAAGTCTGAGAAATTGTCACAACCAAGAGAAGCATAAGGAGGCATAACTATTAAATGTAATGTGGTATCCTGAATAGGATGCTTAAAAAAAGAATATTAGGTAAAAACTGAGAAAACCTGAATAAAGTTTGAACTTTAGGTAATAATAATGTATCATATTACTTCATTAGCTGTAACAAATATACCTTACTAATGAATTAATAAAAGATATTAATAAAAGGGAAAACTGGATACTGTTTATAGGTAAACTCTCTGTACTATCTTCACAATTTTCTGTAAATCTAAAACAGTTCTAAAGTAAAAAGGGGGTCCCTGCATGCCTCAGTTGGTTAAACATATGACTTTGGCTCAGGTTATGATCTCATAGTTTGTGAGTTCGAGCCCCATGTTGGACTCTGTGCGGACAGCTCAGAGCCTGCAGCCAGCTTCAGATTCTGTGTCTTCCTCTCTATCTGCCCACCCCCACTCGTGTTCTCTCTCAAAAATAAATATTAAAAAGTTAAATTTTAAAAAAGTTTATTTAAAAATATCTTACTCTTAAAAAAAAGATCTTACTCTCAGAAACATTTTGTGTTACCATAATTCAATCCACCTAACCTACCCAACCAGTTCAATTCCTCATAGTTTTCCCTGAATTCTCCAATCATAATTATTGATACCTATGTTCAACTGCCAATCATCTACAGATGGAAGGATTCCATGGCAACGAATCCCAGAATATTATCCAACCTTATCAAACAAGGCTATTTTTCATGTCATGGGAAATGTCCACTTAATGGTGCTTTGCTGGCATGAGCACAGTAAATTCAATTAATTCCAAATGTCAGCTAAAATAGTTCCTTTCCATCTCACTGTTTATTTAGCAAAACTATATGTAGTTTTGGTGTAGTACTGTAGTGTACTGTATTTGGATCTCTATGAAACACTCTAAATGCATTTAGACATATTTATTACAATATATGTAAATAATTGGAAGGATTTTTTTAACCATTATTTGGAGGGGACAGGGCAATGAGAATAGGGTTTGAAATGTTTTGTAACAATAAAGCATTAACAAAGTCCCACATTACTTTGAAGGGGAAAAAAAATGAGTAAAGTGTTAGACTTAAGGATGTCAGAGATACCAGTATTTAGAAACTTAATTTGATCATCTTAGTACAACAGTATGATTGATAGCCTTTATTTATAAGATTATATGCTCAGTGCAAAAGATCCTGAGGTCCAAGGGGCACAAGTCATTTATGTATGTACTCTAGAAAAGGAGACTCAGGATCAAAGTTCTGGAGAAAATGGCTAAGCTCTTTACTATGAAATGCCACATCAACTACCCAATTAAATGCTTAAACTTATGTGTGATGGTAATTCACCTTTAACCATCTGTCTTATAGCTACATAGAATTTCCCTTTAACAGACTGGCCCTAGATATCTCCTAATGCTTCATCAATTAGTTTACAGTGTGTAACTTGAACACCCAAAGTCAGGGGAAAGCCTATATCAAAATAACAATAATATTAAAAATTCATATGTCATTTTGAGAAATATACAGTCTTTGAATTTATGACAGTTTATAGTCTGGAAAGACACTGTAAGTGAAAGTGAGGTAAATCAAATATGAAATATTATAGACAGTGTTTGAATAGAAAAATTGTGTGTCTAATGTTATATACCAATGACCACAAACACATTTTACTTAGTATTTAATCAACTGTAAATAATACTGTGAGTGGTCTAGTTTTCTGAAGCATAGCATATAAAATTGGAGCATATAAAATACTGCAACCAATTATGTAAAATTTTTCTTTATTTTGGTTTTAGAATGCGATCCCTGGGAGAATGGGTGCACAGATCTATAACACTTCAATAAAAAATCTGGGGAAAGAATCTGGCCCGTATTTGTTTCATCTTTAAAATATAAATGATAGATAGTACTAAGTGGTTAATAAGATCCATTCTTGGTACTAGAATTTCTTGATTTAGTTGGAATGGATGGTCTTTGGAAGTAGTAACCTAAAGTATTCACACAGGGACTGATTGAATATCTGCCACAGAAAAGGGGTTCAATATGAAGACAACCTTTAGAAGAGAGGCTGAATTTAAAACTAAGTGATGCAAAGCCCTCCCTGCCCTCAGGTAGAGAAAATATGCCATTTGGAGGTAGATCTGAAGTCCACAGCCTAGAACAGAGGGTTTGATGTCCCAGAGACTATTACTTAAAAGTCCAATTGGGTAATCAGATGCGTATAATATGTAACCTGCCTTAATGACTAAAGAAATGGCTAGCGGTTTATAGCAGTTGCAGAACATCAGATGGTTTTTTGTGTCAGTTTTCTCTAAAATCCTTTTAAATTCCATTTGAAATATAAGAATTCATGCTAATAATGCCACAGAATGAACACATTTTTTTTCTTCTAACCCCTCACTTCTGTATAAAATAACCCCAGTGTGTGATTTCTCACCATGCAATATGCTCAAAACAGTTGCTTTACATAAACAAAAGAATAAACAGCCCCTCAAGACACTGCCTCAACAGGCTGCCATTTGAATGAGGTTTGTGATTACAGAGCTTCTGAAATCTTATCCAAATGAAAGTCCCCCTCTATTTGTTTTCAGAATGATACTGATTTTGTTTGTTCCTGTCGCTGCCCAACATATTTTCCTGGAACACTTTTCTCCCTACTGGTATGTCAGTGTGTGCTTTGAAAGCTTTTTCAAATTTAACCTAACGGAGAAGATAACTGTGCAGCCAAATCTTTATCCTAAAGAAGGATGAAGAAAAAGAGGACAAGAGAGAGAAGATCACTTCATTCCTTCTGATAGACTTGTGAAGAAGCATCAGCACTTTCTGAAAACCAAACTGTAATAACATATAGGATTGAATTTACAAAATCTTTCAGTTTGGCAAGGGACTCATCTTATTCACTGAGGATGTGCCCTATACTCAGGACCCAAATCCCTGTAAATCTTAACAATCAACTAAATTATTATGCCTTTTTATGTTTAGGAAATTTACAAAATGTCATTTTAAGACACTACCAACCACTCTTAAATGCTGATTCCAAAAAAAAAAAAAGAAAGAAAGGATAAGAATTCTAGAAAATAAGAGACAAATTGGAATAAAAAGCAGTGCATGTTTGTTCACAGCCTTGAGTTTGATTTCCTGTTTTGTTTTTGTAGGGAAATGTCTTATGTCAGAGCAAGGGTATGGTGGAGGAATGGGGGGAAGCCATGGGTGCCACACTGGAATTAAATCCATGCAAGGCTGAAAAAATTGGAGACTGGACAGTGGAGAAGTGAAAGTAGAATATGAGGAGCCCCCATGGGAGACCATCTATTTTTTCCTACAGTCTAATCAACCTGGCTCAGTGAGCTGCGCCTACCCCATCCCCGAGGCAAGCTGAAGTCAAAGAGGAAAAGATGGTTATGATCTCGGTGTGCATGCATACACACACACACACACACACACACACACACACACAAGACCAGCACAGCTCTTCT
The DNA here is from genome assembly GCF_022837055.1 of Prionailurus viverrinus. Lineage (NCBI taxonomy): Eukaryota > Metazoa > Chordata > Mammalia > Carnivora > Felidae > Prionailurus > Prionailurus viverrinus. Next base: position 45,801,841 of record NC_062579.1, on the reverse strand, counting down.
GGTGTAGTCTATGCTGCTCACATTGTGTCATGGCGCCTGCGGTGCAGGGATAGGTGGTCAGAGCGAGAGAAGCTACGGTTGCAGTCTGTGCACTGGAAGGGCTTGATGCCTGTGTGCTTGCGGAAATGGCGGGTGAGCTCATCTGAACGAGCAAATTTCCAGGAACAGCCATCCCAGGTACATTTATAAGGCTTCTCTCCTAAAAAGGGGATATGACAAAACAAAGGGAGTCAGAGAAGAGATATTTGGATACTGGAAAGAGAACAGAGTACTTAATCTTTTAATCAAGGCTTTGGTCAAAATTTGTGGCAATCACTTTGAAGAAATTTTCTCTATCCTTACAGATGTACTAAAGAAGAGCCAAAAATGGTAGAGTAGAAACCACACAGGTTCTGCCTGAAACAGGCCTTTGCTTGAATTCTGGCTCTACTATGTATTAGATGTGTGACTTTAAATAAGTCACTTCTCCCTGGTTCAATCTCTGTTACTTCAGCTTTAAAGGGGGATAGAAATACCTCAAGGGATGTTTGAGACATCTTTTTTTTTTTATCACAGTGAACAATAAAAAGTGGATGCAAACCCAGGTCTCTGACGCTTTCTACCATACCACATTATAGTAACTATATCCTCTCTTCTAATATATCCTAATATATACTCAAAAATAAAGCCATATACACAGACACAATGTGATTCACTAGAATAGGCCCTCAGCTAAGGCTACAGGCCTTCTGTGTAAGGTCAGAAACTCAAGGGCATGGAATGGCATTGGAAGAAGCTCATCAAACTTTTTGAAATAGCTCCATGCTTAGTATCCTTATGTTGCATCTGGATTGTATATGGGATATGTATACTCCATGTAGAAAGCTAAATGAAAGGGGCAACAAGGTGGCTCAGTAGGTGAAGTGTCTGATTCTTGGTTTTGGCTCAGATCATCATCTCACAGTTTGTGAGTTTGACTCCAGGTTCATGAGTTCAGCACAGATTCTGTGCTGACAGCACAGAGACTGCTTGGAATTCTCTCTCTCCCTTTCTCTTTTCCCCTCCCCTGCTCTCTCTGTCTCTCTCCAAATAAATAAATAAACTTAAATATTTTATAAAGTAATATAAAAAACATTAACACCGTATGACCCCCATTATGGTGTATGGATCACACACCACATATGTATATACTCAGAATAAAGGCAGTACCAATACACTTAAGTGTAAATCATGAGAAATGATTAACAGTGAGTGGATATATAGAAAATAAGGATGAGAATAGTAGAAAAGTGACTTTTCCTTTTTTCCCCATATTTCTGTATTGTTTGAATGTTTTTAAAATCATGATGTATCTTATAATAAAAATTTTTATATAGGCACAGGGAGATTTGTGGTTGGAAGATGGTGATAGACTAGGAGGACCCTAGGCCCACCTTGTCCCATGAATGCAACTTGATAACTACCAAATCATTTTAAATACCAGAGAAATCGGCCTGAAGACTGGCAGAACAAACTCCACAACTAATGATAGAGAAGATGCCACATTGAAGAAGGTAGGAAGTGAAAAGAGAGTTTGGGAGAGAAACATATTGTGGCCGCTGTGGTGGAGAGGGAGCCACAGTTACGGAGAAGGGCAAGAGTCAGACTAACAGAAAGTGGAGCACACAGGGGAAAAATCCCCATATCAATTGCTTAGAAAGAAAGAGGGACTGAATTTCATGAGTTCTCACAATAAGCAGGGCTTAAAGCCTAGAGTTTTAAAGGTCAGTGGGCTTGGATGGGTTAGAGCCTGGAGGACATAGCGGCTTCTGGAGAGAAGGCAGGCAAATAAAGAAACACACACACACACACACACACACACGCACACAACAATGGACATACAGCATGGAAACTTCTAACAGAGAAGTGCCAGGGGCACAGAGTGGGAAGGTTATTTACTCATCTCAGAGCATATCCAAGACAGGCAGTGTTTATGGAGAGACCCTTCTAGGAACAAAGGAACTGGCTGGTGCCATTTCCCTCCCTTGTCCTTTAGCATAAGCACAGGGCAACCTGTGGAAACCAGCACATTGTCTGTACTCTCTACCTCACCTGATTGTACCAAGTCTCCCTACCCCATGTTCTGGTGTAACCACTACTCCAAGTCTAGCTTGCCTCAGTCCCAGAACAGTGGCTGCCCTTCCCCAGAAGACTGCCTCAAAACTCTGCTCAAATTGTGTCTCCCAACTTGGGAGTTTTGTAGAGACTCAGTTTCAGCAGCAGTGGCAAAAGGTCTCATTTCACAAACAGACCAAAGCACAACTAGTTAAAAAGCACCACATTTAGGTCATGGACCAAACACTTCCCATAACACCACAGTAGACAAGATAGCCTCTACAGATGACTGGCCTGAGGGATAAAGTCGTCAGGACAAAACAGCAGAACACAAACAGCACACAATGGAGACACTTTGGGAAGTGTGAGCACTTGGGGAACCGGAGTCACCACAGAACAGGGCACTACAGGACTTCTTCATGAAACCATTACCCTCAAGAACAGGTGGCATAACTTTCTTAACACACAGAAACAGACAAAGAGACTTAGACAAAATGAAAAGAAAGATAAATTTATTCCAAATGAAAGAAAAGGATGAGGACACAGCCAGAGACCTAAGCAAAACCAATATAAGTAACATGCCTGAAAGATCATCTAAAGTAATGATCATAAGGAAACCCAATGGGTTTGAGAAAAGAGTGGAAGACATGAGTGAGACCCTTAACATTGAAATGAGGAATACCATAACAGAGATAAAAGGGCCAATACACAAAATGACAAACACACTTGATGGAATTAACAGCAAGCTGGAAAAAGGAAAGGAACATATTAGTGAACTAGAATATACAGTACCATTACTCTAATCAAGATGAACAGAAGAAAGAAAAAAGAATTATGCAAAATAAGAGTTAGGGAAATCAGTAACTACATCAGACATAATAACATTCATATAATAGGAGTCCCAGAAAAATAGAGAGAGAGAATGGACAGAAAACTTATTTGAGGAAATAATAGCTGAAAATTTCACTAATCTGGGGAAGGAAACAGGTATCCAGATCAGGGAAGCACAGAGAACTGCCATCAAAATCAACAAAGGCAGACCCAAACCAAGACATGTAGTAATTAAGTTGGCAAAAATAAGTTATAAAGAAACATTTTTAAGGCAGCAAGACAAAAGAAGACAATAAGTGACAAGGGGAACCTATAAGGCAGAAGATTTTTTTAACAGAAACTTTGCAAGTCAGAAGGGAGTGGCATGATATATTCAAACTGCTGAATGGAAAAAAATACGCAGCCAAGAACACTCTGTCCAGCAAAGCTATCATTCAGAATAGAAGGAGAGATAAAGAGTTTTTCAGGCAAACAAATACTAAAGAAGTTCCTGAGCACTAAACCAGCCCTGCAATAAATATTAAAGGGGATTCTTTGAGTGGAAAAAAAAAGATCAAAAGTGACAGTCTGAAGGTAGGAAACACAAAAACAATAAAAATGAATATTTTTGTAAAAAATGGGTCAACAAACTCACAAAATAAAAGGATGTAAAATATAAAAACATTTACCCAAAACATGGGGAGGGGAGGAATGGAAAATGGGTTCAAATTTAAATGACAACTTAATATAGACCACTATATGCAGAAGAGGCTATACACAAACCTAATGGTAACTATATATCAAAAACCACTAATAAGTTGGGGAAAAGATGACGATGGAGTAGGAGGACCCTAAGATCACCTTGCCCCATGAACACAACCAGAGGAAATCACAAGGGAATGCACAAGAATGAGTGCTTCCCAAAGCCACTGTCGGTAAAGCGGGGGAGGGGGGGGCTGAAATTCCTGAGTTCTTGCAATCAATAGAGCTTAAAACTTGTAGTTTTAAAGGATAGCAAACTTGGATGGGATAGAGCCCAGAAGGCACTTCACAGCTCCAAGAGAGTAAGCAGGCAAATAATAACCCAGTGGGAGACAGTATGGAAACAGCAATCTGAAGAGTGCCTCAGGCACATGAAGTGAAGACAATTCACTCTTCTGAGTGTGTCCCTGAGTGGCACCTTTCCCAGAGACATCTCTCTGGGAAAAAGGGAGCTGGCTGGTGCCATTTCCCTCCTATTCCCCTCAGCATAAACAGAGCCACCTGCTGGAAACAGTTCAGTGCTGACACTGGCTGCCTAATTTGCATACACCAGGCCCCACACCCCTGCACTCTAATGGGACAGCCCTTCTCAGTTATGCTTACCTGAACTGAGTGCAGCAGACTTCTCCCTAAGACCAGCACAAACAGCTGCCCACAACACATTTCCGACCAGAGAGGTCTGCATGGCCCCATTTCTGAGGAGATGGTGACAGGTCTCATTTCATAAGCACACCAGAGCATAACAAGTTAAAACTCACCACATTCAGGCCAAGAACCAAACACTTCCCACAGTAGGCAAGAAAAGTCTGTGAAGACAACTGGCCTGAAGGATAAAGCAGCCAAGACACAATAGCAGAGTGCATGCAGCAAACACCAGAGACACTCCTTGAAGTACCAGTCCCTGAGCACTACATGACCTCTTCCTAAGGCCATTATTTTCAGAAACAGGAGACATAAGTGGCTTTTCTAATACAAAGAATAAGGCAGAGACTTAAACAAAACGCAAAGATGGAGGAATTTATCCCAAATGAAGGAACAAGAAGAGGCCATGGGGAAAGATATAAGGGAAACAGATATAAGTAACATGCCCGATGGAGAATTAACAGCACCAATCATAAGGATACACACTGAGCTTGCGAAAAGTATACAAGAGATCAGTGAGACCATTACTATAAAGATAAAAGACTTAAAAAAGAATCAATCAGAGATGAAAAGTGCAATAAACAGGATTAGAAATACCCATGATGCAAGGGAGAGCAGGCTGGAAGAAGCAGAGGAGTGAATTATAGACCTAGAAGACGAAGTAATGGAAAGCAATTAAGCTAACCAAAAGAGAGAAGGAAGAATTATGAAACATGGGAACAGATTTAGGGAATTCAGAGACTCCATCGCACATAATAACATCCCTATTATAAAAGTCCAAGATGAAGCACAGAAAAAAAGGGGGGACACAACATTTATTTGAAGAAATTAATAGCTGAAAACTTCCCTACTCTGGGGAAGGAAACAGAGAACCAGATACAGGAGGCAGATAACTCCCATCAAAATCAACAAAAGCAGGTCATTAACAAGACATTTTGTAATTAAATTTGCAAAATGTGATAAAGAAAAATCTTAACAGTAGGAAGACAAAATAATTCCTTAACATAAAAGAAAAACACATAAGGCTATCTGGAGATTTCTCAACAAAAATAGGAGCAAGGTAGAAGTGAATGGCATGGTATATTCAAAGTGCTGAATGGGAAAAAATCTGGAGCCGAATGCCTGATTTAGCAAGGTTATCATTCAGAATAGGAGGAGAGATAAATAGTTTCCCTGAAAAATAAAAACTAAAGGAGTTCATGACCACAAAACCATCCATGCAGGAAATATTAAAGGGAACTCTTTGAGTGAAAAGGAGAGACCAAAAGTGACAAAGACCAGAAAGGATTAGAAAAAGAAAATCTTCAGAAACAATATCAAAAGATGTAACAAAATGATACTAAATCCATATCTATCAGTAATTGATTTGAATGTAAATGGAATAAATGCTCCATCAAAAGACATAGGATGTCAGAATAAATGTTAAAAAGACCCATCTCTATGCTTCCTACAAGAGATTCATTGTAGACCTTAAGACACCTAAAGATTGAAAGTGAGGGGAAGGAGAGGCATTTTTCGTACAAATGGGTGTCAAAAGAAAGAGTAGTAATACTTACATCAGACAAACTAGAATTTGAAACAAACACTAACATGAGACAAATAATGGCACTATATAATCATAAAGAGGAAATCAAGCAAGGAGATATACAATTGGAAATATTTATGCACTTGATATGGGATCACCCAAATATATAAAACAATTAATGATAAACATAAAGGAACTTATTGACAATAATATAATAATTTTTAACACCCCACTTACATCAATGGACAGATCAAATAAACAGAAAATCGACAAAGAATCAATGGTTTTGAATGACACACTGGACCAGATGGACTTAACAGATATATTCAGAACATTCCTTCTTAAAACAGTAGAATACACAATCTTTTCAAGTGCACAGGGAACATTATGCAGAACAGATTATACATTAGGTCACACAATAGGCCTCAACAAATACAGAAAGATTGAAATAATACCATGGACCATTTTTTTGACTACAACTCTTATGAAACTAGAAGTACATTACAACAAAATCTGGAAAGATGAAAAATACAAAAGGTTACACAACATACTACTAAACAATGAATGGGTCAGCCAGAAAATAAAAGAAGAATAAAAAAAAACAGACAGGGAAACACATGAAAATGACAACACAATGCTCCAAATACTGAGATGCAGCAAAAGTGGTCCTAAGAGGGAAATATATAGCAATACAGGGTTACTCCAAGAAGAAAAATCTCAAGTAAACAATCTAACCTTATACCTAAAAAAGCTAGAAAAAGAACAAAGCCCAAAGCCAGTAGAAGGAATGAAATAATAAAAATTAGATCAGAAATAAACGATATAGAAAAAAAAGAGATAAATAAAATGAGGATGTGGTTCTTTGAAAAAATTAATAAAATTGACAAACTCCTAGACAGAGTTATCAAGAAGAAAATGCAAAGGACACATATAAATAAAATCACAAATGAGAGAAGAGAAATAAAAACCAACACCACAGAAATACAAACCATTATAAGACAATATTATGAAAAACTACATGCCAACAAATTGGACAAGTTGGAAGGGATGAATAAACTTCTAGAAACATATAAACTACCAAAACTAAAACAGGAAGAAATATAACACTTGAGCACCCCAATAACCAGCAATAAATATATAACAACATATACATCTGTTGTGAAATAAGCCAGAGAAAGACACATACTATATGATTTCATTCATATGTGGAATTTAAGAAAGTAAAGGGCAAAAGGAGAAAGAGAGAGGCAAGCCAAGAAACAAACTCTTAACTACAAAGAACAAACTGATGGTTACCAGAGGGGAGGTGGGTTTGTGTGAGTAAAAGGTGTAATGGGAATTAAGGAGTGCACCTGTTGTGATTAGGCTTGTGTGATGTATATTGTTGTTGAATCACTATTTTGTACACTTGAAACCAATATAACATGGAATATTAACTATACTGCAATTTAAAATAAAATAAAATATATATTTAAAAAAGTATGGTGATTGCTAGTGGCTGGTGGGGTGTATGGTGAGATGTTGATAAATGGTACAAAGTGTTAGTTTTGCAGGATACATAAGTCCTGGAGATCTAATGGAAAACCATTTGACTATAGTTAACAATGTTGTACTGTATACTTGAAGTTTGCTAAGAGGTTAGAACTTAGGTGTTTCCATCACCAAGAAAGTAACTATGAGGTAAAGAATATGTTAATTAACTTGATTGTGGTGTATATTTCACAATGTATACATATATCATATCACAAAATTGCATATATTAAATATATACAATTTTATTTTTCAAGTTTTTATTTAAATTCAAGTTACTTGACACACAGTTGTAATGTTAGTTCCAGGTATACAATACAGTGATTCAACACTTCCCTACAACTATTGCTCATCACAAGTGCACTCCTTAATTCCCATCACCTATTTAACATCCCCTCACCCACCTCCCTTCTCGTAACAATCACTTTGTTCTCTACAGTTAAGAGTATGTTTTTTCATTTTTTCCCTGTGCTGGATTGTTTTGTTTCTTAAATTCCACATATGAATGAAATCCTATGGTATTTGCCTTTCTCTGACTGACTGACTTTGCTTAGCATAATACTTTCTAGCTCCATCCACATCATTACAAATGGCAAGATATCATTCTAAGACTCAGTAATATTACATTGTATATGTGTGTGAATACACACACACAAACACACACACACACACACTACATATTATTTATCCATTCAGTAGTCAGTGGACACTTGGGCTGTTTCCATAATGTGGCTCTTGTAGATAATGCTGCTATAAGATCAGGGTGCATGCATTAATTTCAGTTAGTATTTTTGTATTCATTGTGTAGATACCTAGTAGTGCAATTGCTGGGCCATAGGGTAATTCTATTTTTAATTTTTGAAGAACCTCCATACTGTGTTCCAGAGTGGCTGCACCAGTGTGCATTCCCACCAACAGTACACAAGTGTTCCTTTTTCTCCACATCCTCGCCAACACGTGTTGTTTCTTGTATTGTTGATTTTAGCCATTCTGATTGGTGTAAGGTGATATGTCTCATCATGGTTTTGATTTGTATTTCCCTGATTATAAGTGATGTTGAGTATCTTTTCATGTGTCTGGTGGCCATCTGTATGTATTCTTTGGAAAAAATATTTATTCATGTATTCTGCCCATTTTTTAACTGGATTATTCCTTGCCTAGGTGATTAATTGTATAAGTTCTTTATGAATGTTGGATACTAACCCTTTATCAGATATGTCATTTGCAAATATCTTCTCCCATTCTATAGGTTACCTTCTTTTTTTATTGATTTTTTACTTAGTTGTGCAGAAGCTTTTTATTTTGATATAGTCTTAACAGTGTATTTTTTGCTTTTGTTTCCTTGTGTTAGGAGAGATATCTAGAAATAAATTTCATTGGCCAATATCAAAGAAGTCACTGCCTGTGTTCTTCTCTAGGATTTTTATGGTTTCAGTTCTCACATTTAGGCCTTTAATCCATTTTGAATTTATTGTTTGTATGGTGTAAGAAAGTGGTCCACTTATTATTTTGCATGTTGCTGTCCAGTTTTCCCAACACCATTTGTTGAAGACACATTCTTGATCCCATTTAATATTCTTTCCTACTTCTTTGAGGATCAGTTGGCCATATAGTTGTGCGTTCATTTCTGGGTCTTTTGTTCTGTTACATCTAAGTGTCCATTTTTGTGCCAGTACCATACTTTTTGGATTACTAAAGCTTTTTAATATAACTTGAAGTTCAGAATTGTGATGCATCAAAATTTTCTTTTTCAAGGGTGCTTTCGCTATTTGGGGTCTTGTGTGGTTCCATACAAATTTTAGAAATCTTTGTTCTAACTCTGAAAAATGCTGTTTTAATTTTGACATAAATTTTATGAAATGTGTAGATTTCTTTGTGTAGTGTAATTTTTAACAATATTTGTTCTTTCAATCCATGAGCATGGAATTTCTTTTCATTTATTTGTGTCATTTTCTATTTCTTTCATGAGTATTTACACTTTTCAGAATATGGGTCTTTAATCTCTTTGGTTACATTTATTCCTATGTTTATTGATTTTGGTGCAGTTGTAAATGTACCGTTTTGTTAATTTCTCTTTCTGTTGATTCATTATTGTTGGATAAAAATGCAACAGATTTGTGTATATTGATTTTGTATCCTAAAACTTTGCACAATTCATTTATCAGTTCTAGCAATTTTTGGTGGAGACTTTCAGGTTTTCTATATAGACTACCATATCATCTGCAAAGAGTGTAAGTTTTACTTCCTCCGTGCTGATTTCAATGCATTTTATTTCTTTTTGTTGCCTGATTCCTGTGGCTAAGACTTCCAGTATTATATTAAATAACAGTGGTGTTAGTTGACAGCAGTGTCTTTTTCCTGATTGTAGAGGAAAAGCTCTGATTTTTCTGTATTGAGGATAATATTAGTTGTGGGTCTTTCATAGATGTCCTTCATTATGTTGCGATATTCTCTCTCTTATCCTACCTTGCTGAGGGTTTTTATCATGAATGGATGTTGTAGTTTGTCAAATGTTTTTTTCCGCATCTATCGAAATGGTGGTATGGTTCTTATAATTTGTTTTATTAATGTGGTGTACCACATTGGTTGATTTGCAAATATCAAGCCAGCATTGTAACCCAGGAATAAATCCCACGTGATTGTGGTGAATAATTTTTAATGTATTGTTGGATTTGGCTTGCTAGTATTTTACTAAGAATTTTTGCATCTGTGTTTATTAAGGGTATTCTCCTTTAGTTCCCTTTTTATAATTGGTGTCTTTTTCTGGTTTGGGTAACAGGGTAATGCTTTCCTCATAAAATGAATTTGGAAGTTTTCTATCCTTTTCTATTAATTTTGGAATAGTTTATGGAAAATAGGTATTAGCTCTTCTTAAATGTTTGGTATAATTTTCCTGTGTAGCCACCTGGTCCTGGAGTTTTGTTTGTTGGCAGTCTTTGATTACTGATTCAACTATTTTTCTGGTTATTTGTCTGTTCAAGTTGTCTATTTCTTACTGTTTCAGTTTTGGTCATTTATGTTTTTAGGAAATCATCCATTTCTTCCAGGTTGTCCAGTTTTTTTTAGCATATCATTTCTCATAAAATTATTTTATAATGGTTTGTATTTCTGTGGTGTTGATTGTTATTTCTCCTCTCTCATTTGTGATTTTATTTAATTGGGTCCTTTCTCTTTTTGATGAGTCTGGCTAGAGGCTTATCTTTTTCATTAACTTGTAAAAGAACTAAGTCTTTATTTCATTGATCTTTTCTATTGTTTTTCTTTATTTTTAGCTTCTATATCATTTATTTCTTCTCTAATCTTTACTATTTCCTTCCTTATGGTAGCTTAGGCTTTGTTTTTGTTTTTATTTGTTTTGTTTTTGTTTTGTCTTTGTTGTTCTTTTAGTAGCTCCTTTAGGTGTAAGGTTGGATTGTTTGAAATTTTTCTTGCTTCTGAGATAGGCCTGTATTGCTATATACTTTCCTTTTAACACTGCTTTTGCTGCACCTTAAAGCTTTGGGACCATTGTGTTTTCACTTTCATTTGTTTCTGTGTACTTTTAAGTTTATTCTTTCATTGTCTGGTTGACCCACTTATTGCTACGTAGCATGTTGTTTCACCTGCATGTATTTGTGTTCTCTCTATAGTTTTTTTTTATGGTTGATTTCTAGTTTCATACCATTGTTATCAGAAAAGTTGTATGGTATGGTTTACATTTTTTTTTATTTGTTGAGGTCTGTTTGGTGTTATAATATTGATCTATTCTGGACAATGTTCCAAATGCACTTGAAAAGAATGTGTATTCTGTTGTTCTAGGATGGAATGTTCTGAATGTATCTGGTAGTCCATCTGGTACAGTTTGTCATTAAAAGCCATTGTTTGTTGATTTTCTGTTTAGTTCTTCTGTCCATTTATGTAAGTGGGGAGTTAAAGTTCCCTAGTATTCCCATAATTTGGCTATTGTTGAAAGTGCTGCCATAAACATTAGGGTAAAAGTGCCCCTATGCATCAGCACTCCTGTATCCCTTGCGTAAATTCCTAGCAGTGCTATTGCTGGGTCATAGGGTAGATCTATTTTTAATTTTGTGAGGAACCTCCACACTGTTTTCCAGAGCAGTTGCACCAGTTTACATTCCCACCAACAGTGCAAGAGGGTTCCCGTTTCTCCACATCCTCGCCAGCATCTAAAGTCTCCTGATTTGTTCATTTTAGCCTCTTTGACTGGAGTGAGGTGATGTCTCAGTGTGGTTTTGATTTGTATTTCCCTGATGAGTCTAAATGTTATCAACTGATGAACGGATAAAGAAGTTGTGGTTTATATATACAATAGAATACTACTTTGTGATGAGAAAGAATGAAATCTGGCCTTTTGTAGCAACGTGGAGAGAACTGGAGAGTGTTATGCTAAGTGAAATAAGTCATACAGAGAAAGACAGGTAATGTACGTTTTCACTCTTATGTGAATCCTGAGAAACTTAACAGAAGACCATGGGGGAGGGGAAGAAAACAAAAAAAAGAGGTTAGAGAGGGAGGGAGCCAAAACATAAGAGACTCTTAAAAACTGAGAACAAACTGAGGGTTCATGGGGGGTGGGAGGGAAGGGAAAGTGGGTGATGGGCATTGAGGAGGGCACCTGTTGGGATGAGCACTGGGTGTTGTATGGAAACCAATTTGACAATAAATTTCATATTAAAAAATAAAATAAATAAATAAAGTTCCCTACTGTTATTGTATTATTTTAAATTAGTTTTTTTTATATTTGTTATTAATTATTTTATATATCCGGGTGCTCTCATGTTGGGTGCGTAAATATTTACAATGATTATATCTTCTTGTTGTATTGTCTTCTTTTTATCTTTATATATTCCCCTTTTTTGTTCCTTGTTGCAGTCTTTGTTGTACATGTAGTTAGTCTAATATAAGTATTGATGCTTTGGCCTTCTTTTGACACCCATTTGCACAATAAATTTTCTTCATGCCCTCATTTTCAGTCTGAAGGTGTCTTTAGGTCTAAAATGAGTCTCTTGTTGGCAACAAATAGATGGGTCTTGTGGTTTTTTAAATCCATTCTGACACTCTTTGTCTTTTCTTGGAGTGTTTAGTCCATTTAAACTCAAAGTAATTATTGATAGGAGTGTATTTAGTGCCATTTTACTTATTTTGTCATTGTTTATAGAGATTTTCTCTAATTCTTTCTTGTCTCTGTCACTTTTGGCCTCTCCTTTGCACTCAGAAAGTTCCCTTAATATTTCCTGCTTGCCTGTTTTAGTTGTCCTGAACTGCTTTAATTTTTGTTTGCCTGGGAAATTCTTTTTAGTGTTTTTATTTAAATTCCAGTTAGTTACCATATTTGTAATATTTTTTCAGGTGTATAAAATAGTGATTCAACGCTTACATAGAACACCTGGTGTTCATCATAACAAGTGTACTCCTTAATCCTTATCACCTATTTAAAACATATCCCTACCCACCTCGCTTCTGGTAACCATTAGTTTTTGATCTATGGTAAATGGTCTGTTTCTGGGTTTGCTTCTCATTCTTTTTTCCCCCCTTTTCTCATTTGTTTTGTTTCTTAAATTCTAAATCACATGTTATTTTTCTTTCTGTGACTGTCTCATTTCAGTTAGCATACACTTCTCTATCTCCATCCATGTCATTGCTAATGGCAAGATTTCATTCTTTTTTTTTTTAAATCACTGAGTAATATCCCATTGTGTGTGTGTGTGTGTGTGTGTGTGTATACACATATACATTCCATTTTTTTTCTTCTCAGATATAGGGTTAGGGTTAGGTTTAGGGTCAGGGTAAGTGTATGTTCCTGGTATACTATAGTTTACAAAACTATAACCCTCTAAAACCAGAAGGTTATATTTAGGGTTAAGTTTAAGGTTAGGGATAGAGGTTAGGATTTAGGTTTAGGTTTAGTTATTAGGAGTTAAGGTTAGTGTTAAGGTTTATACCTAGGGTTATGGGGTCAGTTATTAGTGGGTTTATATTACTGAAAGAAGATGTTACTTAGATGACAGTTTATACATTGTAATTTCTTTTTACTTTTTTTAATATGAAATTTATTGTCAAATTGGTTTCCATACAACACCCAGTGCTCATCCCAAAAGGTGTCCTCCTCAATACCCATCAACCACCCTCCTCTCCCTCCCACCCCCACCAACCCTCTGTTTGTTCTTAGTTTTTAAGAGTCTCTTATGCTTTGGCTCTCTCCCTCTCTAACTTCTTTTTTTTTCTTCCCCTCCCCCATGGACTTCTGTTAAGTTTCTTAGGACCTATATAAGTGTGAATACATATGGTATCTTTCTATGTATGGCTTATTTTCACTTAGCATAACACTCTCCAGTTCCATCCATGTTACTACAAAAGGCCATATTTCATTCTTTCTCATTGCCACGTAGTATTCCATTTGTATATATACATTGTAATTTCAATGTGTGAAGCACCAGGCTCTTCCCTTGTACTTCTATTTCATCCATTTATAAACACACATATGTTAATTAAATAAGATGTTATTTGAATGAAGGATTATACACAGTGTAGTTTCAGTGAGATAAGGACAGGGATCTTCCTATATGCTTCTAACATATGTTTACAAACACGTATATCTTAATGAAAGAAGGTGTTACTTGAAATATACATTATATGCTACCTAGTCTCATTCAAGAAAGAATGGGTCTATTCCCACATGCTTCTACACATACATTTATAAACACATCTATATCAATGAAAGAAGTTACTTGAATGATGATTTATATACAAAGTAGTTTCAAAGAGTTAAGCATATGATTATTCCCATATGCCTTTACAGGTATGTGTAGAAACTTTTTTTTTAATTTTTTTTCCAACGTTTATTTATTTTTGGGACAGAGAGAGACAGAGCATGAACAGGGGAGGGGCAGAGAGAGAGGGAGACACAGAATCGGAAACAGGCTCCAGGCTCTGAGCCATCATCCCAGAGCCCGACGCGGGGCTCGAACTCCCGGACCGCGAGATCGTGACCTGGCTGAAGTCGGACGCTTAACCGACTGCACCACCCAGGCGCCCCTGTAGAAACTTTAATGAAATAAGATGATACTTGAAAGATTATACATAGCATGGTTTCAGAGTGTTAAGCATGCAGCTATTCCCATATGCTTCTACACATACATTTACAAACACCTGTATCTTACTCAAAGAAGACATTAGTTGAAGGATGCATTATACACATGATAATTCCAACTAGTTAAGCATACTGATACTATCATATCTTTCTACACATAACTTATATCTTAATGAAAGCAGATATTACTCGACAGAAAGTTTACACACAGTGGGTTTTTCATGTGCTAAGCATGCAGCTATTCCCATAGGCTTCTTTTTTAAATTTAAATTCCAGTTAGTTAACATACAGTATAATATTAGTTTCAGGTGCATAATTCAGTTATTCAACACTTCCAAACAATGCCAAGTGCTCTTCACAACAAGTGCATTCCTTAATCCCCATCACCAGTTTAACCCAAATTCCCACCCACCTGCCCTCTGGTAAACATCAGTTTGCTCTCTATGGTTAAAAGTTGTTTTCTTGGTTTGCTTTTTCTCTTCTTTTCTCCCATGATTGTTTTGATTTTTAAATCCCACATATGAGTAAATATATATGTGGAAATATATGAGTGAAATATGTGATATTTCACTTTCCATAATACTCTTTAGCTTCATCCACATTACTGCAAAAGGCAAGATTTCATTCTTTTTGATGGCTGAGTAATATTGGCTTTATATTATACATACCACATCTTCTTTATCCATTCATCAGTCAAAGGACATTTGGGCTCTTTCCATAATTTGGCTATTGTTGATAATGCTGCTATAAACATTAGGATGCATGTATCCCTTCAAATAAGTATTTGTGTATTCTTTACATAAATGCTTAGTAGTGCATTGCTGGATCATAGGGTAGTTCTATCTTTAACACTCTGAGGAAGATCCACATGTTTTCCAGAGTGGCTGCACCAGTTTGCATTCCCACCAACAGTGCAAGAAGATTTCCCTTTTTCCACATCCTCACCAACACCTATTATTTGCTGTGTTGTTAATTTTAGCCATTATGAAATGTGTGAGGTGATATCTCATTGTAGTTTTGATTTGTATTTCTGATGATCAGTGATGTTGAGCATATTTTCATATTTCCACTGGCCATCTTCTGTGTTCTTTGGAAAAATATCTATTCATGCCTTCTGGCTATATTTTATCTGGATTACTTGTGTGTTTTATGTTGACTATTTTAAGTTCTTTATATATTTTGGACAGTAACCCTTTACCAGACATGTTATTTGCAAAAATTTTATCCCATTCCATTGGTGGCCTTTTAGGTTATTTTGCTTGTTTGTTTCCTTTACTGTGAGATGCTTTTCATTTTGATGAAGTGGCAGTAATTTATTTTTGTTTTTGTTTCCCTTGCCTCATGAGGCATATCTAGTAAAAAGTTGGTATTGCCAATGTCAAAGATGTTATTACCTGTGTTCCTCTCTAGGATTTTAATGATTTCCTGTCTTACATTTATGTCTTTAATCCATTTTGACTTAATTTTTTGTATGGTGCAAGAAAGTGTTCAAATTTCATTCTTTGCATGGAGCTATTCAGTTTTTATATCAGAAACTTTTACCACTCCTATTATGAATGATAGTATTCCTGGATGGAGTATTCTTGGCTTCAGATTTTTCCCATTTAGTACTTTGCATATACCATTCCATTCCCATCTGGCTTGCCAGGTTTCTGTTGAGAAATCCCTGGCTATTCTTATGGGTTTTCCTTGTAGTTTAAGGACCTCTTTTGTCTTGCTGATTTTAATATTTTTTCTTTGTCACTATATTTTGCAAATTTAATTACAATATGTCTTGGGGTTAGCCTGTTCTTGTTGATTCTGGTGGGAATTCTCTGTGCCTCCTGGATCTGGATATGTTTCTGTCCCCAGATTAGGGATGTTTTCAGCTATTATTTCTTCAAATAAATTTTCTACTTCCATGTCTCTCTTTGCTTCTTCTGGGACTCCTATAGTACAAATATTATTACATTTGACAGAGTCACTGAGTTCCTTAAGTTTACTCACATGTTGTATAATTCTTCTTCTCTTTTGTTCAGCTTCATTACTTTCCGTTACTTTGTCATCTAGGTCACTAATTCATTCCTCTGCTTCTTCCATCCTGCTGTTCATTGCATCAAGCATGTTTTTAATCTCATTTATTGCACTTTTCATCTCTAATTGATTCTTTTTTTAACTCTTTGTCTCTGTCATAAGTGTCTCACTGATGGTTTGTATACTTTTCTCAAGCCCATTGTGTATCCTTATCATTGTTGCTTTAAATCAGGCATTTTACTTATATCTGTTTCACTTAGATCTCTGGGTTTAACCTTATCTATTTCTTTATTTTGGGATAAATTCCTCTGTGTTTGAGTTTTGTCTATGTCTCTGCCTTCTTCTGTATGTTAGAAAAGCTAGTTATGTTTCCTGCTCAGGAAAGTAATGGCCTTATGAAGAGGTCACATAATGTGAAGGCTTGGCACTTCACCAAGTATCTCTGGTGTGTTTTGCATGTGTACTGTTCTTGTATTTTGTCTGCTCTTTCAGGTCTGTCATCTGCTGAGGCTCTCCTTGCCTACTGTTGGTAATGTTTGGTTCCTGGCTTGAATATGGCACGTTTCAACTAGTTGTGCTTGGTCTGCTTGTGAAATGATATCTGTCACCATCTTTATTGGTACTGAGGCTCTACAGTACTCTCAGGTCAGGAGATGTGGTGTGGGCAGGTGTTTGTGCTAGTCTTATGGGGGAGGGGCCTGCTTGAAGGGACTGAGGCAAGTTTGACTGTAAAGGGCAGACCCACCTGTGTATGGGACAATGGGGCTTTGTGTATGAAAGTTAGGCAGCCAATGTCTGCACTTGCTGCTTCCTGCAGGTGGCTTTGTGTTTATGCTGAGGGGTGGGTAGAGGAAGTGACACATGCCACCTCCTTTGTTCCTGTAAATGTATCTCCATGAGTACTACCTCTCAGGGACTTGTTCTGAGGAAAGCAAATAATATCTCTGCTCAATGCCCCAGGCACTCTTCAGTTCACTGTTTCCATGCTGTCTACCCTTTGGTGTCTTGCCCTCTTTCTCTCTAGGAGCAGAGCAGTGCCCTTCTGCTATATCCCAGTCTAGCTTGCTGACCTTTAAAAGTCTAAGCTCTAAGCCCTGCTGATTGCATGAAGTCAGGAAATTTAGCACCTTTCTTTTTCCAAGCCAATGACTTTGGGTAAATATTTTCCTTGTGTGTTCCCCTGTGTGGTCCTCTCTCAACTTTCTCTGTTGAAAGCATGGATCCCTTCCCTCTGCAGCAACAGCAATGTTTCTTTCCTAAATCACGTGACCACACTTCCTACCTTCTTTGGTGTGACCCCTGTCTTTTTAGCTGTGTAATTTGTTCTGTATGTCTTCAGGTATATTTCTGGAATATTTAGGTTGATTTGATAGTTATCTGGCTGTGTTCATAGGACAAAGTGACCTAGGGTCCTCCTACTCCATTACCATTTTCATTTACCTCAAATATATACAATTTTAATTGTCAACTAGAGTTTATCAAAGTTAGAGGCAAAAGAATTAATCAAGACAAAAAGGCTAAGGGGTGTGGCAGTGAGATTGGAACTGAGAGAACCTTAATAATAGCTAATATTTGCTGAGTGTTTACTGTATGTCAGATATTATTATAAGTGTTTTTCACTATTAATATGCAGATAGTAGATAAGAAAACCAAGGCTGAAAATGGTGGAGTAACTTTCAGCTAATGATAGTAGACTGGGAAGTCAAATCCAGACAATGTAGCTCCACAATATATGCTCTTGGCATACATTGTCTACATCCTCAATAAAAGAACTATTTGAAGAAAGAAATAATAGAACTTCAGAAACAAATAACTGAGATCATAAAAGAATGTTAAAAATCAATGATCAATTTTGAGCCAGGGTGATTGGGTGGTCCCATTCTTAAACAGTAGAACTTGAAAGTTGTTTAGTAGGAATTGTTGTATCTGCAACTCTTGCTTTGTATAATTGTAAGCTCAGTGGAGATGAACAGCTGTGCTGTATGCTACAGGTGGTATCCAAATAAACATGGACCTCATGGTTTTCTGCTGAGAGAATATCTACCAGAGACAGGGATATTATTCTCTGGGCCCCTTGCAATGAACTCTAATCTTTGGACATCAATGGAGAGGGCATTTATGCAGCTACCTCAGTTTTAAAGAACCTGTGGAATACCAGGAATAGAGAAAAGTATACCTTGGTTGAATAACAAGGTTTGATTCCATGGCAATTTTCCCACTACTGTGTTCATCATTGACAAACTCCCTATCTCTGTAAATGACACCTCTGTACACACAGCCCCCCAAAACAGAAATCTGACAGTTGTAAGTGTCCTTTCCATCTCAATACACTCATTTTTCTCCACATCCACTCCCATCCTACTAGTCAGACTTTTATAATTTTTTTTTTTTTGCCTGGATCATTACAGTAGCCTCTTAAGTGGTCTTCCACCTTTCACTCTTGCACATGAAGGTTTCTCCCACCAACCACTGTATTCAATACACCCTAGTTATGCTGATATTCTGTCAGTTATTAAAAGAAGACAAGCAGAGGGAACAGGGAAGATGGCAGCATAGGAGGACTCTGGACTCACCGCGCGTCCTGCTGATCACTTACATTCCACATACACCTGCCTAAATAACCTAGAAAACCGCCAGAGGATTAGCAGAATGGAGTCTCCAGAGCCAAGTGCAGACGAGAGGCAAACAGAAGAGGGTAGAAAAGGCGGCGAGGCGGTGTGCACTCCACGGACTGGCGGGAGGGATCCGGGGCAGAGGGGCAGCCCGCCGGCCAAGCAGAGCCCCGAGTCTCGCTTGCAAAAGCGGAGGGGCCAGACGGAGTGTGTTCTGACAGCAAGCAGGACTTAGCATCTGGGAGGTCATAAGTTATCAGCTCTGCTCAGAAAGCAGGAAGGCTGAAGGACAAAGGGAGGGAGAGTTGCTGAGCCCTGGGATGACAGAGCTCAGTTTGGCGGAGAACAAAGGTGCTAGCCAGCGCCATCTCCCTCGCCCATCCCCAGCCAAAATCCCAAAGGGAACCAGTTCTTGCCAGGGAACTTGCTTGCTCTGTGCAAACACCCAAAGCTGTGCTTCTGTGCAGCCGTCCCTCCAGCAGCGGGTCTGACTCCCACCTGCTGCCACAGGGCCCCTCCTGAAGTGGATCACCTAAGGAGAAGCGAGCTAAGCCTGCCCCTCCTGCCCCCATGCACCTTGCCTACCCACCCCAGCTAATACGCCAGATCCCCAGGACCACAACACTGGCAGTGTGCAAGTAGCCCAGATGGGCCACGCCACCCCACAGTGAATCCCGCCCCTAGGAGAGGGGAAGAGAAGGCACACACCAGTCTGACTCTGGCCCCAGCGGTGGGCTGGGGGCAGACCTCAGGTCTGACTGCAGCCCCACCCAACTCCAGTTATACACCACAGCACAGGGGAAGTGCCCTGCAGGTCCACACCACTCCAGGGACTATCCAAAATGACCAAACGAAACAATTCCCCTCAAAAGAATCTCCAGGAAATGACAACAGCTAATGAACTGATCAAAAAGGATTTAAATAATATAACAGAAAGTGAATTTAGAATAATAGTCATAAAATTAATCGCTGTGCGTGAAAACAGTATAGAGGACAGCAGAGAATCTCTTGCTACAGAGATCAAGGGACTAAAGAATAGTCAGGAGGAGCTGAAAAACGCTTTAAACGAGATGCAAAAAAAAAAAAAAATGGAAACGTCCACAGCTCGGATTGAAGAGGCAGAGGAGAGAATAGGTGAACTAGAAGATAAAATTATGGAAAAAGAGAAAGCTGAGAAAAAGAGAGATAAAAAAATCCAGGAGTATGAGGGGAAAATTAGAGAACTAAGTGATACAGTAAAAAGAAATAATATATGCATAATTCGTATCCCAGAGGAGGAAGAGAGAAGGAAAGGTGCTGAAGGTGTACTTGAAGAAATAATAGCTGAGAACTGCCCTGAACTGGGGAAGGAAAAGGCACTGAAATCCAAGAGGCACAGAGAACTCCCTTCAGACATAACTTGAATCGATCTTCTGCATGACATATCATAGTGAAACTGGCAAAATACAAGGATAAAGAGAAAATTCTGAAAGCAGCAAGGGATAAACGTGCCCTCACATATAAAGGGAGACCTATAAGACTCGTGACTGATCTCTCTTTTGAAACATGGCAGGCCAGAAAGGCATGGCAGGAGATCGTGAATGTGATGAACAGAAAAAATTTGCAGCCGAGAATCCTTTATCCAGCAAGTCTGTCATTTAGAATACAAAGAGAGATAAAGGTCTTCCCAAACAAACAAAACTAAAGGAATTCGTCACCACCAAACCAGCCCTACAAGAGATCCTAAGGGGAATCCTGTGAGACAAAGTACCAGAGACATTGCTACAAGCATAAAACATACAGACATCACAATGACTCTAAAACCGTATCTTTCTATAACACTGAATGTAAATGGACTAAACGCTCCAACCAAAAGACATAGGGTATCAGAATAGATTAAAAACCAAGACCCATCTATTTGCTGTCTACAAGAGACTCATTTTATACCTGAGGACACCTTTAGAGAGGGAAGGGATGGAGAACTATTTATCATGCGACTGGAAGCCAAAAGAAAGCTGGAGTAGCCATACTTATATCAGACAAACTAGACTTTAAATTAAAGGCTGTAACAAGAGAGGAAGAAGGGAATTATATAATAATTACAGGGTCTATCCATCAGGAAGAGCTAACAGTTATAAATGTCTATGTGCCGAGTATGGGAGCACCCAAATATATAAAACAATTACTCATAAACATAAGCAACCTTATTGATAAGAATGTGGTCATGGCAGGGGCCTTTAACACTCCACTTACAGAAATGGATAGATCATCTAGACACACGGTCAATAAAGAAACAAGGGCCCTGAATGTTACATTGGATCAGATGGACCTGACAGATGTATTTAGAACTCTGCATCCCGAAGCAACAGAATATAGTTTCTTCTCGAGTGCACATGGAACATTCTCCAAGATAGATCATATACTGGGTCACAAAACAGCCCTTCATAAGTATACAAGAATTGAAATCATACCATGCATACTTTCAGACCACAATGCTATGAAGCTTGAAATCAACCACAGGAAAAAGTCTGGAAAACCTCCAAAAACATGGAGGTTAAAGAACAGCCTACTAAAGAATGAGCGGGTCTACCAGGCAATTAGAGAAGAAATTAAAAATATATATGGAAACAAATGAAAATGAAAATACAACAATCCAAATGCTTTGGGATGCAGCGAAGGCAGTCCTGAGAGGAAAATACATTGCAATCCAGGCCTATCTCAAGAAACAAGAAAAATCCCAAATACAAAATCTACCAGCACACCTAAAGGAAATAGAAGCAGAACAGCAAAGGCAGCCTAAACCCAGCAGAAGAAGAGAAATAATAAAGATCAGAGCAGAAATAAACAATATAGAATCTAAAAAACTGTGGAGCAGATAATGAAACCAAGAGTTGGTTTTTTGAAAAAATTAACAAAATTGACAAACCTCTAGCCAGGCTTCTCAAAAAGAAAAGGGAGATGACCCAAATAGATAAAATCATGAATAAAAATGGAATTATTACAACCAATCCCTCAGAGATACAAACAATTTTCAAGGAATACTATGAAAAATTACATGCCAACAAATGGGACAACCTGGAAGAAATGGACAAATTCCTAAACACTCACACACTTCCAAAACTCAATCAGGAGGAAATAAAAAGCTTGAACAGACCCATACCCAGCGAAGAAATTGAATCGGTTATCAAAAATTTCCCAACAAATAAGAGTCCAGGACCAGATGGTGTCCCAGGGGAGTTCTACGAGACGTTTAAAGCAGAGATAATAGCTATCCTTCTCAAGCTATTACAAGAAATAGAAAGGGAAGGAAAACGTCCAGACTCATTCTATGAAGCCAGTATTACTTTGATTCCTAAACCAGACAGAGACCCAGTAAAAAAAGAGAACTACAGGCCAATATCCCTGATGAATATGGATGCAAAAATTCTCAATAAGATACTAGCAAATCGAATTCAACAGCATATAAATAGAATTATTCACCATGATCAAGCCGGATACATTCCTGGGATGCAGGGCTGGTTCAACATTCACAAATCCATCAACGTGATACATCACATTAATAAAAGAAAAGATAAGAACCATATGATCCTGTCAATCAATGCAGAAAAGGCCTTTGACAAAATTCAGCACCCTTTCTTAATAAAAACCCTTGAGAAAGTCGGGATAGAAGGAACATACTTAAAGATCATAAAAGCCATTTATGAAAAGCCCACAGCTAACATCATCCTCAATGGGGAAAAACTGAGAGCTTTTTCCGAGATCAGGAACACGACAGGGATGCCCACTCTCACCGCTGTTGTTTAACATAGTGTTGGAAGTTCTAGCATCAGCAATCAGACAACAAAAGGAAATCAAAGGCATCAAAATTGGCAAAGATGAAGTCAAACTTTTGCTTTTTGCAGATGACCTGATATTATATATGGAAAATCCGATAGACTCCACCAAAATCTGCCAGAACTGATACATGAATTTAGCAAAGTTGCAATATACAAAATCAATGTACAGAAATCAGTTGCATTCTTATATACTAACAATGAAGCAACAGAAAGACAAATAAAGAAACTGATCCCGTTCACAATTGCACCAAGAAGCATAAAATACCTAGGAATAAATCTAACCAAAGATGTAAAGGATCTGTATGCTGAAAACTATAGAAAGCTTATGAGGGTTTTTGAAGAAGATATAAAGAAATGGAAAGACATTCCCTGCTCATCCATTGGAAGAATAAATATTGTCAAAATGTCAATACTACTCAAAGCTATCTACACATTCAATGCAATCCCAATCAAAATTGCACCAGCATTCTTCTCGAAACTAGAACAAGCAATCCTAAAATTCATATGGAACCACAAAATGCCCTGAATAGCCAAAGTAATTTTGAAGAAGAAGACCAAAGCAGGAGGCATCACAATCCCAGACTTTAGCCTCTACTACAAAGCTGTACTCATCAAGATAGCATGGTATTGGCACAAAAACAGACACATAGACCAATGGAATAGAATAGAAACCCCAGAACTAGACCCACAAACGTATGGCCAACTCATCTTTGACAAAGCAGGAAAGAACATCCAATGGAAAAAAGACAGTCTCTTTAACAAATGGTGCTGGGAGAACTGGACAGCAACATGCAGAAAGATGAAACTAGACAACTTTCTCACACCATTCACAAAAATAAACTCAAAATGGATAAAGGACCTGAATGTGAGACAGGAAACCATCAAAACCCTAAAGGAAAAGACCTAGCAGGAAAGACCGCTCTGACCTCAGCCGTAGCAGTGTCTTACTTGACACATCCTGAAAGGCAAGGGAATTAAAAGCAAAAATGAATTACTGGGACCTTATGAAGATAAAAAGCTTCTGCACAGCAAAGGAAACAACCAACAAAACTAAAAGGCAACCAACAGAATGGGAAAAGATATTTGCAAATGACATATCGGACAAAGGGCCAGTATCCAAAATCTATAAAGAGCTCACCAAACTCCACACCCGAAAAACAAATAATCCAGTGAAGAAATGGGCAGAAAACATGAATAGACACTTCTCTAAGGAATACATCCGGATGGCCAACAGGCACATGAAAAGGTGCTCAACGTCGTTCCTTATCAGGGAAATACAAATCAAAACCACACTCAGATATCACCTCACGCCAGTCAGAGTGGCCAAATGAACAAATCAGGAGACTATAGATGCTGGAGAGGATGTGGAGAAACGGGAACCCTCTTGCACTGTTGGTGGGAATGCAAATTGGTGCAGCCGCTCGGGAAAACAGTGTGGAGGTTTCTCAGAAAATTAAAAATAGACCTACCCTATGACCCAGCAATAGCACTGCTAGGAATTTACCCAAGGGATACAGGAGTACTGATGCATAGGGGCACTTGCACCCCAGTGTTTATAGCAGCACTCTCAACAATAGCCAAATTATGGAAAGAGTCTAAATTTCCATCAACTGATGAATGGATAAAGAAATTGTGGTTTATGTACACAATGGAGTACTAGAGGACAATGAGAAAGAACGAAATATGGCCCTTTGTAGCAACGTGGATGGAACTGGAGAGTGTGATGCTAAGTGAAATAAGCCATACAGAGAAAGACAGATACCATATGTTTTCACTCTTATGTGGATTCTGAGAAACTTAACAGAAACCCATGGTGGAGGGGAAGAAAAAAAAAGAGGTTAGAGTGGGAGAGAGCCAAAGCATAAGAGACTCTTAAAAACTGAGAACAAACTGAGGGTCGATGGGGGGTGGGAGGGAGGGGAGGGTGGGTGATGGGTATTGAGGAGGTCACCTTTTGGGATGAGCACTGGGTGTTGTATGGAAACCAATTTGACAATAACTTTCATATATTGAAAAAAAAAAAGAAGGCAAGCTTACTCCCATATCACAGCAGCTTTTGTATTCTGCCTAGCAAAGAACACTATTTCCTCAAACTTTTGTCATAGCTCTCTCCTTCTCATGTTGACTAAATTATTTAATATATGAGCTTTGTTTAAATTTTAATTTGAACTAATATTAAAAAAACATTTATTAGACTGTTGGGGAAATTTGATATTATGAAATGTGATATCAATATTAAGAAAAATCAATATTAAGGAATTTGTATGTGATAGTAATATTGTACCTATTTTTAAAAATCTTTTATCTTTTTGGGGCGCCTGGGTGGCGCAGTCGGTTAAGCGTCCGACTTCAGCCAGGTCACAATCTCGCGGTCTGGGAGTTCGAGCCCCGCGTCAGGCTCTGGGCTGATGGCTCGGAGTCTGGAGCCTGTTTCCAATTCTGTGTCTCTCTCTCTCTCTGCCCCTCCCCCGTTCATGCTCTGTCTCTCTCTGTCCCAAAAATAAATAAACGTTGAAAAAAAAAATTAAAAAAAAAATCTTTTATCTTTTTAAAAAACATGTTGAATTATTTATGACTATGATTATATGATGTCTGTAATATTGTCCAAAATAATACACTACAGATTGGGGGAGTCAGTAGGGATGTGGAGAAAGCAAAATTGGGCAATACTGATATAATTGTTAAATTGGGTGAAGCTTACTTGAAAGTCCAGTAAACTATTTTACTTTTACATGTTGAAATTTTAAGCTCAAATATATAATATATATTTATGTTTATACACAAAAATACATATATATATACACACATATATACACACTCACACACATGTGTGTGGAATAAGCCTGTACTCTACATGAAGGAGAGGCAAAAAAAAACATCAACGAATAAGAAGAGTGCCACAGGAATGTTGGGACAATGCAACCTGGAAATTTGTCACCTGTTCAGAGCATCAGGGCACAGCAACTAGGATTCTGGTTTCCTACATACAAATCCTAACAAAGCAAGTGTTAACACAATGCATGTTTACAAGAAAGAAAGGCCCTTTTCTTATCCATGGTGTCCAAGCCTCAATTCTGAGCTAGAGATGACTGGGGAGAAGGAGTCTACAAAGCAGAGGGTATAAACTAATGATTGACGATCTACATCTGGCCCATAGGCAAGCTACTTTGATTCCATGGTGCTATAAAACTTTTTACATTATAGGCCAACATCCAAATTCTAGCATATTTCACATAAAAGTATTAATTTTCTGATTTTCTTTAATATTTGGTAAATTTGGTAAATTTGGTAATAATTAGTTGCAGTTGAGTGACAATTCTGTTTCAGAGGGGGCAGGTGCCCTCAGGTTTGACACATCCCTACCAGGTCTGCTTTACTTACTATTTTTTTAATGTGCACCCTTTTTTCTAGTGAACAAGAGCATGTTATAGGTTGGTGTATTGTGCTTAGCTCAAAAAGCCTGCTTTAATTTCACTCGGTTTAAACTGCCTTTCTGTTTTTCAATACTCAACAAAACCTGTGGCGCTGTGGTAATAAGGGAAGGAGTGGTGTCTCAGCTGCTTAATTTTAACATAAATGTTATTATTTACCAGTTAGAAAGAGCCACAGGTTCTCAGTGGGGTAATGCCTATTCAGAAGACACCAGACTTAGTGTTTTCCTAGTTTGGCTTTATAAAAGCCACATGTGAGTAAGAACAAGACATAAGAGTAAAATCCACTAATGAAGCTTGGGCCCATGTGTATAAATGGATTAGTCTTTGTTTCAAGACTTTCTTTCCTCCGATCTCTCAGACTTGTGTGTGTGTGTGTGTGTGTGTGTGTGTGTGTGTATGTTGGGGATGGAGTGGAGGTGGGCAGACCTGTATGGATTCTGCGGTGGGCTTTCAGGTGGGAGCTTTTGGTGTACACTTTGTTGCATCCTGCAAAGTCACATTGGTGAATCCGTCTTCTCTTCAAATCAAGAGACTCTTCTCCCTGCATTTGGGTCATTGCTGATGGTCTGAGCAAAGAAAGAGAGATAGGACCAAAGAATGATTTTAACGTGGAAGCTAATAAATGGACTTACATAGAGTGGGATCACCTCATACATGCATTTAATTTATGCAAATTTAACAGTAAGTCTTCAAGAGAAGAAATAATTGAAATAGTTCAAGCAATTCCCTCAACTAGGCCATTCTTTGCAGTAAGTGCAGGTCCTGAGAGGTGGTAATGTTTCCTTGGGTGTTTTCTGTTCTAGTTGTGAGCATTTCACTCTAACAAGTCTCATGCTTGTGTTTACATAAATGTATTTTTTCATACAACATCGTTGTTAAAACACAAAACAATGCCTTATTGGTTCTAACATTGGAAGACAAGAGTGCTTTAATCTTAAAGAGAGAAACATTATTCAACTGTACTTTAGAGGAAATTTGAAAAATTTTCAAGGACAAAATTGATGAAGTAGACAATTAGGACATAACACTTCCAAAACATGCATGTCCATGCACATGTGTGCACACAAACTAACACCTTTGCTGGGAAGGCAATTTACCTACAATTTACAAACATTATCATTAAATGTTTGCCATTGTGTATGAGAATTTGTTCCACTTCTATCGCAAACACACACATATATAGACAGGCCTGAAGTAAAGACAAAAGTACTCACTCTTGCTGTAGTCCCTGAACACCCTGTAAAGCTGAGGATCCACTCTTAATCTCACTCTCCTCACTGTCACTTGGGCTCTCCAGTGAAGACATGGAGGTGGGGTCAACTTTCACTAAAAGCAAAGAAAAAGACCAGTGCGAGCTACAAATATATGTGCCTCTGATATCATTTTCAGGATTCCCACTTTAGCCCACAATGAGAAGTAGCAACAAGATAGGGAAGTAAAGAAAAATAAAGATGAAAGAAGTGTATGTATATGGAAGGAACAGAAGAACTTAAAAAAATTCTAGCATAGCTAAAATTCCTTTGAGGGAAAGGTAATAAGGAACATTCTAGTACCACTGGAATGAGCTTCTCTAGGATAGTAAGTTAATGGAATAGGGTCTGGGTATGATTTAACTTTCTATCTCCAGCCCCCAGAACAAAATGTCTCCTGAAAAGTCAGGATTAATGTATGTTTGTTGAATTGAACTTTCTGAATAGTTATCTGGCTGTCCTAAGGTAAATGCCTAGGTTCACCTCAGAGATAAGAACTCCTTTGGGTTTTGTGCCCCTAAATGTCAATAAGATGAAATGCATAACTAGTACTTAGCTTGATACATGTTGGCATCCTTCCCTTCCACCTTTGTCAAGAGAAGCCCTTGAGTATCTTTTATTATCAACCACTGATATTTCTCATACCTAACAAAACTTAATCAAATGGTCACCAGTCTCCTATATCTAGTCAAAGTTTCAAAATTTCTATATAGAAGAAACTTAAGGGTGGCAATAAAGTTGGTGGGGTGGAATTTTGGCTAGTGCAGTTGCCTCTATACACTAATTGTGTATCATTCACTAAAAAGTTTTAATCATACATCTCAGTATGTATGTGTGTCTTTGCATGTGTGTGTGCACATATGTAATAAATGTAGTAGCAGACTAAAATTCTGTATACATTATGAAAAATCAAACTAAAATGTAAAGAGTGAGAAAATACAAATAGAAATGTTGATACTTATTCTTGTGTTCCAATTGTTTTGTTTACATTCCTCACTCCCCCACCTCCAAACCAAGGTGTAAGAATACCATTTTGGAGACTACTAGGCTAATGGTTTTAGCTTAAAATTACATTGAAACTTTTAAAACCTATTTTTCTTATTTAGAGTGGCTCTGATGGACTCATGGATATTATGGGTGCAATTGAAAGACCCATCATATCATTGCTTGGTGCTATCACTGCCTTGATTTCAGCAAATTCTCACTAGGGATTTTATTTTCTCATTTCCCCTTTTGTTTGTATCTCTTTCCCCATAGGAGAACTGATACCAAAATTTTAATTAGTCCCCTCAGAGGAATCTCAAAAACAAGACTGTTATAAACACTTACCATTACAACAATTAGCCACTAGTAAGTAGTGATGACATTTTAAATCAGAAAAACACAACTGCAGAGTCTCAGCAACTTGATGCTTAGTATGTTGTTTTCCAGTCTCCTACATTTGGTGATGGAGTGATTACAAGGCACTGGATTTCAAAGATAGAAAACCCTTAGAAAGTTTTTTCCTATAATGATCTAAGATCTGATTTTTAGTCATTTCCACCCACATATCTCGCTTTTGGTTTTTTAATTCATGCTAAACATTTATCAACTCCTCCTTTGACATGTGTTTGAAACCTGTCACCATCCTAACTCTCTCTTCTGATTATACTCCAACTTCCCAATGTCCTTCCTAAGGCACAATATTGAAAACTGATTATAATTCTAGAGCTGTGGTGAAGCTAAATATTTTGAACCACTCAGGGGCTAAAATTTTCTTTGATCACTTCCAATTACAAACTAAAATAGATACATCTACAGAGATGAGAACTGGCTAGGAAATAGTGGTGAAAGAAGGACTTAATTTACTCCTTTCTGAATTCTGAACTTATTTTTTAAATTAAATAAAAAGGGAAGATTGCAGCATGTGAACTCTCTCCTATACAGGTTTTCAAGTTTTTTCATCAAAGTATTTGTTGCAAGACAACTACTATCTACCACCGGGTTGGGTTCTCTAGAGATGCACAAAGGGAAATAATATCGTTTCCTTCTCGAGGAATTTGCAATTTAGTTGAGAAGAATGCCCATATGCTTGTGACACAGGCAAATAAGAAAGTAAAATGGAGGATGATAGATGCCAAATGAAGGAGAGCACCGGGAAGATGTTAATGTTTCAAAGAAGACTATTTACCTGTTAGGGAAGAGAATAGTTATGGTATTGGGAAACGCAGGTGCTAAGCCTGGCTAGAAATGTAGCACTAGAAATGTTCTTAACTTTTCCACAAAAGCATTCCTAATGGCATAGACAAATAAATGCATTTTGCTATAAAATCCGAGTGTGTTCCTTAATAAGGTTAAAACTATTTTTGACATTTGTGTCTTATTATAAAAGGTCATTAAATTTGTACATTTTCTCTTTAATAAAATTTTTAAAATATGAAATGTGATTAAATTACTTGTTATCAAATAACATACAGAATACAGAAAGATACACAGTATTTTACTCAAAAATATGCATACCCCAGGGGTGCCTGGGTGGCTCAGTTGGTTGGGCATCCAACTTGGGCTTAGGTCATGATCTCACAGTTTGAGAGTCCAAGCCCCACATCAGGGTCATTGTTGTGAGTGTGGAGCCCCCTTCAGATCTTCTAGCCCCCTCTCTCTGCCCCCCTCCCACTAACTCTCTCTCAAAAATAATAAATAAAAACTTAAAAATATATATGCATACCCCAATTTTAGAATCATGGACGAAACAAGAGAGTATTTGTACTATATTAAGCACTAAAGAGACATGATAAAAACAGTGTTTACAAATAATTATTCTTGAAGCTGTGTGCAAGAATAATTGGAAGGGATGAAATTAAATAAAAGATAGAATAATTCTAAAAGAATAAATGGAGGAAGGTGAGGCCCAGGAAAGGGGGACACTGATGCTTACCTGATCCAGCATTTTTGCCATCTCCTCCAATGAGTGGGACTGTAATGGCTGCAGGGCCCCCATCAGCAGGCAAAGTAGTATACACCATGGGAAGTGACTGTACCACTACTGGGATGGTCTTTAGGCCACCCAACTTATTTGGCAGTCTGACTGAGGGGATGGTGTGAATCACATGAAAGATCTGCTGGCCACCAGTTCCTTGAGAGGAGGCCAGGATAGACCTTGGAGTCAGAACAGTAGGGATATTTGCTGAAGTGCCTGTGTCAGACGTTGAAGTGGACACTACAAGTGTCTGGAGAGCAGGCTTTGGCTTGGGAGTGAATATTGGAGGTTGCAGCATGCTGGCAGGCTGGAGATGAGCCTTGGGCTTGCGAAAAGAGAGGTCAACTGGTTCCACCTGGGGCAGGTTGAAATCATTAGCCAGAAGTTCTTCTGGGGGCTCAATCTTGATGTCACTAAATAGTGCTGGGTTCTCCATGGGACTGGCATCTGGGAATGGTGGAGATGTCATATTCCCTCTATCTTCTGTCTTAAGAGGATCTCTGATATGAACAGAGCCAGTGACCTAGAATAAATAAATAAATGAAAGGTGCAAATATTCATTACCCTGAAAAGTCATGTGAAGAATGAAATCAAGAAATCTATATTTTCTTCTCATAGACACAATATATAGGGAGTTGAGAGAAATGAGGCAGGAGTATGAGGAAAAAGGAAAGGAAACGTTACTAAACAGTAGTACCAGGCACTGTATCAGGCAACTGATACAAATTATTTCATTTAATCTTCATAATAACCCTGAAAGATTACTTAATGTCAACATTTTCTGAATATCAACCATAAGTACTGTGCTAAGCTCAGTGACAACAAATGTAAGGGTCTAGCCACAAAGTGTATACTAACATACTAACTATAATGATAGAGTAATGTGAATAGCTTATAAGTCATACCATAAGTGATGCAGCAGATATACATTCAAGGCATTTAAGAAAAAGTAAAGGGAAAAATTCATTCTAGGCAAGATGAGAAAAGGCTTCAAGGAGGAAGAGCTATGATATATGGATCTTAGAGAATTAATAAGAATTATCTAGGCAGAAAATGAGTAAGAGAGATTTTTTGAATCTATATAGATATAACAAGAGACAATATTCTTAGGGAATAATGAAGCAGTATTGTCAATTGTATTATATGCAAAGCCAAAGTGTGAAACTTCTACATTAAAAAATATGAATTAAATGGTCACTTTATAGGTAATACATATTTGTAAAAACCCATAAAACCTCAATCTAATTTAAAACTTCCTAAAAATTTTATTAATGTAAATGTCAATGATATTTTGAACTGTGTCTGCCATTGCTAAGCAACACCCTGGTTCTTGAAGATGGCCTTGGAGATAGTGGTGTTACTTTATCCAGTTAACAAAATAAGACCTCATTCTCTCTCACAATTGGATTTGGTTTATAGGGGTTTTGAATTATGATAGATGTTCAATAATTCATCCTTTACACAGAATAAAACTATCCTTTTTTTTTACATTTGGAATATGATGGAAGGTTGAATTCAAAGAAAGGCTGGGTGATAAAGTATAATTCTTTCAAAGAGGGGAGTTACAAGTGCACAACTATTTTGGTGGTAATTAACTAGCTCCCAATGAAGGATAGATTGAAGGAAGAATAAGACTGCATTCAAAAAGGGACCATAAAGAAAGCAACAGGAATAATAATGGTGACATTTATGAAATGATTGTAAAAATTTGAATATTGGCTAGATTTTGGATGATATTAAAGAATTATTGTTAATGTTTATAGGTTTGATATAGGTTGCTGGAAGATGACAGTGGAGTAGGAGGACCCTAGGCTCTCCTCATCCCATGAATACAACTAGAATACTATCAAATCATCCTAAACACTCCAGAAATTGACCTGAAGACTGGCAGAACAAACTCCACAACTAAAGGTACAGAAGAGGCCACATTGAAGAAGGGAGGAAGGGTGGAGACATGTTTTAAGACAGAAACAGATTGTGGATGCTGCAGTGGGGAGGGAGCCACAGTCACACAGGAGAGCAAGAGACAGACTAACATAGGGGGAGCTTAAAGCCTGGAGTTTTAAAGTCAGTTGGCTTGGCTGGGATGCAGCCCAGATGGCAATGTACCGCTCTTAGAGAGAAAGCAAGCAAACAACCCAAGAACATACAGCATGGAAACAGTGATTTGAAGAGCACCTGAGTTATAGAATGGGGAGGTTATTTGCTCATTTCAGAGTGCATCCCACAGAGGCAGCATCTATGGAGAGACATTCTTGCAACAAAGAAATTGGGTGAAGCCATTTCCTACCCATTCTTCTCGGCATGAGCACAGGGCTACCAGTAGGAACAAGCCCAGCACCAATGCTCACTAACTTGTTTACACCAAGCCCCCCTCTCTGTGTTCCAGAAAACACCACCTCCCAGTATTTTCTGCCTCAGTCCCAGCACTGTATGCCCCCTACCCTAGAATACAGGCCCAAACCCTGGATTATACCCAGTGCCCCAGCTCAGGAGATTTGCAGAGTCTCAGTTCCATTCGTGGAGGTGACAGCTTTCATTTCACAAGCAGACCAGAGCATACCTAGTTAAAATGTGTCACATTCATTCCAGAGGCCAAATATTGCCCACAACAAGCAAAGAGAGCCTCTGGAACTACTGGCCTGAAGGATAAAGTGGCAGGGCAAAACAGCAGTGCACACGCAGCACACAATAGAAATACTCCCAGAAGTGCCTGGCCCTAGGGAACAGGACACTACATGGCAGGGCATTATAAGTGACAATCTGAAGGTAGGTAACACAAAAGCAATATAAACGACTATTTCTGTAAACAATAAGTCAAGGAACTCATGAAAGAAAACATCTAAAATATGACAACTTTTACCTTGAACATGGGGAGGAGAGGAGTAAAGAATTGGTTCAAACATAAATGACCATCGACTTAATATAGACTGCTATATGCAGAAGTAGTTATATACAAATAATGTTATATACAAATACCCACACATCAAAAATCACAAATACATACACAAAGAATAGAGAGAAATAAAGTCAAATATATTATTAAAGAAATTCAGCAAAGCATGAAAGAAAGGATCAAAGAAAATTTTCAGAAATAATCACATAACAAATAATACAATGACAATAAATACATATCTATCAATGATTACTCTGAATGTAAATGGACTAAACACTCCAATGAAAAAAAGCATAGGGTGATGGAATGGATTAAAAAAATATGTCTATATGCTGCCTAAAAGAGACTAATTTTAGACCCAAAGACCCCTGCAGATTGAAAGTGAGCGGACTGAGAAATATCATGAAAATACATGTCAAGAAAAGGCTGCAGTAGCAATACTTATATTAGAAAAAATAGACTTTATTTTTTAAATGTTTATTTTCAAGAGAGAGAGACAGAATATGGGCAGGGGAGGTGTAGGGAGAGAAGGAGACACAAAATCCAAAGCTGAGCTGTCAGCATAGAGCCCAATGCAGGGCTCAAACTCATGAGCCACGCGATCATGAACTGACTCGAAGTCAGACACTTAACCAACCTAGCCACCCAGGCACCCCAGAAAAACTAGATTTTAAAACACAGACTGTAACAAGAGACAAAAAAGGACATATTAATAATAAAGAGGATAATCCAAAAAGAACATAAAATAATTGTAAATATTTATGCACCCATAGAAGCAACCATGTTTATAAAACAACAATAAACATAAAGGAACTAATTGATAATAATACAATGATGGTAGGGGATTTTAACAGCACACTTACATCAATGGACAGATGATCTAAACAGAAAATCAACAAGAAAAAAATGGCTTTGAATGACACACTGGAACAGTACTTAATAGATATATTCAGAACATTCCACCCTAAGACATCAGAATACACACTCTTTTCAAGTGCACATGGAATATTATCCATAATAGAACTCTAAGTCACAAAACAAGCTTCAACAAGTCCAAGGATCAATGAAGTCATACCATGCAACTTTTCTGACCACAATGCTATTAAAATAGAATAAAACTACAAGAAAAATCTGAAAGAACACCAATACATGGAGATCAAATAACATGCCACTAAACAATAAATATGTCAACCATGAAATCAAAGAAAAAAATGAAAACGTACATGAAAATGAAAAACAGAACAGTCCAAAGCCTTTGGGATACAGCAAATCGGTTCTAAGAGAGAAGTTTATAGCAATACAGGCTTACCTAAAGAAATAAGAAAAATATCAAATCAACAACCTAACCTTTCACATAAAGAAACTAGAAAAAATGAAAAAAAAACCTAAACCAGGATAAAGGAGGAAATAATAAAGACTAAAGCAGAAATAAATGACATGGAAAACAGAACAGCTCAATGAAACAGGAGATGGCTATTGGAAAAAAATCAATAAAGTTGAATCCCTAGCCAGACTTATCAAGAAAAAATAGAAAATTCAAATAAATAAAATCAAAACTGATGAAGAAATAACAAATAACACCACAGAAATATAAGCCATTATAAGAGAATATTATGAAAAATTGTATGCCAACAAATTGGACAACCTGGAGAAATGTATAAATTCCTAGAAACATATAAATTATCAAGACAGAAACAGGAAGAAACAGAAATTTGAACAGACCAATAGGCAGCAAAGAAATTCAACTAGTGTTCAAAAAACTCCCAAGAAACAAAAGTCCAGGAACAAATGGCTTCACAGGTGATTTCTACCAAACATTTAAAGAGTTAATACATATTCTTCTCAAAATATTCCAAAAAATGGAAGAGGATGGAAAGCTTCCAAATTCATTCTATGAAGTCAGCATTACCCTGATACCAAAACTCGATAAATATACCACTAAAAAAGAGAACTATATGCCAATATCCCTGATGAAAATAGATGCAAAAATCCTGAACAAAATACTAGCAAACTGAATTCAAGAATGCATTAAAAAAATCATTAACCACAATCAAGTGGAATTTATTTCTGTGTTGCAAGTGTGGTTCAGTATTTACAAATCAATAAATGTGATATATAAAAGAAAGGATAAGAACCATATGATCATTTCAATAGATGGATAAAAGCACTTACAAAGTACAATATACATTCATGATAAAAACCCTCAACAAAGTAGGTTTAGAGGGAACATACCTCAACATAACAAAGGCCATATATGAAGAACCCACAGCAAGCATCATCATCAATGGGGAAAAACTGAGAGATTGTCCCCTCAGGTCAGGAACAAGACAAGTATGTTCACTGCCACCACTTCTATTCAACATAATATTGAAAGTTCTAGCCACAACAATCAGAAGACAAAAATAAATAAAAGGCATCCAAATCATTAAGGAAGGTGTAAAACTTTTACAGATGACATGATACTATACACAGAAAACCCTGAAGACTCCACCAAAAGTTTTGCTAGAACTGATAAACAAATTCAGCAAGCTCACAGGGTACAAAATAAATGTAGAGAAATCTGTTGCAATTTTATACACCAATACTGAAGCAGCATAAAGAGAAATTAAGAAAACAATGCCATATACAATGGCACTAACAGTAAAAAGATACCTAGGAATAAACCTAACCAAAGAGGGAAAAGACATGTACTCTGAAAAAAAAAAACTGATGAAAGTAATTGAAGATGACACAAAGAAATGGAAAAACATTCCATGTTCATGGATTGGAAGAACAAATATTGTTAAAATGTCTTTACTACCCAAATCTATCTACACATTTAATGGAATCCCTACCAAAATACCACCAGCATTTTTCACTCAGCTAAAGCAAACAATCCTAAAATTTATATGGAAGCACAAACGACCCCGAATAGCCAAAGTAACCTTGAAAAATAAAAGCAAGGCTGAAGACATCACAATTCCAGACTTCAAGTTATGTTACAAAGCTGTAGTCATCAAAACAATATGGTAATGACACAAAAATAGACATATAGATCAATAGAACAATACAGAAACCCAGAAATGAACCCACAACTATATGGTCAATTAATGTGGACAAAGCAGAAAAGCATATCCAATGGGAAAAAGCAGTCTCTTTAACAAAGGGGTGTTGGGAAAACTGAACAGCAGCATGCAAAAGAATGAAAGTGGACCACTTTCTTATACCATACAAGGAATTAATACAAACTGGATTAAAGACATACATGTGAGACCTAAAACCAAAAAATACTATAGAAGAACACAGGCAATAACTTCTTTGACATAGGCCATAGAATCTTCTTTCTAGATATATCTCCTGAGAAAAGGGAAGCAAAAGAAAAATAAGCTTTTAGAACTAAATCAAAATAAAAAGCTTCTGAACAGCAAGGAAAATATCCAACCAAACAAAAAGGCAAACTATGGAATGGAAGAAGGTATTTGCAGATGACATATCCGATAAAGAGTTAATATCCAAAATATAGAAATAATTTATAAAAACTCAACACCCAAAGAACAAATAATCCAAATGAAAACTGGGCAGAAGGCATGAACAGAAATTTCTCCAAAGAAGACATCCAGACAGCCAACAGACACATGCAAATATGCTCAACATCACTTACCATCAGGGAAATGGAAATTACAACTGTAATGAGATATCACCTCACACCTGTCAGAATGGCTAAAATCAACAAGAAACAACAGTTGTCGGTGAAGACGTGACAAAAAAGGAACACTTGTGCACTGTTGAAAAGAATGCAAACTGATGCAGCCACTGTGGAAAACATTGTGGAAGTTACTAAAAAAATTAAAAATAGAACTACCCTATAATCTAACAATCACAATACTGGGTATTTACCCAAGGAATACAAAGACATTAATTTAAAGGGATGCATGCATCTTGATGCATATAGCAATATTATTTACAATAGCCAAATTGTGAAAGCAGCCCAAGTATCCATTGACGGATGAATGGATAAAGAAGAGGTGTTTTATATATATATATATTTCAGCCATAAAAAAAAGAATGAATGAAATATTCCTATTTGTATCAATATGGAAGGAGCTAGAAAGTTTAATCCTAAGTGAAATAAGTCAGAGAAAGACAAATACCACATGATTTCACTGATATGTGGAACTAAAGAAACACAACAAGCAAAGAGAAAAAAAAGAGAATGAGACAAATCAAGAAACAGACTCTTAATTATAGAGAACAAACTTATGGTTACAAGAAGGGATGGTGTGGGGGATGGGTTAAATAGGTGATGGGAATTAAGGAGTGCACTTGTCATGATGAGCACAGGGTGTTGGTAAGGAATTGTTGAATCACTATATTGTATATTGTACTAAAACTAATAAAACGCTGTATGTTAAAAATTAATAAGGAAATACATAAAAATGAAAGCACATATCTTTAAAAAGGGGTTTGATAAAACATTACCGTTATGATTTTTAAAAATTTAGGTGAGAGTTAATAAAGGTCTGAACTCAGAAAATAGAGGGGTAAGTACAGGAAGAGTTCTCTGAGTTTGACTTTATTCAAAAAACCCTCAGAGCATGCTGGGAGTGAGTATAGGCATCAAGAGATATCCATACTTTATCTACAGAATCTACCCAGCCTCCCATCTGTGTTTTCCCTCTACTGTGCTATGATACTCTTGGTTTCCTGATTTATAAGCCTAGATCCCAACTGAGGCCTTGTCTGTGGTCCAAGTATTGTTTCCAACTATTTCTGTAAGTCCTAACTTCTGTGATTTCCCCCATCATTTAACATACTTTTAAATCTATTTTTATTTCAGTATAGTCGACCCACAATATTACATTAGTTTCAGGTGTATAACATAATGATTAAACATTTCTATAAATTATCCTATGCTCAGTGCAAGTGTAGCTACCATCTGCCACTAAGACACTATTATAATAACATTGACAACATTCCCTATGCTATACATTTTAATCCCATGACGAAAAGCCTGTATCTCCCATTCCCTTTCATCCATTTTGTCCATTTTCCCATTCCTCTCCTCTGGCAACTATCAGTTTGTTTTCTGTATTTATTGTTCCACATACATGTGTAATGTGATCTATCCCTCATGGGTGGATTCATTTCATCCAGATAAGGAAGGCAGTAGAATCTTACTTGGGGAGGGGGGGGAGATAAGGAATGGAAATTGTAAAGAATGACTGTATTGAATTTAAAACTTCCTTATCCTCTGAATCTTTCAAATCCACTTGAGCTCCTATTTTTATCTACATTTCCCACTTGTCACTTAACCTGACAATCTCTCTTCGCAGATTAAAAGGCAGAACCCCAGGAATCTCTAAGGAACAGTAGGATAGCTGTTACTCAATCCACAGTTATTCATTTTATTGAAAAATACATTATTCAGGAAAATCCAAAATGGAAACTGACCAATAAGAATAAAGAAACTAAAGAACATATAGACTATTCTTTTTTTTAATGTTTTTGAGCATAGTCGACATACAATGTTACATTAGTTTTAAGTGTACAACATAGTGATTCAACAAGTTTATGCTAAGCTCACCACAAGTATACCTATGATGTGTCACCATACAACACTATCCCAATATCATTGACTATATTTCTTATCTTGTGTCTTTTATTCCTGTGAATTACTTATTTCATAATTAGAAGCCTGTATCTCCCATTCCCCTTCATCAACTTTGCCCATCCCTTACCCCACTCACCTCTGGAATCCATCAGTTTGCTCTCTGTATTTACAGGTCTGATTATGCTTTTTATTCATTTGTGTATTGGGTTTATTTTAGATTCCACATATGAGTGAAATACAATATTTGTTTTTCTCACTCTGAGTTATTACACTTGGCATCACACCCTCTAGGTTCATCCATGTTGTCGCAAATGGCAAAGCTTCATCCTTTTTCTGTGGATGCATAATAATCCCTTGTGTGTGTGTGTATGTGTGTACCACATCTTCTTTTTTTTACTTATTTTTATTTTTTATTATGAAATTTATTATCAAATTGGTTTCCATACAAAACCCAGTGCTCATCCCAACAGGTGCCCTCAATACCCATCACCCACCCACCTCTCCCTCCCACCCCCCATCAAACCTCAGTTTGTTCTCAGTTTTTAGGAGTCTCATGTTTTGGCTCCCTGCCTCCCTAACCATTTTTTTTCTTCCCCTCCCCCGTGGTCTTCTGTTAAGTTTCTCAGGATCCACATAGGAGTGAAAACATATAGAATCTGCCCTTCTCTGTATGACTTATTTCACTTAGCATAACACTCTCCAGTTCCATCCATGTTGCTACAAAAGGCCATATTTCATTCTTTCTCATTGCCATGTAAAATTCCATTTTGTATATAAACCAAAATTTCTTTATCCATTCATCAGTTGATGGACATTTAGGCTTTTTCCATAATGAAGCTATTGTTGAGAGTCCTGCTATAAACATTGGGGTACAAGTGTCCCTATGCATCAGCACTCCTGTATCCCTTGGGTAAATTCCTAGTAGTGCTGCTAATGGGCCATAGGGTAGGTCTATTTTTAATTTTCTGAGGAACCTCCACACTGTTTTCCAGAGTGGCTGCACCAATTTGCATTCCCACTAACAGTACAAGAGAGTTCCCATTTCTACACATCCTCTCCAGTATCTATAGTCTCCTGTTTTGTTAATTTTAGCCACTCTGACTGGCGTGAGGTGATATCTGAGTGTGGTTTTCATTTGTATTTCCCTGATGAGGAGGGACGTTGAGCATCTTTTCGTGTGCCTGTTGGCCATCTGGATGTCTTCTTTAGAGAAGTGTCTATTCATGTTTTCTGCCCATTTCTTCACTGGATTATTTGTTTTTCGGGTGTGGAGTTTGGTGAGATCTTTATAGATTTTGGATACTAGCCCTTGGTCCGATATGTCATTTGCAAATATCTTTTCCTATTCCGTCGATTGCCTTTTCGTTTTGTTGATTGTTTCCTTTGCAGTGCAGAATCTTTTTATCTTCATGAGGTCCAAATACTTCATTTTTGCTTTTAATTCCCTTGCCTTTTGGGATGTGTCAAATACGAAATTGCTGCAGCTGAGGGAAGAGAGGTTTTTCCCTGCTTTCTCCTCTAGGGTTTTGATGGTTTCCTGTCTCACATTTTGTCCATTATCCATTTTGAGTTTGTTTTTGTGAATGGTGTAAGTAAGTGGTC
Organism: Prionailurus viverrinus; assembly: GCF_022837055.1. NCBI lineage: Eukaryota > Metazoa > Chordata > Mammalia > Carnivora > Felidae > Prionailurus > Prionailurus viverrinus. The sequence continues at coordinate 45,761,238 of NC_062579.1, read as the reverse complement.
TAGTTTCATCCTTCTGCATGTTGCTGTCCAGTTCTCCCAGCACCATTTGTTAAAGAGACTGTCTTTTTTCCATTGGATATTCCTTCCTGCTTTGTCAAAGATTGGCTGGCTATAATTTTGTGGGTCTAGTTCTGGGGTTTCTATTCTATTCCATTGGTCTATGTGTCTGTTTTTGTGCCAATACCATGCTGTCTTGATGAGTACAGCTTTGTAGTAGAGGCTAAAGTCTGGGATTGTGATGCCTCCTGCTTTGGTCTTCTTCTTCAAAATTCCTTTGGCTATTCGGGGCCTTTTGTGGTTCCATACAAATTTTAGGATTGCTTGTTCTAGTTTCGAGAAGAATGCTGGTGCAATTTTGTTTGGGATTGCATTGAATGTGTAGATAGCTTTAGGTAGTGTTGACATTTTGACAATATTTATTCTTCCAATCCATGAGCACGGAATATTTTTCCATTTCTTTATATCTTCTTCAATTTCCTTCATCAGCTTTCTATAGTTTTCAGCATACAGATCTTTTACATCTTTGGTCAGGTTAATTCCTAGGTATTTTATGCTTCTTGGTGCAATTGTGAACGGGATCAGTTTCTTTATTTGTCTTTCTGTTGCTTCATTATTAGTGTGTAAGGATGCAATTGATTTCTGTACATTGATTTTGTATCCTGAGACTTTGATGAATTCATGTATCAGTTCTACAGACTTTTGGTGGAGTCTATCGGGTTTTCCATGTATAATATCATGTCATCTGCAAAAAGTGAAAGCTTCACTTTATCTTTGCCATTTTGATACCTTTGATGTCCTTTTGTTGTCTGATTGCTGATGCTAGAACTTCGAACACTATGTGAAACAACAGCGGTGAGAGTGGGCATCCCTGTCGTGTTCCTGATCTCAGGGGGAAAGCTCTCGGCTTTTCCCCATTGAGGATGATATTATCTATGGTCTTTTCATAAATGGCTTTAATGATGTTTAACTATGTTCCTTCCATCACGACTTTCTCAAGGGTTTTTATTAAGAAAGGATGCTGAATTTTGTCAAATGCTTTTCTGAATCGATTGACAGGATCATATGGTTCTTATCTTTTCTTTTATTAATGTGATGCATCACATTGATTGATTTGTGAATGTTGAACCAGCCCTGCATCCCAGGAATGAATCCCACTTGATCATGGTGAATAATTCTTTTTATATGCTGTTGAATTCGATTTGCTAGTATCTTACTGCGAATTTTTGCATCCATATTCATCAGGGATATTGGCCTGCAGGTCTCTTTTTTTACTGGGTCTCTGTCTGGGTTAGGAATCAAAGTAATGCTGGCCTCATAGGATGAGTCTGGAAGTTTTCCTTTCCTTTCTATTTTTTGGAATATCTTGAGAAGGATAGGTATTATCTCTGCTTTAAATGTCTGGTAGAATTCCCCTGGGTAGCCATCTGGTCCTGGACTCTTACTTGGTGGGAGATTTTTGATAAGTGATTCAATTTCTTCGCTGGTTATGGGTCTGCTCAAGCTTTCTATTTCTTCCTGTTTGAGTTTTGGAAGTTTGTTGGTGTTTAGGAATTTGTGCATTTCTTCCAGGTTGTCCAGTTTGTTGGCATATATTTTTTCATAGTATTCCCTGATAATTGCTTGTATTTCTGAGGGATTGGTTGTAATAATTCCATTTTCATTCATGATTTTATCTAGTTGGGTCATCTCCCTTTTCTTTTTGAGAAGCCTGGCTAGAGGGTTTTCAATTTTGTTTATTTTTTCAAAAAACCAACTCTTGGTTTCATTGATCTGCTCTACAGTTTTTTTTTAGATTCTATATTATTTCTGTTCTGTTCTTTATTATTTCTCTTCTTCTGCTGGATTTGGGGTGTCTTTGCTGTTCTGCTTCTATTTCCCTTAGGTGTGCTGTTAGATTTTGCATTTGGGATTTTTCTTGTTTTTTGAGATAGGCCTGGATTGCAACGTATTTTCCTCTCAGGACTGCCTTCGCTGCATCCCAAAGCATTTGGATTGTTGGATTTTCATTTTCATTTGTTTCCATATATATTTTAAATTTCTTCTCTAATTGCCTGGTTGACCCATTCATTCTTCAGTAGGGTGTTCTTTAACCTCCATGGTTGTGGAGGTTTTCCAGCCTTTTTCTTGTGGTTGATTTCAAGCTTCATCACTTTGTGGTCTGAAAGTATGCATGGTATGATCTCAATTCTTGTATATTTATGAAGGGCTGTTTTGTGACCCAGTATGTGATCTATTGGAGAGTGTTCCATGTGCACTCAAGAAGAAAGTATATTCTGTTGCTTTGGGATGCAGAGTTCTAAATATATCTATCAAGTCCATCTGATCCAGTGTATCATTCACGGCCCTTGTTTCTTTATTGACCGTGTGTCTAGATGATCTATCCAATGTTGTGAGTATTAAAGTCCCCTGCAATTACCACATTCTTCTCAGTAAGGTTGCTTATGTTTGTGAGTAATTGTTTTATATATTTGGGGGCTCCCATATTCAGCACATAGACATTTATAATTCTTAGCTCTTCCTGATGGATAGACCCTGTAATGATTATATAATGCCCTTCTTCATCTCTTGTTACAGCCTTTAATATAAAGTCTAGTTTGTCTGATATAAGTGTGGCCACTCCAGCTTTCTTTTGACTTCCAGTACCATGATAGTTCTCCATCCCCTCACTTTCAATCTGAAGGTGTCCTCAGGTCTAAAATGAGTCTCTTGTAGACAGCAAGTAGATGGGTCTTGTTTTTTTATCCATTCTGATACCCTATGTCTTTTGTTTTTTTGGTTGGAGGATTTAGTCCATTTACATTCAGTGTTATTATTGAAAGATATGGGTTTAGAGTCATTGTGATGTCTGTAGGTTTCATGCTTGCAGTGATGTCTCTTGTACTTTGTCTCACAGGATTCCCCCTTAGGATCTCTTGTAGGGCTGGTTTAGTGGTGATTAATTCCTTCAGTGTTTGTTTGTTTGGGAAGACCTTTACCTCTCCTTCCTTTGTAAATGACAGACTTGCTATATAAAGGATTCTCGGCTGCATATTTTTTTTCTGTTCATCACATTGAAGATTTCCTGCCATTCCTTTCTGGCCTGCCAACTTTCAGTAGACAGATCCGTCACGAGTCTCATTGGTCTCCCTTTATATGTTAGAGCATGTTTATCCCTAGCTGCTTTCAGAATTCTCTCTTTATCCTTGTATTTTGCCAGTTTCACTATGATATGTCATGCAGAAGGTCAGTTCATGTTACATCTCAAGGGAGTTCTCTGTGCCTCTTTGATTTCAGTGCCTTTTTCCTTCCCCAGTTCAGGGAAGTTCTCAGCTATGATTTCTTCAAGTACACCTTCAGCACCTTTCCCTCTGTCTTCCTCCCCTGGAATCCTAATTATGCGTACATTATTTTGCTTAATTATGTCACTTAGTTCTCTAAGTCTCCCCTCATACTCCTGGATTTTTTTTTCTCTCTCTTCCTCAGCTTCTTCTTTTTCCATAATTTTATCTTCTAGTTCACCTATTCTCTCCTCTGCTTCTTCAATCCAAGCTGTAGTCGTCTCCATTTTATTTTGCAGTTCATTTATAGCTTTTTTTTTAGCTCCTCCTGACTGTTTCTTAGTCCCTTGATCTCTGTAGTAATAGATTCTCTGCTGTCCTCTATACTTTTTTCAAGCCCAGCGATTAATTTCATGACTATTATTTTAAATTCATTTTCTGCTATATTGCTTAAATCGTTTTTGATCAGTTCGTTTTTGATCAATTCGCTACTTCCTGGAGTTTCTTTTGAGGAGAATTCCTCCATTTTGTCATTTTAGATAGTCCCCGAAGTGCAGAGAACTGCAGGGCTCTTCCTCTGTGCTGTCTGGAGTAACTTGTTTTGGTGGGCGTTTTGCAGTCAGACCTGATGTCTGCCCCCAGCCCACCACTGAGGCCACAGTAATGCTGGTGTGTACCTTATCTTCCCCTCTCCCAGGGGCAGGACTCACTGTGGGGTGGCGTGGCCTCTGTATGGGCTACTTGAACACTGCCAGTCTTGTGGTACTGTTTTGATGGGATCTTCAGAATCTACCCCACACAGGAGCCACGGAGATTATCCTAAAACACAAATCCAGCCATGATACTGCTTGAAGGCTGTCAATAGTTCTCCTACGATTCCTCTTCTGAAAGAAGGTCTGTAGATTCCATGTAGACAGATGTTGAGACGCGAGCAGTGAGGCAGCGTTTCTCTGAGGTGCCTCCTGAGGTCCTGGAAGGTCAGGTGCCTTGCTCAAAGCTGGCTTCCCACGACGCTGCACTCTTCTCACTCCCCAAGGGGTGTAGAGACACTTTTGGGATCTAGAATGATCACTGCACTCGGCTGATTGAGCCGGGGGAGAGCTCAGAGTCAGGAAGTAACTTCCCCCTGTGGAGATGTGAGGGGCGCCATGGTGGGAGGCATGGGGAGGGCCGTATACCACATCTTCTAACCCTTTCATCTATGAATGGACACTCAGGTTGCTTTCATATCATAGAGAATATTCTTGTCCTGATGAGATAAGATATTGCAAGGTCTTTTTTAACACCCATCATGAGTTGTGCTTCTGTAGACTAAGCCTGCCCTGTGATCTTCTGTTCTTAATAAAAATCATTTCCACAATAAAACTCCAATCATTACTCCTCTTCTGCCATCATTAGAAGACTTTGAAGGTAATGTTGGAAGTCCAGGTGTTTGGGTTTTCCTGTTTTAACAGTAACTTCCTCACAGCATATCATTGTGTATTTCCTTCTGTATATATCATTTTCAAGTGCACCTGGTATGCCTAAGTGAATCCAGTCTGTAGCAAGGATTTTCTGGTTTGTGATTGATTTATTCTGTAAGCAAGCTTCCTCAAGAAAAACTATGTTCAAAAGTAGGTCTAAAGGTTGAACTTACTTTTTCTTGCTTTGTAATGTGAAGGCATAATAGGACAAACATCTCATATCCACACATTACTATAGTGAATAATTTCTTTTTTTAGGTTTATTTATATATTTTGAAAGGGAGAGAGAGCGTATGTGAGTGAGAGAAGGAAAGAGAGAATCTGTACTGACAGCATAGAGCCTAACATGAGGCTGGAACCCATGAACCCTAAGATCATGACCTGAGGTGAAATCAAGAGTCAGACACTCAATTGACTAAACCCCCCCTATATTGAATAATTTCTGTGTGCACTGAGAATGCTCTTTTCTATATGGCCAAACACTTTTAATAATAATTCCAATATATAGTCTAATTTCTTCTATATTTTGAATATAACTACAGCTGTGGTTAAACAAACATAAAACAAACACTATTGCCATACCTTCTTCTTGTACATGACATACCATACTTAAAGTTTCTAAAGAGACATAGTGTAAGGAGTAAGTGAATTTTCAGCCCTAGAGTTTTGGTGATTTTTAAAAATTCTCACTGACATGTCTCAAGATGGCTCCCCATTCCACAAAATGAATATAATTATCACAGTTTTAATCGTGCATCTGAGGATTAATTTAAAACTGTGCCATCAGATTTTTCTTTTTAAATAGCCTCTTTTCATATTCAACACTGTGTGATGGCTTCAGTTTTTAAGTGTTCTTGTCATCAGTCACTATCATTTTTCAAAGAAAGAGAATAGCTACTGCACCCATTTGCTACTTTAAAACTTCAGACTTCTGCTTTCTCAAATTTCTGAGTCTATGAAGAAGGTTGAGTATGAAAAAAAAAACACAGACATTTATGGGGCTAATTTTTTTTTAATTTTTTTTTTTCAACGTTTATTTATTTTTGGGACAGAGAGAGACAGAGCATGAACAGGGGAAGGGCAGAGAGAGAGGGAGACACAGAATCGGAAACAGGCTCCAGGCTCTGAGCCATCAGCCCAGAGCCCGACGCGGGGCTCGAACTCACGGACCGCAAGATCGTGACCTGGCTGAAGTCGGACGCTTAACCGACTGCGCCACCCAGGCGCCTATGGGGCTAATTTAAAAAGAAGTTTAATTTTCACAGTCCTTCTCAAAGGTCCAGAATCTTAATCAGATTTTAAGTCATTTTGAGTTGACAAAAAAAGAGTTATTTATTGATATATCATCAAAGATGATGGATAAAGGCACCCTCAATTCTAGAAAGAAATCCAGAAAAAAAAGTAATTTCCAAATATTTATGCTCTTTAGAATTTGATGAAGATAGGTAGAAATGCCCTGGGAGGTCGAGGGTCGGGGGAATCAAGTGTTTAAAACAGCTCTGATTTACTACGTTATTTATTTTTAATTTAAAAAATTCCAAGCTTTTATTTAAATTCCAGTTTTTTAACATACAGTGTAATATTAGTTTCAGGTATAGAATTTAGTGATTCAACACTTCCATACAATACCCAGTGCACTCACAACAAGTACACTGCTTAATCCCCATCACTTATTTAACCCACCACCCCACCACCTCACCACCTCTGGTAACCATCGGTTTGTAATTAAGAGTCTGTTTCTTGGTTTGCCTCTCTTTTTTCCCATGTTCAATTGTTTTGTTTCTTACATTCCACGTATGAGTGACATCATATGGTGTCTTTCTCTGACTCATTTCGCTTAGCATAATACCCTCTAGCTCCAGCCACATTATTTCAAATGGCAAGATTTCATTCTTTTTATGGCTGAGTAATATTTCAGTGTACATATATTTACCACTTGTTCTTTATTCATCCATCAGTCGATGGACACTTTGTGTGAAAAAAAAAAAACAAAACAGAATACCTAGGAGTAAAAATGCTGGGTAGATGCATGATACTTTTTCTATTTTGAAACAGTTTTCTTGAGGTGTAATCTACTGTCACAAATTCACACATTTAAATATAAAAAATAAATAAAATATCCCTGATTTAGAGCTTAAAAGTGGGAAAGCAAGACTAGAAATAAAATGAAATAAAATACTCCAGACAGCACAACAGATGGAAAAGAGAGGAAAGAGTATTTTTATGGTAGTTAAGATAAAACCCAGGCTCCTAAACAGAAAGAGGAAAGCTGCTCATGTACACAGGTCCCTTCTAGCTTTAATCTATGTTTACACTTATTATTTTCATGCCTGGGTACACAAGTATGTAAATACAGAAATATATGTGGACATTCATTGTTTAAGTCAAAGAGTCAGTTTAACTTTCTGAAACCTTAATCCTTCTCCAATAAGGATTTCAAGTGTATATGTATTAGAGGAAGGAGAAGTGGTTGGAGTTGGGTATTATTAACAGTTAGACCTAACCTAAACCTAGAGGGATTTCAAATTTTACATCATCACCATCTCAATAGTACCTGGAAATGTAGCACTATGAGACAATAAAATTATTCATTTTGTACAAACTAATGAACAGTCCTAATAAGCAGTCCTAAAGGACTGAGAGAAAGTATCAAGCAGAGTAGCTGCATCCAAGCAAAATAAGGTTAGATATGTACATATTTATGTTGCTTGTATGTATGTATGTATGTATACGTGTGGCTATATTAATTCATTAGGTATTTGATTAGTACCTAGCTTGAAAATATGGAAAAATTATTACCTGGCATGAAACTATAGAAAATTGATCCCATTTACAATTGCACCGAAAACCATAAGATACTTAGGAATAAACCAAAACAAAGAGGTAAAACAACAGTATGCTGAAAACTATAGGAAGCTTTTGAAAGAAATTGAAGAAGACACAAAGCAATGGAAAAACATTCCATACACATGGATTTGAAGAACAAATATTGTTAAAATGTCAATACTACACAAAGCAATCTACACATTCAATGCAATCCCTATCAAAATAACACCAACGTTCTTCACAGAGTTAGAACAACAAGTCTCAAACTTATATGGAATCAGTAAAGACCCTGAATGTTGAAAAAGAAAACCAAAGCTGGAGGCATCAAAATTCTGGACTTGAAATTGTATCACAAAGCTGTAATCATCAAGACAGTATGGTACTAGCACAAAAACAGACACATGGATCAATGGAACAGAATAGAAAACTCAGAAATAGACCCACAAATGTATGGCCGATTAATCTTCAACAAACAAGAAAGAGTATCCCATGAGTAAAAGACAGTATCTCCAGCAAATGGTGATGGGAAAACTGGAGAAGAACAGAAGAAACAGAAGAACAGAGAAAACAGAAGAATGAACCTGGACCACTTTCTTACACAATACACAAAAATAAATTCAAAATGGATGCAAGACCTAAATTTGAGATAGGAAACCACTAAAATCCTATAGGAGAACACAGCCAGCAACCTCTCTGATCTCGGCAGCAGCAGCTTCTTACTAGACATGTCTCCACAGGCAAGGTAAATAAAAGCAAAAATTAATGATTGGGACCTCATCAAGATAAAAAACTACTGCACAGCGAAGGAAACAATCATTAAAACTAAAAGGCAACTGATAGAATGGGAGGAAATATTTGTAAATAACATAAAATAAAGGGTCAGTATCCAAAATCTATGAAGAACTTATCAAACTCACACCGAAATAGCAAATAATCCAGGGAAGCAATGGGCAGAATAGACATGAACAGACACTTTTCCAAAGAAGGCATCCAGATGGCTAGCAGACACATGAAAAGATGCTCAACATCATTCATAATCAGAGAAATACAAATCAAAACCCCAATTAGATGCCACTTCACACGTATCAGAATGGCTAAAATGAACAATTCAGGAAACAACAGATGTTGGTGAGGATGCAGAGAAAGGGGAACCCTTTTGCACTGTTGGTGGGAATGCAAAATGGTTCAGTCACTCTGGAAAACAGTATAGAGGTTCCTCAAAAAAAAAAAGTACTGTTCTTCAATCCAGCAATTGCACTACTAGGTATTTATCCAAAGGATACAAAAATGCTGATTCAGAGGAGTACATGCACCCCAATGTTTAGAGCAGCACTATCAATAATAGCAAAATTATGGAAAGTACCCCAATGTGCCTCAACTGATGAATGGAGAAAGAAGAGATGATATATATATATATATATATATATATATATATACCATGGAGTATTACTCAGTGATCAAAAGGAATGAAATCTTGCCATTTGCAACAACGTGGATTGAAATAGAGTATATTGTGATAAATGAAATAAGTTCGAGGCAAATATCATATGCTTGCTATCACATGTGGAATTTAAGAAACACAAAAGATGAACACAGAAGAATGGAAGGAAAAAATAAGATAAAAAGAGAGAGGGGGCAACCCATAAGAGACTCTTAAACACAGAGAACAAACTGAGGGGTGCTGGAGGGGAGATGGGTGGGAGGTTGGGCTAAATGGGTGCTGTGCATTATGTAGGGCACTTGTTGGGATAAGCATTGGGTGTTATATGTTAGTGGTGAATCACTATAATCTACTCCTGAAACCAATACTACACTGTATGTTAACTAACTTGAATTTAGGTAAATAGATTTAAAAAATAAAATTTAAAAATACAATTTGATGAAATACTTTTTCTTTCTCAAAGTTCTATAATTGTTTTGTGTACTGCATTACTTACTATATATTAGAAATATATGTAAATGTATAATACACTGTAGTGGGCTGAATGATGTTCCCCCCAAATATATGTCTACATCGTAATCCCTAGAACCCATGAATATTACCTTATTTGGAAAGAGTCTTTGCAGATATAGTTAAACTAAGGATCTTAAAAGAGATTATCCTGGATTATTTGAGTGAGCTCTAAATTCAATGACAATTGTCTTTAAATAGGTACACAGAGCAAAGACACACAGAGAGACACACAGGAGAAAGCAATGTGAAGATGTAGGTAGACACTGGAGTGCTGAGTCTGCAAGCCAAGGAACACCTGAATCCACCAAAAGATGGAAGAGACAAGAAACAGATTATCCCCTAAAGCCTAGGAAAGGATCCTAGTGATGACACAATTGTTGACTTCTGGATTCTAGAACTGTGAGAAAATACATTTATGTTATTTTAAGCCATCCAACTGGTGGCAATTTTTGGCAGCAACCCTGGGAAACCAATACTCCACATCAAACCTGAATTCTCCAGATTGCTTAGGACAGAACCAGTATAGGTATTTATTTATTTGTCGCTGCACTAATCTTCTAGGTATGTAAATAATATCCATAGGTATCCATATCTAGGTATGTAAATAATATCCATAATAAAGATATGGCAGAAATTGTATAAGTGGTACATACATAATTGAATTTTGGAAAACAAAAATATCACTGTAAAAATAAGATATATATAATCAGTTGATAATTAGGTGAGAACAGAGCCACATGAGTAACTGGTACAGATAATTTAGCATGCCAGGAATTCCAGTGCACTAGAGATTAGTAAGATTAATTATCAGTAAAAGCTTTATGGAAGAGATGGAAGTGAAATTTGGGCCCTAAGAAAAGTGTGGAATATGGCTAATTAGACAGGCTAACTGAAGAACATTCAAGGCAGAAAGGTGTGAAAAAGGTGTCACTGAGGATCTTTTAGAAATATATGACCCAATTAAATAATATTATTAAAATATTGTTAATTACTTGGGTATAATATTGTTGATGTAGTTATGTAGGATAATGTCATTTTAGGTGATGCATGCTAAGTTATTTATGGGTGAAGTTTCTTGATGCAAATTACTTTGAAAGGGAAGAAATGAGAGAAAGGCACGGGGAGTTAGAGGGATGGAGAGAGAGTGAGTGAAAGAGAGAGAGCATGCAATTATGTGAGAATACATGTGAAATGTTAATAAATATTAAATTGGATGATGGAGACATGTATGATACAATATGAACCCTAAAGTTGCTCATATACTTTGTCCAAGAAATCCTACTTCTAGGAAATAATCAGAAACTATAAACAAAGGATAGTGACAACCAAATATATTCATTATATGGTATGGTATGTAGGAATTCAAAGAAGGGGGAGCAGCATGTGTGTACTGAGCTAGACAGCCACCCACTAATCCTCTCTCATGACATAAACAAATCATATAATGAGCCAAAACAGTAGGTGTCTGCCCACCTAAATGTTGCCAACATTGCAGTTTATAGAACAGAAGTTCTGAGACTTTTTTCCCTGGGATATGGCCAGTGTTCTGTGGTCATGTAACCACAAGCACCGTACCTTTACTAAAAACAAGATATCTTGGAAATGGCAAGAAACAAAAAGTTCTCAGATCATCTACTATCCAGAATATTATATACATTGAACAAATTTCAAAGTTCCTTCAAATTCTGGAAAATTAGTATACTTTAACAACGCATGGAAAAATATTTTTGGAATTGTACTGAGGTGTGCTGAGATTTCATAATAAAATAGCTATGCATACCTGACAACATTTCACTGAGGATACTTTTTATTACATGTCCAATAGATTTTTATCTAACACTTATACTCAGCTTCCTTTTAGTATTAATTATGACTTAGCACCAGCAACCAGCAGATGTTTTGCCAACAATTAGCAAGTGTTGATGTGCTAATAGTCCCTAATTGGCAACAGCTACAAGGTAAACAAAATTTCAAATTAGGTTTGGTGTTAACACAGTACAAAGGAGTATCACACGTATGCACATGTAACTTAAATTCAATTGTACAACAAAGGCAAAACCATTTAATGGTGAAAAACTTTTTTTGTGGGTCCAATTCTGGAGTCTCTATTCTATTCCATTCTTCTATGTGTCTGTTTTTGTGCCAATACCATGCTGTCTTGATCACAGCTTTGTAGTACAGGCTAAAGTCTGGGATTGTGATGCCTCCTGCTTTGGTCCTCTTCTCCAATATTTGGCTATTCGGGATCTTTTGTGGTTCCATACAAATTTTAGGATTGCTTGTTCTAGCTTCGAGAAGAATCCTGGTGCAATTTTGATTTGGATTGCATTGAATGTGTAGATTGCTTTGGGTAGTATTGACATCAGAATTAGACCCACAAAAGTATGGCCAACTAATCTTTGACAAATCAGGAAAGAATATCCAATGGAAAAAAAGACAGTCTCTTTAACAAATGGTGGTGGGAGAACTGGACAGCAACATGCAGAAGGATGAAACTAGACCACTTTCTTACACCATTCACAAAAATAAACTCAAAATGGATAAAGGACCTGAATGTGAGACAGGAAACCATCAAAACCCTAGAGGAGAAAGCAGAAAAAAACTTCTCTTCCCTCAGCCGCAGCAATTTCTTACTTGACACATTTCCAAAGGCAAGGGAATTAAAAGCAAAAATAAACTATTGGGACCTCATGAAGATAAAAAGCTTTTGCACTGCAAAGGAAACAATCAACATAACTAAAAGGCAACCGAAAGAATGGGAAAAGATATTTGCAAATGACATGTCGGACCAAGGGCTAGTATCCAAAATATATAAAGAACTCACCAAACTCCACACCCGAAAAACAAATAATCCAGTGAAGAAATGGGCAGAAGACATTACTAACAGTTTTCTAAAGAAGACATCCAGATGGCCAACAGACACATGAAAAGATGCTCAACGTCACTCCTCATCAAGGAAATACAAATCAAAACCATACTGAGATACCACCTCACACAGGTCAGAGTGGCTAAAATGAGCAAACCCAAAGACTCTAGATGCAGGAGAGGATGTGGACAAAAGGGAAACCTCTTGCACTGTTGGTGGGAATGCAAACTTGTGTGGCCATGCTGGAAAACAGTGTGGAGGTTCTTCAAAAAATTAAAAATAGAACTACCCTATGACCCAGCAATAGTACTGCTAGGAATTTACCCAAGGGATACAGGAGTGCTGATGCATAGGGGCACTTGTACCCAATGTTTATAGCAGCAATTTTAACAATAGCCAAATTATGGAAAGAGCCTAAATGTCCATCAACTGATGAATGGGTAAAGAAGTTGTGGTTTATATACACAATGGAATACTACTTGGCAATGAGAAAGAATGAAATATGGCCTTTTGTAGCAACGTGGATGGAACTGGAGAGTGTTATAAGTGAAATAAGTGAAATAAGTCATACAGAGAAAGACATATGTCATATGTTTTCACTCTTATGCGGATCCTGCGAAACTTAACAGAAGACCATGGGGGAGGGGATGGGGAAAAAAAAGGGGAGGTATCCAAACCATAAGAGACTCTTAAAAACTGAGAATACACTGAGGGTTCATGGGGGGGGTGGGTGGGAGGAAAAAGTGGGTGATGAGCATTGAGGAGGGCACCTGTTGGGATGAGCACTGGGTGTTGTACGGAAACCAATTTGACAATAAATTTCATATTAAAAAATAATAATAATACATAAAAAAATCAAAGAAAACTTTTTTTTGTAAAATATGACTCTTAAATGTAAGCCAGATACTTAATCTGGTGACTTAAATAAAGAAACAGATAGTTATTGGATATACAAAACTGTATACTCACTCAACTTTATAGACAATTTAAGGGATTTTTCAAGGTTAATTTTGACTGTATTTGTGTTTCACTCATGGGGTGACTTTACAACTTAACCCTGAGCAAAATGGGACTTCTGATTCTAACAGAATGCTTGTCTTTGAAAAACAATCCTTGTCCTTGGAGTGCCCAAGGTCACAATTTTCTTATCTGTAAAATGGGAATATTGATAAAACCTATCCATGATGGTTAATTTTGTGTCAATTTAGCTGGATCACGGTGCTCATATATTTGATCATACATTATTCTGAATGTTTCTGTGAATATATTTTTTGGGTGAAATTAACATTTAGATCACTCGACTTTGAGTTAAGCAACCCACCTCAATAATATGGGTTGGCCTCATTCAATCACTTGAAGGCCTTAATAGACAAAGATTAAGCCCCTTCAAGCAGGAAAGAACCCTACCAGCAGACTTTCATTGGAACTGCAACTCTTCCCTGGCTTTCCAATCTATCAACCTACCCCTATTAAATTTTGAACTCATTGGAATTCTACAATCATGTGAACCAATTCATTAAAATCTCTCTCTAAATAGCTAGCGAGCTAGCTAGATATAGGTTGTATATAGACAAATATTTTAATTTATATCTCTATCTATTTCTCTATCTATCTTTCTATCTATCATCTAGGGAGAGATTGAGACATACATATTCTGTTAGTTTTGTTTCTTTGGAGAACCCTAACTAATACACTATTCAACAGTTATTATGAAGATTAAGTAAGACAATTTATTTAATCTTCATAGTGCCTGAAATATGGAACAGTGTTAGGTAAATGGTTGGCATTGTCTACCAAGTGTCTAACTTGCCCCTATAGTCTTGATCCCAGGGCCTATATTTCTCTTAGGTCAGATCTATTCTTTATTCAGACATGAAACCCAAGCTTTCAGGTACTTCCTAGAAATATCCCTTCCTTCACCCCTTTTCAGTCCTCAACACACTACAAAAAACATGTAGGAAAAAAATGAGCATTAGCTCTATAATGATTGCCAGGTACTCAGCACTATTATGGTTTAATATTATTAGCATCTCATTTTCCTGATAACTGACCTGTTTGAAGACATGCATTGAGCCACTTTCTGAATTAAGTTAGACCCCCAAGTTGTTTATGAGTTGATCCATATCTGGAAAAAAAAAGACAAGGGAAACACAATTTTAGAATAATATCTAATCCTCTACATGCATACCGTATGCCATTTACCCTTGGTTATACCTGTTTGCATTCTATGAACATTACTTTTCAGACTTACTAGATATTGAGAAGTCAGTGTTTGGACAACATTCTAATTTGTATATTCTACTCATCAAAATGGAATTGGCTGCCCCCCCGCCCCCCCAAATCCTATATACATGAGAATCCAATCTCTCCAACCAGCCCTATCCATAAGGAGGATACCAGCATAGTGACATAATTTCCCCTTTCCTGGTCTAGTTCTCCTTCTAAGGAGTTCCATACACTTGTATGGATATTTATCCTAATGAGCTTGTTAACACATTAGCATGAAATCTCTCTAAATAAGTTTTTTCTGTCTATCTCTCTTAAACACACAAGCTAGGTAGGCTTAGTATAAGTAGTCTTCTATTTCCTTGTTCATTTGTCTTTCTATAAAAAGGAAAGACTTGGTGGCCTCATTATGCTGCCCTACACAATCACAATCATTCCCACCAGAAGCATCTACCAGTACTTCTTCAACCAGATTTCCTTTGATTGATCTACAGTCTAATCTCACTAAAGAGAAAAACATAGGGCAAAGAAGATAAATCCATAGCTTGCTTATAACTTAATTGATCAGATTTTAGATCATACTAAGTGTCTCCAAATCAATTACAATTAGTGTCCTCATTTATGACCTGATTGTGTTTCAAAAGGTAGTCCGTAAATCAGTTAATTGTTTTTGATATCAAATACATTTACCCATAAAAATGTTCATTTTACAGGTCAATTCACAATAGCCATTTAATACCTAATGCAGTTAAAATACAAGAAATATACAATGAACAAAGATACAAAATTATATTATAGCCACACAAAAAAGCAAAAATAAGCTAAAAATAATCCTTTATTTATTGAATGTCAGGAATTGAGGAAACCATTCCTAATTTGATGGAAGTAACACACAAAGAATCTTCTATTGAGATTATGAGGAAAACTTTTGTGCCATTATCAAAGAGTTTGGATAATTTTGACACATTAAAATAGCCTCAATTTTATCTGAAAACACATAGATTTTCTTTTCCCTTCTCTTCTCTTCCCTTCTTTTCTTTTTTATTTTCATCCAAGTATATGAGTAGAACTGTTCACATATACATCAATAATTTACTAAATATTTATTGCATAATTACTATGTATCAGAAGTTATGCTAGGCACATTGTTATCAGGTTGGGATCTGGATCAACCAGACATAGAGTCAGCAAGTGTAGCAGAGATCACTGACCTGATAGATGCCCAGGAATTGCATCCCATAATCTTTATCAACGACTTTTTTTTGGAAGGTCCAACTTTTCTTTCTAGAATTAAAATATTTCAAACTATTTTCTGCAGAGTCCTAAGGCTTCTATGAAGCCTCTTGGGGGGGGGAGGTGAAGTCGCTGTTAATGGAGGAAGAAGTGAAAAGAATAAACACATAAGTCAGACACAGAAAAATACGATTTCCTTTAGACTGTAAGCTCTTTGCAGACAGAGATTTTCATCTTTGATATTTTTCTTAGTGATGTATTTCAAGATCTTAGAATGGTACCTGGCACATAGTAGGTGTTCAACACATTTATGAAGGTTTTTGATGAGTGACAGAAAAGGAGAATGAGGAAGTGTGTTTTCTCAAGTACAAGAATTGGACAAGAGTGGGAAAGAATGAAAGAAAATTAGAGATGTTATGTGTAAGAGATGTTTGAGGTGTAATTAGCTATGAAGTGTGAGTTTCCAGAGAGGGCAGCCTTTTCTGATTTCAAGGAAGAGGGGGAGAAAAGGAAATACAATGGTAGAAAAAGAATGTTAGGTCAGATGACTGTCATATAGTCACAGTTGGGCACCGTGAAGCCAGGAGAGTTTGCTTGGTTGCTGCCAGAAACATTTGTAGGAGAGAGTGGAGTGAATTTGGTTCTTCCTTTCCATTCACATATCCTTTGACTAGATCTCATTATTTTTAGCTAGACAAACTTATAAGAGTCATTTCCTATTGGTTTTCTTCAATTCCTGTGGCTTATAAGATAGCAGGGCTGAGGAAGAAGAGTGACTTTGACAAGCTATTTAGTCCCTATGAGCCTAAGTTTCTTTACCTTCCAGGAGTGGGGTGGTGGTGGTGGTGGTGGTTCTGATTTAATAGGGTTACTATGAGGATACCATGAATTAGTACATGGAAATTCATTTATAACTTTTTTCATATAAAAGTTCTTATAATTAGCTATTATTATCATCACCACCATTATTATTGTTGAAGGCCAGAATCCTTAGCTTTAGCTTAGAAGGTTATCTCTTGAGGCATCAAACAAGTCTTTCATACTCAATGTGCTCACAAACCTCTCCTCATTTTATGTTTACAATCTCAATTTTCAGCACCATCATCAAGCCAGTCTCAGTATAGAAACCCAAGAATCAGTCACCTTTGAGTCCTCTCTCCCTATCTCCAGCCAACTGGTTATCAGTTGAAATAAATTTTACAGCAGAAATATCTCTTAAATGTAGTCCTTCATCATCTCCTAGTCACTTTTCCTTCTAGTCCATATTGTACATTGCTACCTAAGTATGGTAAAGATGTGTGGGCTCTAGAGTGAGTGCCTAGAGTCACATCCTGGCTTTTTAATTTCTCAACAATAAGAACTTGGACAAGTTTTTTCCACCTCCTTGTGTCTGTTTCCCTATCTGTTAAATGAGAATAATAATAGTACCAGTTTATAGAGTTGTAATAAATATTTATCAAGTTAATATGTGCTCAAGTATTTACAACAGTTCCTGGCACAAGGAGGCATTGTCTGTTTCCCTCACCATCAACTGAGCCCTTCAATAATTAACTAGTATCTATTGCCTACCGTCTCTTGTATCTTTTAGCAGAATATCTCCTCCATAGAATGTACTAATTAATGCCCAATGAATGGTCATGGAAATAAGAAAGGTTATTTAACAGCAATTATATTATAATGTTAAATAATATCAATATTATTTAACAGCAATAATCAAGGAGTCTAATAATACTTCTTGCCCCATCCCTAATGCCAATATGTTAGTCAAATGACATAAAAGGGATAGCTGGCAATTAGGAATGTCTCTGCCATTTCTTGTTAGTATCCTCTCACTTAAAGAACAGCAAAATTTGAATAGCCATTAAGTAACTCTGGACAGCATCCTAAATGTTGGGGGGAGTGCACAGAGAGAAAGCTAACAGAAAGCTTTTTTAAAACAAACAAACAAACAAAAGTTTTAATAATTAGCCAGCCAAAATTTAAAACTGAATGAAATTTGGGCCTACAGAATGGTCTTAAAGAAAGTTCAGTTTTTCTTAAAAAAAAAAAAAAAAGAGGACTTCTTAAGCCTTTTGCTTTTCTCTAGAGTTGGAGTTGCTGCTCCTTGTCTGGGACTAGACATCTGCACAGAAGCTGGGAAGAAAGTGGAGAGGAAATACCCAAAGGGGTTTAGAGTGTCTTGGGCCATTGAGATGTCACTTACACCAGGAGGAGGGCTTCAGAAATGCAAATTACCTAATTGAAACAATAACCATTTTTCTGCCTGGATTGGACTCTTCAAGCATTTGTGTCTGGAAGCTGGAATTTTTGGTCCTTCTCCTAAGGAAGGGAGTACTGGAAGAGGAAATAGAAGAGGAGATAGGGAGGATTGAGCCTCATCCACAGCATATCAATATCTCATATATGCAGAACATCACAAACCATATTCCAGGGACTATGACCATAGAAATTGGATATGATTATATTACTTTTGTCATGTTTCCATGTTTTTTTTTTTACCAAAGTAGCATTTTCCATAGTGATCTGTTTGCTTTATGAAAGTGAACAGTTCCTTTAAGGTACAGGAGTTGGTGGCTGGCTAATAGACCACATCTTATTCTTGGGTCAGTCCTGAGAGGAAAAAAAAATCTAGGGATAATGAGAGCAGTCAAACCTTTAAGGTGGAAACCAAGGAATAGTCACTGGGGCCTACAACTTCAAAATCAAGCAAAGCACTGTGGGCCCTAAAACAGACTTAAGAAGGTACCTAGTATCTTAACAACAAGATAGAGAATTTGGACAACACAAATAATAATTCCTCATGTGTATCTACATAGATTTTACAGTAAGGAAATAGATTTCATATATCATTCCCATTTAACAGATAATGAATTTGGAGGCCCAAAGTCACATAGCTTAGAAGAAATGGAATCAGAGCTAGAATTCTTATCCTCTCACTCAAATTGCGGTGGTCCTCACTGCTTTCCAATATCCTAAATCTGGTAAGCACCTTTATAAAATGAAACAAAACAAAACAAAACAAAACAAAAACTTCTAAAAGAAGAACAAGTTTAAGGACAACAAACCAATCATTTTGGCAGATCTTGAGGAGAAGCCATTCACCTTCAGCCTCTGAACTATAAGAAATGCTGGAACTATTGAAAAATGAAAATCAGTATTTTACAGTTTTGAGATTATAAGTAGTTTTTTTTAATTTTTTTTCAACGTTTATTTATTTTTGGGACAGAGAGAGACAGAGCATGAACGGGGGAGGGGCAGAGAGAGAGGGAGACACAGAATCAGAAACAGGCTCCAGGCTCCGAGCCATCAGCCCAGAGCCTGACGCGGGGCTCGAACTCACGGACCGCGAGATCGTGACCTGGCTGAAGTTGGACGCTTAACCGACTGCGCCACCCAGGCGCCCCTATAAGTAGTTTTTTAAAAGTATTACCTGTGCCTTTAATATTAGAAAAAGATAATTAAAGAACACCTAGAATACACATATATTTTCAGACAGTTTAATTGTGTATTTTGCAGGGGAATAGAAAGTACTTTTGGGATAGACCTCTGGGAAAACCTTCAGGCTACTTTGCAGCATGACATTAAAAACAGAATGGTGATAAAAGAACAATAATTGTCAACATTCACTGAGTACTTACTATGTACCAAGTACTGTTCTGTTAAAAGAAAAAAAATACTTGTATTAATTCATTTAATATTCATAATTCTGACTGGGCACATTATTTCTTCATTTTTAAAATAAGGAAACTGAAACACAGGGAGATAAAGTAGTTTATCCCCAAATCACCAAGCTAGTAAATGGCAGAACTGAGATTTGAACCATAGCAGTCTAGAGCTATAATGAAGCTATAACTCTCTTTGACCTGAGAGTCAGTGGAATCCCCCTGCTTGTGCTTGAAGCAGATCACATAATGGAGAGTGAATGGTTGCTGGAGAAAAAGTATCTGATAGAATGAGATTGTGGGGTGGCTCAGTCGGTTAAGCATCCCACTCTTAATTTAGGCTCAGGTCATGATCTCAGCATTCATGAAATCAAGCCCCAGACTGGGCTCCAAGCCCACTTGGGATTCTTTCTCTCTGCCCCTCCCCCACTTGTGCTCTCTTTTTCTCTCAAAATAAAAAAAAAAAAACATTAAAAAAATAGAAGGAGATTGCAAGATCTTCAGGTCCCCCAAACAAGGTCACACCTATCACCACGGGATCCATTGGAAAACCCAAACTCAAAGAACCCTCACATGTGGCATCTCAGGAAGTAGCTCACTATGACTTTGAAAGCATATTATATGAATATAGCCTCCGAGTATTAGAACTAGTCCCCTTGTCTGGTACCTCCACCACAAGGTATAAGTTCATTTTTAAATTTTTTTAATGTTTGTTTATTTTTGAGACACAGAGAGAAAGCGAGCACAAACAGGGGAGGGGCAGAGAGAAAGGGAAACACAGAATCTGAATCAGCTCCAGGTTCTTAGCTGTCAGCACAGGGTCCGATGTGGGGCTCAAACACACAATCTGTGAGATCATGACCTGAGCCAAAGCTGAATGTTCAACCGCCTGAGCCACTCAGGCGCCCCAAGGTAAATTTTTTTAAAAATAATAACTACTTTTATACGCAACAAAAGTGCTATAATTAAATGAGACAGTGTCAAAAAATGGGAAAATCTTTTAACTAGGAGCTAGAAAACCTGGGTTCTAGTCCAGGTTCCATTGTTATCTAGCAGTGTCATTTTGAGTAAACTACTTAGCCCTTTTCAGTTCTTTTCCAGTTATAACGTTGTATGACATATGATTCTATGATAAGGACATGGAAAGAAGGTGTATACTATCTTTCCAAATTTCTTCTTAATCTTTGAAATTGAAGTCAAGGAAAACAAGTTCTCCACAAACTATTAGGTAAACTTGAGTATCACTCCCACAGCATTAAAAACAATTTTTTGTTTATTATGTATCATTTCAAATGCATACGAAAGTAAAGATGATCCCCCATGTGCCTATTACTAGCTTCAATAATTTTCAGCTCATAGAAATTTTTGTTTCATCTGTACCCCCAACACACTCTCCCCACCTCAATGGTTATTTTTAGGCAAATCCCAAATATCATATTATTTCATTCTTGTGGCATTTCTAATAGGACATATTTAATCTTCACAATTTCTGTGAAGTAGGTACTATTGTTGATTCCATTATACACATGATGAAATAGAGGCCCAGGGAGATTAATCCCAAGGTCACAAAGCTGGTAAATTACTGGGATTTGAACCCAGTGATGATGTCTGATACCAAAGCCTTTTTTTTTTTAACTGCTTAAAGTACTTTCTACTATCCTGTACTTTGGAATAGTTTGATGATTTGAATATCATGATAATGGAGGTGATTTGAGGTGTTAGCAGTGAGGTGTTAGCAGATGTTAAATTAGCAGTGACGTCTACTATTATAAATTTGCAAAGAGCATTAAAGGATTACCCTTAATCATGATGTTAATCATCAGACAAAACCTGTAAGAATACAGAGCTTCAGCATGGCACTGAGGCATCAGTTTAGGAAAAGGACAAAGAGCCACAGTAGTATAAGCTCATTTCTCTATAACATGTAAAATCTCATGCAATTCACTTAACGATACCATTATTTCATGTAACAGTCTCTTCTAGCAAATTAAACATGGTGCCACTGCAGCAACCAAAACAATAATACAGTGGTCCTTGTCCATGGTTAGAAAAACAGGTACCTAAGGGTAGAGACTTTATCTGTTCAATGGCATTTCCACTCACTGCCTGGGCTCAGAAGTACCAACTCAAGGCATTCTAGAAGAGTCTTGGGCCATCTCAATTTGTAGGACCACCAAGAGGTAAGCTTAATAAAGGAGCCAATAATCATCAAGGCTACATATTGATTATTATTTTTCAAGGCTACATATTGATTATATTATTATTATTATTATTATTATTATCAAGGCTACATATTGATTCTAGAATATAACTACAAAAAACTAAATAACTATATAGTGTATATTTATCAGAATTAGTTTAAAAAAACAAGAAAAAATAGATTCATATCATACACTCCCATTCTAATTTAACATGAAACAACAAGATTATTGGCAGCACAGAAAAAAAAATAACTAGGATAATCAGTCCCAAATAAATAAAAGTTAAATATATGCTCAGCATTGTGAAGATCTTTCTGAGAATACTGCACCTTGTTTGTGAATTTGTATTCAAGGGAAGTAAAATGGAAGAGAAATGCAAAAAAATAAATAAATAAAATAAAGATACTCTAGAAAAATAAAGAGTCACTTTTTAAAATACAAAAATGGAGCTAGGTCAAGGAATTTGCATGGTTACATTTGGGAAAAAAGGAAGTAGAGAAGAAGGCTGTCCTGATAATTGCTTGTAAAGGCACATGTTAGGAATTTAGAGAAAGCAGAAATGTTATATTATTATTGGAGATTATAATCAACTTAAAGAGGAACTTACTGATAATAATCAAGTCTTTACAGAGAACTTACTAAATATCCAACACTGTAGTAGACACTGTGTGTATGTATGAGAGGGAAAAGCAGATAACGGCAGATTTCCACCTGGTCGTTACCTGGTTTCTACCCTCAGGGAATTTGTAGTCTATGTCAGATAGAGAAAATTGGCAGCTCAGAGTAGATGTTGGCTTATTATCACAATGATGTTAAAAGTTAAAATCAAAAGCAGATTTTTAAAATTCCATTTCTTGCTTTTCTGAAAAAGTTGGGAGATCTTACAACATGGAGTCTACACTAGCATGAGAGAAAAAATTAGCTGAACCTGATCAATGGGTGCTCCTTTTATATAGAGCATGCTGTTCTTATTTTGGAAAATAAAAAAGAGAGATTTCAGATTCCAAGTCTGTGTGGGAGGTAAAATTAAGAATAAAACAATAACAACAAAACATCACAAGATAATAGATGCTGCAGTGCTGGATTATGATTTGAGGCTATGAGCACTAATTAGAAGACGAGATAGCTAAAAGTGGAATAGTCAGAAAAAATTCCTAAGAAACGACCTGTGGTGAGGTGGGCCTTGAGGATGTAGAATCAGTCAAGAAGAGACAGAAAGGAAATCCAGTGAGAGGAAGAGTAAGTAGACTATACACTGTATGAAGGCCAGCGTTCCATCCTAATTATTCACCACTCTAACCCCAATTTCTAGCATCATGCCTAGAACTTTGTAGGCACCCAGGAAATGATTGCAAAGTGAAGGACAATGGCATAATTTAAGAAGTGTGTTTTAAGGAAGTTGTCCTGGCAGCGGTCTACAGAACATAGAAGTCAGAAAGAATCAAGGTAGAACTAGAAGCTACTGGAATACTCTATTTCATGGTTAGAGCTTACATAGGTGTCACAAACTCAATAGCTACAGGGTCCAGGCAGGTTAAGGTCAACTAGGCCAGATGGGGAGGGAAGGAACAACAACTCCATGTAATTGTTGACAAGAAGAAATACTGGTCCAGTATCTTCTGATTATTCAACAGAAGCTGGAATTCTCAGTTTTAATTAAAATATGATTTTGAAATATTGGCAACCATTCATTTTTTTAAAGTATGGGTCTTGGAAAACTGATATACTCTAGACTGAACTGTGTTCCCTACTCCCAAATGCATATGTGGAAGCTCTAACCTGAAATGTGACTGTATTTGAAGATAGGGCCTTTATGGAATTAATTAGGTTAAATGATGTCATAAGGGTAAGGCCTTCATCCAGTGGGATTAGTGTCCTTATAAGAAGAGACACCAGAAAACTCACTTTTTTTCTCCAGGAGCACAAAGAAGAGGTTATATGAGCATACAAAGCATAGACAGCCTTCTGCAAGCCAGAAAAAAACACATGGTCATGCTGGCAACCTGATTGTCTCCAAAACTGTGAGAAAATAAGTTCCTTTTGTTTAAGCCACTTAATCTATAGTATTTTGTTACTGTACCCCTAGCAGACTAATACACATACTTACAGGTTTTTTTTTTATTATTGCTCTTACAAACAACACTTCAAAAGTTGTGGAATATATTAAATCCCACTCAGTAGAAGACTACTTAATAAATTATGGCTCATCCATATACAGTTGACCCTTGAATGATAAGGAAGTTAGGGGCACTGACCTCTACATAGACAAAAATCCATATATAACTTTTGACAGATGATTAACACATATTTTGTATGTTATATATATTATGTACTGTAATTGTACAATAAAGCTAGAAAAAATGGCATTAAGAAAATCATAAGAGAAAATACATTTATAGTACTGTATTGTACTTATCCAAAAAGATCCATGTATAAGTGGACCCACAGTTTAAATCTGTGTTGTTCAAGCATCAACTGTAGTGAAAAACTATGCAGTCACACAAAAGGATTTCTTTACACCAGACATGGAAAGGTCTCCAAAGTATATTTTCAAGTAAACAAAGAAATATGTAGAGTGTCTTCATAACTGTGTATAAAAGGGAAGGGGAAGAAAAAATATATAGATTTACTCTTTTCTGACATGCATAAAATGTTTGTGGAAGGATTTCTAATAAATGGATAAATTTAGAGTTGCCTCCAGGGAGGCAAAATGAGTGCCAAGGGGAAAGGACTAAGAGGGAGACTCAATACTGTATATCCTTTTGTGCTTTTTTGATTTTTGAGCAATGTAGAATGCATTACCAATTTAAATACATTTTAAAATGAAATTTTTACCTATTTAGGGCAAGCAAAACGTGTGTGAGCTGTTTTTACTCTGTAGGCTAGTTGTTTGTACCTCTGGACTAAATTAATGTGGTGGCAGAATAAAAAGAAAGGAACTGATGCTATATACAAAGGGGAAAAAATAACAGTCCTTGGCAACTAAGTAGATAAGCAAACTGAAGAAAAAGGAAAAGTTGATGCCAGCATTTTGAGCATGGAGTATGGGAACCACAACAACCATATTTCCCCCACTGTTTACTACACTGTCACTTATTCTAAGTGCTGTATAAAAATAACATATTTATTCCCTACTGCAACCTTATGAGGTAGTTTGTATTAGTAACCTCAATTCATGAATGACAAGAGTCAAGTGCAGAGTTTAAATAACCTTGTTAAAGTTATGATGATGGTAAGTTGTGCAACCAGGGAGATGAAAAGGAGAAGTTTGGAATGAGAGATGGGAAAAGAGTCTAGAAGTAGTGACAAATTCTATTTAGAAATGATGTTTAAGGTTACAACAAAATAGTCAAAATGCTAATGATTTCATACCTGGATTGGTATCAAATACCTGGATTTGGCTATAGAGTTAGGTTATATCTTCTTAATTTAAAATGTTTAATAATCTTAGAGATTAGTTTGCCCACCTTACATACTTGGTCAAAGTACAATTTAATTTCTTTTAGTTTATTATATAAAGCATCTAGCATGTTACAGACATTTAAAACCAGAGTCTTGGCGGCAAGATGGCGGCTTAGGAGGACGCTGGGCTCACCGCACATCACTTAGATTCCATCTACATCTGCCTAAATAACCCAGAAAACCGCCAGAGGATTAGCAGAACGGAGTCGCCGGAGCCAAACACAGACGAGAGGCCCACGGAAGAGGGTAGGAAGGGCGGCGAGGCGGTGCGCGCTCCACGGACTGGCGGGAGGGAGCCGGGGCGGAGGGGCGGCTCGCCGGCCAAGCAGAGCCCCCGAGTCTGGCTTGCAAAAGCGGAGGGGCCGGGTGGACTGTGTTCCCACAACAAGCGCGACTTAGCGTCTGGGAGGTCATAAGTTAACAGCTCTGCTCGGAAAGCGGGAAGGCTGGAGGACAAAGGGAGGGAGAGCTGCTGAGCCCCCTGACAACAGAGCTCAGTTTGGTGGGGAACAAAGGCGCTCGCCAGCGCCATCTCCCCCGCCCATCCCCCAGCCGAAATCCCAAAGAGAACCTGTTCCTGCCAGGGAACTTGCTCGCTCCGCGCAAACACCCAACTCTGCGCTTCGGCGGAGCCAAACCTCCGGCAGCGGATCTGACTCCCTCCCGCTGCCACAGGGCCCCTCCTGAAGTGGATCACCTAAGGAGAAGCGATCTAAGCCTACCCCTCCTGCCCCTGAGCACCTTGCCTACCCACCCCAGCTAATACGCCAGATCCCCAGCATCACAAGCCTGGCACGGTGCAAGTAGCCCAGACGAGCCACACCACCCCACAGTGAATCCCGCCCCTAGGAGAGGGGAAGAGAAGGCACACACCAGTCTGACCGTGGCCCCAGCAGTGGGCTGGGGACAGACATCAGGTCTGACTGCGGCCCCGCCCACCAACTCCAGTTATACACTACAGCACAGGGGAAGTGCCCTGCAGGTCCGCACCACTCCAGGGACTATCCAAAATGACCAAGCGGAAGAACTCCCCTCAGAAGAATCTCCAGGAAATAACAACAGCTAATGAGCTGATCAAAAAGGATTTAAATAATATAACAGAAAGTGAATTTAGAATAATAGTCATAAAATTAATCGCTGGGCTTGAAAACAGTATACAGGACAGCAGAGAATCTCTTGCTACAGAGATCAAGGGACTAAGGAACAGTCATGAGGAGCTGAAAAACGCTTTAAACGAAATGCATAACAAAATGGAAACCACCACAGCTCGGCTTGAAGAGGCAGAGGAGAGAATAGGTGAACTAGAAGATAAAGTTATGGAAAAAGAGGAAGCTGAGAAAAAGAGAGATAAAAAAATCCAGGAGTATGAGGGGAAAATTAGAGAATTAAGTGATACACTAAAAAGAAATAATATACGCATAATTGGTATCCCAGAGGAGGAAGAGAGAGGGAAAGGTGCTGAAGGGGTACTTGAAGAAATAATAGCTGAGAACTTCCCTGAACTGGGGAAGGAAAAAGGCATTGAAATCCAAGAGGCACAGAGAACTCCCTTCAGACGTAACTTGAATCGATCTTCTGCACGACATATCATAGTGAAACTGGCAAAATACAAGGATAAAGAGAAAATTCTGAAAGCAGCAAGGGGTAAACGTGCCCTCACATATAAAGGGAGACCTATAAGACTCGTGACTGATCTCTCTTTTGAAACTTGGCAGGCCAGAAAGAATTGGCACGAGATTTTCAGGGTGCTAGACAGAAAAAATATGCAGCCGAGAATCCTTTATCCAGCAAGTCTGTCATTTAGAATAGAAGGAGAGATAAAGGTCTTCCCAAACAAACAAAAACTGAAGGAATTTGTCACCACTAAACCAGCCCTACAAGAGATCCTAAGGGGGACCCTGTGAGACAAAGTCCCAGAGACATCACTACAAGCATAAAACATACAGACATCACAATGACTCTAAACCCGTATCTTTCTATAATAACACTGAATGTAAATGGATTAAATGCGCCAACCAAAAGACATAGGGTATCAGAATGGATAAAAAAACAAGACCCATCTATTTGCTGTCTACAAGAGACTCATTTTAGACCTGAGGACACCTTTAGATTGAGAGTGAGGGGATGGAGAACTATTTATCATGCGACTGGAAGCCAGAAGAAAGCTGGAGTAGCCATACTTATATCAGACAAACTAGACTTTAAATTAAAGGCTGTAACAAGAGATGAAGAAGGACATTATATAATAGTTACAGGGTCTATCCATCAGGAAGAGCTAACAATTATAAATGTCTATGCACCGAATACCGGAGCCCCCAAATATATAAAACAATTACTCATAAACATAAGCAACCTTATTGATAAGAATGTGGTAATCGCAGGGGACTTTAATACACCACTTACAGAAATGGATAGATCATCTAGACACACGGTCAATAAAGAAACAAGGGCCCTGAATGAGACATTGGATCAGATGGACTTGACAGATATATTTAGAACTCTGCATCCCAAAGCAACAGAATATACTTTCTTCTCGAGTGCACATGGAACATTCTCCAAGATAGATCATATACTGGGTCACAAAACAGCCCTTCATAAGTTTACAAGAATTGAAATTATACCATGCTTACTTTCAGACCACAATGCTATGAAGCTTGAAATCAACCACAGAAAAAAGTCTGGAAAACCTCCAAAAGCATGGAGGTTAAAGAACACCCTACTAACGAATGAGTGGGTCAACCAGGCAATTAGAGAAGAAATTAAAAAATATATGGAAACAAATGAAAATGAAAATACAACAATCCAAACGCTTTGGGACGCAGCAAAGGCAGTCCTGAGAGGAAAATACATTGCAATCCAGGCCTATCTCAAGAAACAAGAAAAATCCCAAATACAAAATCTAACAGCACACCTAAAGGAACTAGAAGCAGAACAGCAAAGGCAGCCTAAGCCCAGCAGAAGAAGAGAAATAATAAAGATCAGGGCAGAAATAAACAATATAGAAACTAAAAAAACTGTAGAGCAGATCAACGAAACCAAGAGTTGGTTTTTTGAAAAAATAAACAAAATTGACAAACCTCTAGCCAGGCTTCTCAAAAAGAAAAGGGAGATGACCCAAATAGATAAAATCATGAATGAAAATGGAATTATTACAACCAATCCCTCAGAGATACAAACAATTATCAGGGAATACTATGAAAAATTATATGCCAACAAACTGGACAACCTGGAAGAAATGGACAAATTCCTGAACAACCACACTCTTCCAAAACTCAATCAGGAGGAAATAGAAAGCTTGAACAGACCCATAACCAGCGAAGAAATTGAATCGGTTATCAAAAATCTCCCAACAAATAAGAGTCCAGGACCAGATGGCTTCCCAGGGGAGTTCTACCAGACGTTTAAAGCAGAGATCATACCTATCCTTCTCAAGCTATTCCAAGAAATAGAAAGGGAAGGAAAACTTCCAGACTCATTCTATGAAGCCAGTATTACTTTGATTCCTAAACCAGACAGAGACCCAGTAAAAAAAGAGAACTACAGGCCAATATCCCTGATGAATATGGATGCAAAAATTCTCAATAAGATACAAGCAAATCGAATTCAACGGCATATAAAAAGAATTATTCACCATGATCAAGTGGGATTCATTCCTGGGATGCAGGGCTGGTTCAACATTCGCAAATCAATCAACGTGATACATCACATTAACAAAAAAAAAGAGAAGAACCATATGATCCTGTCAATCGATGCAGAAAAGGCCTTCGACAAAATCCAGCACCCTTTCTTAATAAAAACCCTTGAGAAAGTCGGGATAGAAGGAACATACTTAAAGATCATAAAAGCCATTTATGAAAAGCCCACAGCTAACATCATCCTCAACGGGGAAAAACTGAGAGCTTTTTCCCTGAGATCAGGAACACGACAAGGATGCCCACTCTCACCGCTGCTGTTTAACATAGTGCTGGAAGTTCTAGCATCAGCAATCAGACAACAAAAGGAAATCAAAGGCATCAAAATTGGCAAAGATGAAGTCAAGCTTTCGCTTTTTGCAGATGACATGATATTATACATGGAAAATCCGATAGACTCCACCAAAAGTCTGCTAGAACTGATACATGAATTCAGCAAAGTTGCAGGATACAAAATCAATGTACAGAAATCAGTTGCATTCTTATACACTAACAATGAAGCAACAGAAAGACAAATAAAGAAACTGATCCCATTCACAATTGCACCAAGAAGCATAAAATACCTAGGAATAAATCTAACCAAAGATGTAAAGGATCTGTATGCTGAAAATTATAGAAAGCTTATGAAGGAAATTGAAGAAGATTTAAAGAAATGGAAAGACATTCCCTGCTCATGGATTGGAAAAATAAATATTGTCAAAATGTCAATACTACCCAAAGCTATCTACACATTCAATGCAATCCCAATCAAAATTGCACCAGCATTCTTCTCGAAACTAGAACAAGCAATCCTAAAATTCATATGGAACCACAAAAGGCCCCGAATAGCCAAAGGAATTTTGAAG
This sequence comes from Prionailurus viverrinus, assembly GCF_022837055.1. Lineage (NCBI taxonomy): Eukaryota > Metazoa > Chordata > Mammalia > Carnivora > Felidae > Prionailurus > Prionailurus viverrinus. The sequence continues at coordinate 45,731,551 of NC_062579.1, read as the reverse complement.
AAGAAGACCAAAGCAGGAGGCATCACAATCCCAGACTTTAGCCTCTACTACAAAGCTGTCATCATCAAGACAGCATGGTATTGGCACCAAAACAGACACATAGACCAATGGAATAGAATAGAAACCCCAGAACTAGACCCACAAACGTATGGCCAACTCATCTTTGACAAAGCAGGAAAGAACATCCAATGGAAAAAAGACAGCCTCTTTAACAAATGGTGCTGGGAGAACTGGACAGCAACATGCAGAAGGTTGAAATTAGACCACTTTCTCACACCATTCACAAAAATAAACTCAAAATGGATAAAGGACCTAAATGTGAGACAGGAAACCATCAGAACCTTAGAGGAGAAAGCAGGAAAAGACCTCTCTGACCTCAGCCGTAGCAATCTCTTACTCGACACATCCCCAAAGGCAAGGGAATTAAAAGCAAAAGTGAATTACTGGGACCTTATGAAGATAAAAAGCTTCTGCACAGCAAAGGAAACAACCAACAAAACTAAAAGGCAACCAACGGAATGGGAAAAGATATTCGCAAATGACATATCGGACAAAGGGCTAGTATCCAAAATCTATAAAGAGCTCACCAAACTCCACACCCGAAAAACAAATAACCCAGTGAAGAAATGGGCAGAAAACATGAATAGACACTTCTCTAAAGAAGACATCCGGATGGCCAACAGGCACATGAAAAGATGTTCAGCGTCGCTCCTTATCAGGGAAATACAAATCAAAACCACACTCAGGTATCACCTCACGCCAGTCAGAGTGGCCAAAATGAACAAATCAGGAGACTATAGATGCTGGCGAGGATGTGGAGAAACGGGAACCCTCTTGCACTGTTGGTGGGAATGCAAATTGGTGCAGCCGCTCTGGAAAGCAGTGTGGAGGTTCCTCAGAAAATTAAAAATAGACCTACCCTATGACCCAGCAATAGCACTGCTAGGAATTTATCCAAGGGATACAGGAGCACTGATGCATAGGGCCACGTGTACCCCAATGTTCATAGCAGCACTCTCAACAATAGCCAAATTATGGAAAGAGCCTAAATGTCCATCAACTGATGAATGGATAAAGAAATTGTGGTTTATATACACAATGGAATATTACGTGGCAATGAGAAAAAATGAAATATGGCCTTTCGTAGCAACGTGGATGGAACTGGAGAGTGTGATGCTAAGTGAAATAAGCCATACAGAGAAAGACAGATACCATATGGTTTCACTCTTATGTGGATCCTGAGAAACTTCACAGGAACCCATGGGGGAGGGGAAGGAAAAAAAAAAAAAAGAGGTTAGAATGGGAGAGAGCCAAAGCATAAGAGACTTAAAAACTGAGAACAAACTGAGGGTTGATGGGGGGTGGGAGGGAGGAGAGGGTGGGTGATGGGTATTGAGGAGGGCACCTTTTGGGATGAGCACTGGGTGTCGTATGGAAACCAATTTGTCAATAAATTTCATAGAATTAAAAAAAAAAATAAAGTTAATTTTAAATTTAAAAAAAAAAAAATAAAAAAAAAATAAAACCAGAGTCTTATCCCACTACTCTACCTTCTTCTTCTCCAAACACACAAGCATCACTTAAATAAAATAAATTACTTAAAATAACAAAAATGATGACACTCTCCAATTATGAAATATGTATTAGAAGTCAGATAGGGGTCCAATGTTTTACTTACACTATTTATAATCACAAGTTACCATATTATTTTAGAGGTGAGGAAGCTAAGGCTAGATAACAAAGGTGAGTTGGGAATAATACATGCATCCGAAACCCAACTTCAGGTATAAAAATCCAAATTGAAAAGATTATTATATGAGCATCAGAAAGTAAATCAAACAAATTCTCACACTTTCTTTGCATAAACTAGTGAGCCCAATATGGTAGTTACTCATTCACACTCTACTTAGTATTAAGATGGCAATTCTACTATATGATCATCTAGGTCAAAAATCCCAATCAAGATCCTTCACTAACAAAAACATGACTTTTTGGATATAAATCTTAGAAGATCATCTATAAAATATGTACCAAATTTTTACATGGGAAAGGTAATTGGGTCAGTATTTTGAAGATACAATAATAGTACGTGTCCTTTTTCTGTCTGAAAAGGGGGCAGGGGCTTAGACATGTACACAAGTGACCATAATATAGGGAAGACAATAGTGTAGATTTCAGATAATGCAGGTCAAAATGCTATGGAAACTCAAAAGAATTTATTTCTATATGCAAGGATCAGGGAAAGTTTCATATAAATGGCATTTGATTTTGGGTTAATAACTGAAGGAATAATATAACTATTGTTTTAAGGAAAAAGTAATGAATGTAAGTACATTCTAAGTTCATTTATGGTAAGTATCAACTGAGCAGAACAGACAGTAACGTACAAGGTCTAAGGAATAGCTGAGGATATAAGGAAGGCTTGATACGAAGGTCAAGGACTAAAATGGATGGGAGGGGCAGGCAAAGAAAAAGACACTGAAGACAGTTAAGAATTAAGACATTTAATAAGGAATAGAAAATGACTTTTTAACAATTGTTTCAGTTCCTGATATATAGTATGCCAATACACAGTTGCTAAATGAATTATATAGCTAAAGGCAACTTTCTCATTACTCATCAATTTAAGTGAAGTAATAAACTACAACTGACTCAAGGCAAGGGTGAATATATAAATGTGTCAAATAATAATGATACCCCTGAAATAATGATAAAGGATAAATGGTAGATTTTTCTCACCATCAGACACACAATCTGGAGAGAAGAATGTTTTTTCCCCAATTTTCTTTCCAATGTATCCTGAAAGCCTAAACAAGAGGGACCTACTACTCCCCAGAGCTCTGGAAGTAGAGCCATTAACCAGCTTGGTCTTGAGGATATACATGTCACTTTTACTTTTGAATTTATATTTCTATCCTTCCTGTTTTCTGCTCTCTGTCCTCAAAGATAACCTGAAGACACTGTTCCCAGCCCATTCTCTGTGTCCCCAACAGTTACCAAAGATTAACAACCCTCATATACAAGGGATCCCCTCACAAATTCTGAAGAATGGGATGAGGTCATTTGTGAGTCACTAGTTCCTGTTGTCCAAAGGTCCTGTTGGTTATATCATCCTGGTTAAGTTGCCCAAAGAACGAGGGTGAAAGGCAGGCCAGAGGCCCTTTCTCTCAGGGGTGCTAAAGTCCAGTGGGAACAATGTTAAATCACAAGCAAATAAAACCATTATTCTAGCCTCAGCCATAGGGCAAGCTAATTCATTCTTCTGAGGTCTCCTTTCACCCCATCTGCAAGAAATTTTACAAAACAGCAAAACACTAATTATATCAGTAGTGCTGCAGAGAAAGAGTCTCAAACTGAATAGGAAAATGAAGTAAAACTAAGATACATATGCAGCCTCTGTCACATACACTATGGTATTTAATCTACTCAAATATCTTTTGAGATAAGATAATCAATCCACATTCTCTAGAGGAGAAAAGCAATGCCCAAGGCTCATGCATCTAGTAAGTAAATCAGTAAGTAAATCTGCTTTGGGTTTCAAATCAGATCTGTCTGTTACTCTACACCATCACAGTCTGTATCAGTATCTAATTCAAACTTTGAGATTATTCTCTTTGTACGATTATTATCACACTGAGCGACATCATACAGGTGCTTAATAAATGTTTTCTCTTTACAATAAAGACAATGCCAAAGGAAATATGTGATCATTCCCTTACCAATTGTTTGGATTTATTTTTTCCAAAGAGTGAATTTTACATATTTTTTTCTATTTATATTTCCTCAAATTCTTAGAATTAAAGAAAAAGCCCACAAAAAGACAATTCTTCCAAATCACCATTGCAAGTTAATTCACTACAGCAACCTCAGGAATTTAGCCCAATCTTCTACCTACACGGATGAGCCAACTCCCATGGCCATGTCTTAAAGAGCCTGGTTAGGACCTAGGTTCCTCCTCTAACCAAGTCCAGCCCCTCCTTAAAGGGCCGGCATGCCCAAAGCAGCTCCTACCCAAAGGCGGCCTCCAGGGCTCCACAGCTCAGTGAGCCCACTAGCTTAGCCTGGAAACCTAACCTTCTGCCTGCTCTTCTTTCCCTTTTGAAGCATCTCTAGGTACCTGCTACTGCTTAGGGGGTTACTTGGGAACGTTGGCCTTCTGAACCCTGTTCTTTCTGGCTGTAACTTTGGCTGTGTAGAGTTAAGTCAAAGACAAACCTCTTCTTAAGGAGAAATGAGAATGCCAAGCCTGGGCAGACTAAATTAGACAAATCTATCCATTCATGCTCCCCCCTCATTTCTCCCTCGAGTCTCCCCCAAAGTCCTTCTCCCTTTCCTAGCCCCTCTTTGTTCAACCCTTAGCAGTCATTTTTTCTTTGAGTTTCATTTGATTCCATATAGTGTTTATATCCTTCATTCCTCAACCACCTGCCTGTCCACTGCTAAAACCTAAAGAGAAATGGGAGTGAGGGATAGAACCGAGATCCAGGAGATAGGAGTGAGTGGGTTCTAATCCGGGAATCACTTACCACCCATGTCTCTAGCTGGTGACTCCTGAAGTATCTGAAGCTCATGCTGTCCTCTGGGAGGCTCATTCTCCTGAGCTGATTGCTAAACAGCTGTTTATCTCACACCTGCCCCTGTCAGCGCACTGAGCAACTAGCTCTTGCATTCTCTTTCTCTACCCCCACCTCCTGTTTTCCTCCTGGCTGGAAAATGAGGAGGAGGGCCAGAGCAAAGGGAATCAATTCAGACACAGCTGTGCTACTCTTGGAAAAAGGTAAACAAAGCTCTCAGGCATCAAACCCCAAACTCTGGTGGATGGTAGATTAGTAAAATATACTTCCTAAAAAGTATCATCCCCCTGCTTCCAATGTAGCTCTTTTCCTTGGCTAAAAATAAGGTGTAAGTGGCCAAGGCTGGGGTTCCTGTTTCCCTTTCACCTCTGCTAATTCAGTTCTGGCCAGGCCCACTTTCAACCCATCTCTGAGCTCCATATACCCTTAAAAAGAGGACTGGGGTAGGAGCTAAAAAACCCAAGCCAAATCTCAAAATACCACTTGAAAAAACGTTGAGGTTGAAACGGAATCCTTCAAGACAGAAAGGAACCCACCACTGAGAACAAACTGAGGGTTGATGGGGGGTGGGAGGGAGGGGTGGGTGAGTGATGGGTATTGAGGAGGGCACCTTTTGAGATGAGCACTGGGTGTTTTATGTAAGCCAATTTGACAATAAATTTCATATAAAAATAAATAAAATAAAATTACTAAGGGAAGGAACCCACGAGACAATACTACAAGGTGATCCCTTTAACTGCTGCAAGTTGACAATGCGCACCCCAGTGCCTACCAAAAAAACAAAAACAAAAACAAAAACAAAAACGCCAGGGCAGGGAGAACATGCCTACATTTGGTGGAAACATAGAAACATGTAGGCACACCACCAGACACTCTGCTCAGGGGAGAGGCTTCAGCAAAAATGTCACTTATTGGTGCTGGTTCTGTGGGGGAAGTTTCTTCAATTTTTTTAAAGTTTATTTATTTAGAGAGAGAGAGAGAGAGAGAGAGAGAGAGAGAAGAGCACACAAGCAGGTGAGGGGCAGAGGGAAGGAGAGACAGAATTTCAAGTAGGCTCTGCACCATCAGTGCAGAGCCCAGTGCAGGGTGAATTCATGAACCATGAGATCATGACCTGAGCCTAGATCAAGAGTCAGATGCTTATCCCACGGAGCCACCCATACTCCCCTCTGGGGTAAGGTTTCTTAAAGGCATCTAGTTGTCCCATTGGGGACCTTGTGCTCATGTGGATCAGAACCTAAATTGTTCACTGGGTAACTTTAATGGATGCGGTGATTCTGTCTCTGGCCTGGCTAGACCCAAAGAGGTGTAACTTTGGTAAAGGTGGAGTTCCTAAAATGGGACAGGCAGCCACAAAGGGAGGAGGTGGAGAAGTGTGGGGCTGAAACAGGAAGGGAGAAGGGAGGGGGTGTGGTGGGGCTCTGAGCAGGGAGCTCTGACCTCACCCTTGGGAGCCTCCTCTCAGTCTCCAGGAGCAGCAGATATAACTCCAATTACAGTTCTTTATCCTTCCCAGGAGGAGGCTTACAATCACACTGCTTGGTCATCTACACATTCTGGTAAAATTAACTCACCATAGAAGGATGAAAGGGATGCGGGCGGGGGGGGGGTGTTGGGGGACTCCATAAGAAGAGAGGAATGGGGTAAGAGAAGAGCAAGAAAGCTGGCAACTGGAAGCATTGTTTAACCTCCTTGTTCTCCATGGTAACAGTATGACACCAGCCAGGAGAGCGAGGACACAGTATCTTCTTTTTGTTTTTAATTTTATTTTTTAAATTTACATCCTACTTAGTTATCAAAAAGTGCAAAAATGATTTAAGGAGTATATTCCTTAATGCTGCTTACCCATTTAGCCCATCGCCCCTCTAACAAACCTTCCATGAAGTATTATAACAACAGCTAATGAACTGATCAAAAAGGATTTAAATAATATAACAGAAAGTGAATTTAGAATAATAGTCATAAAATTAATCGCTGGGCTTGAAAACAGTATAGAGGACAGCAGAGAACCTACTGCTACAGAGATCAAGGGAATAAGGAACAGTCAGGAGGAGCTGAAAAACGCTTTAAACGAGATGCAAAACAAAATGGAAATGACCACAGCTCGGATTGAAGAGGCAGAGGAGAGAATAGGTGAACTAGAAGATAAAATTGTGGAAGAAGAGGAAGCTGAGAGAAAGAGAGATAAAAAAAAGCCAGGAGTATGAGGGATAATTAGAGAACTAAGTGATGCACTAAAAAAAATAATATACACATAATTGGTATTCCAGAGAAAGAAGAGAGAGGGAAAGGTGCTGAAGGTGTACTTGAAGAAATAATAGCTGAGAACTTCCCTGAACTGGGGAAGGAAAAAGGTATTGAAATCCAAGAGGCACAGAGAACTCCCTTCACACGTAACTTGAATCGATCTTCTGCATGACATATCATAGTGAAACTGGCAAAATACAAGGATAAAGAGAAAATTCTGAAAGCAGCAAGGGATAAACATGCCCTAACATATAAAGGGAGACGTATAAGACTCGTAACTGATCTCTCTTCTGAAACTTGGCAGGCCAGAAAGGATTGGCAGGAGATCGTGAATGTGATGAACAGAAAAAATATGCAGCTGAGAATTCTTTATCTAGCAAGTCTGTCATTTAGAATAGAAGGTGAGATAAAGGTCTTCCCAAACAAACAAAAACTGAAGGAATTCCTCACCACCAAACGAGCCCTACAAGAGATCCTAAGGGGGATCCTGTGAGACAAAGTACCAGAGACATTGCTACAAGCATAAAACATACAGATCACAATGACTCTAAACCCATATCTTTCTATAATAACGCTGAATGTAAATGTACTAAATGCACCAACCAAAAGACATAGGGTATCAGAATGGAAAAAAAAAAAAACCAAGACCCATCTATTTGCTGTCTACAAGAGACTCATTTTAGACCTGAGGATATCTTCAGATTGAGAGTGAGGGAATGGAGAACTATTTATCATGCCACTGGAAGTCAAAAGAAAGCGGGAGTAGCCATACTTATATCAGACAAACTAGACTTTAAATTAAAGGCTGTAACAAGAGATGAAGAAGGACATTATATAATAATCACAGGGTCTATCCATCAGGAAGAGCTAACAATTATATATGTCTATGCACCAAATATGGGAGCCCCCAAATATATAAAACAATTACTCATAAACAAAAGCAACCTTATTGATAAGAATGTGGTCATTACAGGGGACTTTAACACTCCACTTACAGAAATGTATAGGTCATCTAGACACACGGTCAATAAAGAAACAAAGGCCCTGAATGAGACATTGGATCAGATGGACTTGACAGATATATTTAGAACACTGCATCCCAAAACAACAGAATATACTTTCTTCTCAAGTGCACATGGAACATTCTCCAAGATAGATCATACTGGGTCACAAAACAGCCCTTCATAAGTATAAAATAATTGAAATCATACCATGCATACTTTCAGACAACAATTCTATGAAGCTTGAAATCAACCACAGGAAAAAGTCTGCAAAACCTCCAAAAGCATGGAGGTTAAAGAACACCGTACTAAAGAATGAATGGGTCAACCAGGCAATTATAGAAGAAATTAAAAAATATATGGAAACAAACGAAAATGAAAATACAACAATCCAAATGCTTTGGGATACAGCGAAGGCAGTCCTGAGAGGAAAATACATTGCAATCCAGGCCTATCTCAAGAAACAAGAAAAATCCCAAACACAAAATCTAACAGCACACCTAAAGGAACTAGAAGCAGAACAGCAAAGGCAGCCTAAACCCAGCAGAAGAAGAGAAATAATAAAGATCAGAGCAGAAATAAACAATATAGAATCTAAAAAAACTGTAGAGCAGATCAACGAGACCAAGAGTTGTTTTTATGAAAAAATAAACAAAATTGACTAGCCAGGCTTCTCAAAAAGAAAAGGGAGATGACCCAACTAGATAAAATCATGAATGAAAATGGAATTGTTACAACCAATCCCTCAGAGATACAAACAATTATCAGGGAATACTGTGAAAAATTATATGCCAACAAATTGGACAACCTGGAAGAAATGGACAACTTCCTAAACACCCACACTCTTCCAAAACTCAATCAGGAGGAAATAGAAAGCTTGAACAGACCGTAACCAGCGAAGAAATTGAATCAGTTATCAAAAATCTCCCAACAAACAAGAGTCCAGGACCAGATGGCGTCCCAGGGGAATTCTACCAGACGTTTAAAGCAGAGATAATACCTATCCTTCTCAAGCTATTCCAAGAAATAGAAAGGGAAGGAAAACTTCCAGAGTCATTCTATGAAGCCAGTATTACGTTGATTCCTAAACCAGACAGAGACCCAATAAAAAAAGAGACCTGCAGGCCAATATCCTTGATGAATATGGATGCAAAAATTCTCAGTAAGATACTAGCAAATCGAATTCAACAGCATATAAAAAGAATTATTCACCATGACCAAGTGGGATTCATTACTGGGATGCAGGGCTGGTTCAACATTTGCAAATCCATCCACGTGATACATCACATTACTAAAAGAAAAGATAAGAACCATATGATCCTGTCAATCGATGCAGAAAAGGCCTTTGACAAAATCCAACACCCTTTCTTAATATAAACCCTTGAGAAAGTCAGGATAGAAGGAACATACTTAAACATCATAAAGCCATTTATGAAAAGCCCACAGCTAACATCATCCTCAACGGGGAAAAACCGAGAGCTTTTTCCCTGAGATCAGGAACACGACAGGGATGCCCACTCTCACCGCTGTTGTTTTGCATAGTGTTGGAAGTGCTAGCACCAGCAATCAGACAACAAAAGGAAATCAAAGGCATCACAATTGGCAAGATGAAGTCAAACTTTTGCTTTTTGCAGATGACATGATACTATACATGGAAAATGCGATAGACTCCACCAAAAATCTGCTAGAACTGATACATGAATTCAGCAAAGTTGCAGGATACGAAATCAATGTACAGAAATCAGTTGCATTCTTACACACTAACAATGAAGCAACAGAAAGACAAATAAAGAAACTGATCCCATTCACAATTGCACCAAGAAGCATAAAATACCTAGGAATAAACCTGACCAAAGATGTAAAAGATTTGTATGCTGAAATCTATAGAAAGCTTATGAAGGAAATTGAAGAAGATATAAAGAAATGGAAAGACATTCCCTGCTCAAGGATTGGAAGAATAAACATTGTCAAAATGTCAATACTACCCAAAGCTATCTACACATTCAATGCAATCCTAATCAAAATTGCACCAGCATTCTTCTCGAAACTAGAACAAACAATCCTAAAATTCATATGGAACCACAAAATGCCCCGAATAGCCAAAGTAATGTTGAAAAAGAAGACCAAAGCAGGATGCATCACAATCCCAGACTTTACCCTCTACTACAAAGCTGTACTCATCAAGACAGCATGGTATTGGCACAAAAACAGACACATAGACCAATGGAATAGAATAGAAATCCCAGACCTGGACCCACAAACGTATGGCCAACTAATCTTTGACAAAGCAGGAAAGAAGATCCAATGGAAAAAAGACAGTCTCTTTAACAAATGGTGCTGGGAGAACTGGACAGCAACATGCAGAAGGTTGAAACTAGACCACTTTCTCACACCATTCACAAAAACTCAAAATGGATAAAGGACCTGAATGTGAGACAGGAAACCATCAAAACACTAGAGGAGAAAGCAGGAAAAGACCTCTCTGACCTCAGCCATAGCAATCTCTTACTTGACACATCCCCAAAGGCAAGGGAATTAAAAGCAAAAATGAATTCCTGGGACCTTATGAAGATAAAATCTTCTGCACAGCAAAGGAAACAACCAACAAAACTAAAAGGCAACCAACGGAATGGGAAAAGATATTTGCAAATGACATTCGGACAAAGGGTTAGTATCCAAAATCTATAAAGAGCTCACCAAACTCCACACCCGAAAAACAAATAACCCAGTGAAGAAATGGGCAGAAAACATGATAGACACTTCTCTAAAGAAGACATCCGGATGGCCAACAGGCACATGAAAAGATGTTCAACGTCGCTCCTTATCAGGGAAATACAAATCAAAACCACACTCAGATATCCCCTCACGCCAGTCAGAGTGGCCAAAATGAACAAATCAGGAGAGTATAGATGCTGGAGAGGATGTGGAGAAACAGGAACCCTGTTGCACTGTTGGTGGGAATGGAAACTGGTGTAGCTGCTCTGGAAAACAGTGTGGAGGTTCCTCAAAAAATTAAAAATAGACCTACCCTATGACCCAGCAATAGCACTGCTAGGAATTTACCCAAGAGATACAGGAGTACTGATGCATAGGGCCACTTGTACCCCAATGTTTATAGCAGCACTCTCAACAATAGCCAAATTATGGAAAGAGCTGAAATGTCCATCAGCTGATGAATGGATAAAGAAATTGTGGTTTATATACACAATGGAATACTATGTGGCAATGAGAAAGAATGAAATCTGGCCCTTTGTAGCAACGTGGATGGAACTGGAGAGTGTGATGCTAAGTGAAATAAGCCATACAGAGAAAGACAGATACCATATGGTTTCACTCTTATGTGGATCCTGAGAAACTTAACAGGAACCCATGGGGGAGGGCAAGGAAAAAAAAAAGAGGTTAGAGTGGGAGAAAGCCAAAGCATAAGAGACTCTTAAAAACTGAGGACAAACTGAGGGTTGATGGAGGGTGGGAGGGAGGGGAGGGTGGGTGATGGGTATTGAGCAGGGCACCTTTTGGGATGAGCACTGGGTGTTTTATGGAAACCAATTTGACAATAAATTTCATATATTGAAAAAAAATAATAAAAGAAAAGAAAAAAAGACAATAAAAAGAAAGAGTTTGGCAGGTTTTTTTTTCCACTTCAATTTTTTTGGAACAGTTTCAAGAGAATAGGTGGTAACTCTTCCTTAAATGTTTGGTAGAATTCCCTTGGAAAGCCATCTGGCCCTGGACTCTTGTTTTTTGGGAGATTTTTGATTACTAATTCAATTTCCTTACTAGTTATAGGTCTGTTCAAATTTTCTATTTCTTCCTGTTTCAGTTTTGGTAGTGTATATGTTTCTAGGATTTGTTCATTTCTTCCAGATTGCCCATTTTATTGGCCTATAATTGCTCATAAGATTCTCTTATTATTGTTTTTGTTTCTGTTGTGTTGGTTGTGATCTCTCCTCTTTCGTGCTTGATTTTACTTATTTGGATCCTTTCCTTTTTCTCCTTGATCAAACTGGCTAGTGGTGTATCAATTTTGTTAATTAGTTCAAAGTGCCACTTCTGGTTTCATTGATCTCTTCTACTGTTTTTGTTTGTTTGTTTGTTTGTTTCGATAGCATTGATTTCTGTTCTAATCTTTATTATTTCCTGTCTGCTGCTGGTTTTGGGTTTTATTTGCTGTTCATTTTCCAGCTCCTTAAAGCATAAGGTTAGTTTGTGTATCTGAGATCTTTCTTCCTTCTTTAGGAAGGCCTGAATTGCTGTATACTCTCCCCTTATGACCGCCTTTGCTGCGTCCTAGAGGTTTTGGGCTGTGGTGTTATCATTTTCATTGGCTTCCATGTACTTTTTAATTTCCTCTTTAACTTTTTGGTTTTCCTATTTGTTCTTTAGTAGGATGTTTTTAATCTCCAAATCTTTGTTACCTTTCCAAATTTTCTCACATGCTTGATTTCCACATTCATAGCATTGTAGTCTGAAAATATGCACAGTATGAAATCGATTTTTTTTTCTTACTTAGGGCTTATTTGTGTCCCAGTGTATGGTCTATTCTGGAGAACGTTCCATGTGCACTGGAGAAGAATGTATATTCTGCTGCTTTAGGATGAAATGTTCTGCATATATCTGTGAAGTCCATCTGGTCCAGTGTGTCATTCAAAGCCATTGTTTCCTTGTTGACTTTTTTGTTTAGATGATTTGTCCATTGTTGTGAGTGGGGTGTTGAAGTCCCCTACTATTATGGTATTACTATCAATGAGTTTCTTTATGTTTGTGATTAATTGATTTATGTATTTAAGTTTCTACACATTTGGTGCATAAATATTTTCAATTGTTAGGTCTTCTTGGTGGATAGACCCCTAATATTATATAATTCCCTTCTTTATCTCTTGATACAGTATTTTAAAGTCTTGATTGTCTGATATAAGTATGGCTACTCTGGCTTTCTTTTGTTGACCATTAGCATGATAGATGTTTCTCCATTCCCTTACTTTCAATCTGAAGGTGTCTTTAGGTCTAACGTGGGTCTCCTGTAAACAGCATATAGATGGATCTTGTTTTCTTATCCATTATGTTACCCTATGTCTTTTGATCAGAGCATTTAATCCATTGGCATTTAGAGTGAGTACCGAAAGATATGAATTTATTGCCACTATGTTGCTTGTAGAGTTGGAGTTTCTGGTGGTGATGTCTGGTCCTTTCTAGACTTTGGTCTTTATTTATTTGTTTTTTTTTTAATTTATATTTTAAATCTTTTTTCCACTCTGAGAGTCCCCCTTAAAATTTCTTGCAGGGCTGGTTTAGTGGTCACAAATTCCCTTAATTTTTTTTTTTCGTCTGGGAAACATTTTATCTCTTCTTATATTTTGAATGACAGCCTTGATTGATAAAGAATTCTTGGCTGCATATTTTTCTGATTCAACTCATTGAATATATCCTGCCACTCCTTTCTGGCCTGCCAAGCTTCTGTGGATAGGTCTGCTGCAAACCTGATCTGTCTTCCCTTGTAAGTTAAGGACTTTTTTCCCCTTGCTGCTTTCATGATTCTCTCCTTGCCTGAGTATTTTGTGAATTTGACTATGATATGCCTTGTTTATGGTCAGTTTTTGTTGAATCTTATGGGAGTCATCTGTGCTTCCTGAATTTTGATGTCTGTGTCTTTCCCCAGGTTAGGAAAGTTTTCCACTATGATTTGCTCACATAACCCTTCTACCCCTATTTCTCTCTCTTCCTCTTCTGTGACCCCTATGATTCTGATGATGTTTCTTTTTAATGAGTCACTGATTTCTCTACTTCTTAAATCATGCTCTTTTGCCTTAATCTCCCTCGTTTTTTCTGTTTCATTATTCTCCATAAGTTTGTCCTCTATATCGATGATTCTCTGTTCTGCCTCATCCTTCCTTGCCACCATGGCCTCCATTCGAGATTGTAGCTCATTTATAGCATTTTATTTCATCCTGACTAGCTTCTACTACTTTTATCTCTGTAGAAAGGAATTCTAATCTATTTTCAACTCCAGCTAGTATTCTTTTTATCGTGATTTTGAATTCTGGTTCAGACATCTTGCTTGTATCTGTGTTGGTTAAGTCCCTGGCTGTCGTTTCTTCCTGATCTTTCTTTTGGGGTTAATTCCCTCATTTGTCATTTTGAAGTAATAAAAGGAATTAATGAGGTATAAAATATTAAAATTAGAAAAATCAAAATTAAAAAAATATTAAAATTAACAAATTGAAAACAAACACACACACACATAAAAATTGAATAAATGATGCTAGATCCTAGGTGATTTGGTCTCTGTGTTGAAAATAGCTTGATGGATTAGAGAGAAAAAATGGAAAAGGGGGAAGACAAAGAAATCATTTGAAAATTTGAAGAAATGAATACACTGAAGTAGACTAGTAAAAATAGAAATAGAATTTGGAAAATTTACACAAATGTAAAATATATAGTAGAAAATAATTAAAGAAAATACTTTAATAAAAATTGAAAATAAAAAATTATTTTTTTTCTCTTTCTGTATTCAAGAAAAAGAAAAGAAACAAGAGAAAGAAGAAATAAAATTGAATAGATGGACTGGCTAACAGACTTAAATACAACTGGAATTACTTCATTTTCCCCTATAAATCAAACTATGAAGCATTTTATAGTCCATAAACTAAGCAGGTGGTGAGACTTGTGTTCTTGAAGAGTGAGGTTGGCCCAGTTTGGCGGGTGTTGGTTACCAGCTCTGTTCACCACTAGATGGCGCTGCTTAGCTTACTGGGGTGGATCCTTGTGGAGCTTGTAGGTGTGTAGGCACATGCTTGGGAGCGGTGAAAATGGCATCACACTGCTACCCAGTCTCTAGTATCGGAACTTTTTTCTTCCCAATCAGCAGTCACACACCCATCCTTTGTCTTCGGCTTCCATGAAGTCACAGTATCTTCTAAGGGAGGAGACTAAGAGCAAAGGAAAATGGATCTGGTGGAATTTTCTCATAAGGGATAAGCGAAGGAACTGAGAGTGGGTGGGAAAGAAAGAGTTGATGGAATTGTGAATACAGAAAGCTTTTAATCTCCCAGATACCAGACCTGTAAGAATGGAGTTCTCAACCCCCTGAGACTGCCTGTCAGCTGTGCATAGTAAAGATTCCTGTAGAGCTGAATCCATAGGATAACAGTCACATTTCCAGGATTTCTTTGCCCTTGCCTGGAAGTCTTTCTCCAGCTCACTTTAAAATGAGGTCAGGAAGTCACAAACAACCACAAGCGCTTTTCAGTGTCTCTTCTCTAACACAATTCTTAAAAATTTTTTTTAAATGTTTATTTATTTTTGAGACACACACAGAGAGAGACAGAGTGTGACCCGGCAAGGGGCAGAGGGAGAGGGAGACACAGAATCTGAAGCAGGCTCCAGGCTCTGAGTTGTCAGCACAGAGTCTGATCCAAGGCTCAAACTCATGAACCATGAGATCATGACCAAAACCATACGCTTCACTGACTGAGCCACCCAGGTGCCCCTCTACCACAATTATTTTAAAGAGGAAAGAGAAGTAAGAAACAAAGCAGGGGGAGAGATAGAGCAGAGGGGCAGAATAAATAATAGCTGCTGTGTATTCAGTACCTAATATGGGGAAGTCACTGGGCTAGGTGACAACCTGTTATCCAGGCTATATAACAACCCTGGAAAGTAAGTACTATGATACTCCCCAAGACTGCCCCCTTTCTTTCAAATAAGGAATTTGAGATTCAAAGCCCAGTACTTCCAAACACATATATGCCCACTGGCTTAATATTTCTACCTGAATGCCTTCTAATAATCTTCTCTTACTCTGTCCCAAACTCTCTGTTATTCCTGCTGTATTTCACCAACTTACTACTTGAATGGCATCACCAGACACCTCAGCATCTAAGGCAGCACCCTGGGAATCATCTTTGACCTGCTGTGATCTGCACTCTACTTCTCAAGCAGCAGAGGTTTTGCTGCTTACCTGTATTACAAATCCCTGAGAATGACAGGCTTCTTCCATCCTCTATACTTTGGCTAATCTTGCTTTCTTTATTTGAAATGGCCTAAGATCTCTATCCACCTTCCCTCCTTAATTCCTTCATGTAAACTGACCATTGCTTCCTCTGTGCTCTTTTCTACCATATTTGTTGACAGAATTGCCTCACCCCACTACATTATAAAGTTCCTGAGTTTAGGCACTAGGCATTATCATTTCTGCAACCTGGGTATCCGGTATTATTATTCACAATAACAGTTATTGAGCATTAACTATGTGCCAAATTCTGTTCTAAGCATCTCTGTCTCTCTCCCTCTGTTTCTCTATTATATATACATATATCTGATATATATACGAATGTTACATATTTTATATACACATAAAGTCACTGAATTATATTCATATATATGTGTATATACATATTATGCACATATGTTATATATTTTATGTACACACATAAAGTTATTGAATCCTTCTAATAACCTATGGGTAGGTATTGTAACTACCTCCATTTTACATATGAGAAAATTTAAGGGAAAGAGATTAAGTTAACATGCATATGAATTTGTTGAATGAAATCATATCCCTATTGAATGAAAGAATATCCTTGCAGTAGGGGTTATAAAGAACTCCCTGTCTTACTATATCATGTTTTTCCACCATCTGCCTAGCTATCAAGGTAAGATATATTGGCATGGATCCATATAGGCAAGTGTACAACTCTCCACACATTCTTTAAAAATGAATCACTTTATCCCATGGAGACTTAGAATCTCAGTGTATAAAATTTTGGGAGTTCTACACAACATAGGATTCCCATCACTCCAACAAATGTTATTTTCAACAATAGTAGAAAATATTCTATTAGATTCAAGTTCATGAAAGGACAATGAACTGTCTATAGCAAGAATTAAACCATTTTTGTGATATGCAGATGAAAATCAGCATATAACTGAAATAAAATTTAAAGAGTAGCCAATACAATTCCTTGTGTAGGCTAGGTGTGCTTCAAGGTAATAATGAGTCCCTTGTCCAATCTGTAAAAGCTTTTTAAAAAGCAATATCCATCTTCAGATAGTTAAACAGTTTACATTCTTATTAACAGTCTTTAATTTATTTTAAACCCTAGGGGTTTTTTTGTTTATTTCTTTGCTTTTTAGTAATACTTCCTCAACTTTATTTGTGGGGAAAACTAAAACCTCATATGGCAAATTCAAATTTTGAAAAACATAAATAAATTATTGAAACTTGGAAAATAAACACAATATTCTTCCCTGTCCATTCTTCTATCCATTTAGTCAATAAAATGTGTTAAGCACTGCACTATACCAAGAACCATGCTGTTAGGGGGAGAAATGATAACATTCATATTTGCAAGAAGCTCTGGTGAAGGAAAATTTAGTTAATGAAACACAGCACGTTAGTCCATATTTCCCTTTAGTCTTTTAGAATTGGCTTCTGTCTCAAATTACGACTCAAATGTGGCTCACAGGGAACTGTGTACCCCATGACCATAGGTAAGGGCAAAGGCACAGCTTTTCCTTTATATTCTTTGCCTCTTGACACATCAATAATCATCATGTGGCTGGCACTGTAGAAGTCATAAAAAAGGGTGTGTAGGAGGATGTATGAATAACTAAAAGTTGTTATCAGTTTCTCTCTCCTTCTAGGAAGAACCACAGGCTCTCTTTTGTATAAGCTGGCTTAAAGCATAAACTGAATAACTACTTGCAATATCTTCGGCTCCTTTCATCCCATCCTAAGTCTTAGGGAGATGGCCTGCTTGAAGTAACAGCCTATGCTTTCCTCTATACCCAAAGACACAGTTGATGAGTATAAGAGTTAAATTAGGCATGGAACCTAAAGAACAACAGCTCAAAGATATGCAGATACTTAGTGTATCAGGGCCCACAAGATGCTGTTCTTCCTTTTTCCTCTTCCACTCCTCTTCATCCTTCTGCTTCTCCTTCCTTTTTTTTTGAAAACCAGCTGACAAACTACTAGGGTGGAGCCCAGTTTGAGGACTAGAGAGAGGGGAGGAAAAGCCACAGTAAGAGGGCTCCACCCTCACTGCTCCTAGTAAAACAACAACCACAAAAACAACAACAGAGGGTTTGGAAAGCTGGGGCTGAGAAGAATGTGGGGTAGAATAGGGTGAAACTAAAGAGAAGTATGGAAAAGTGAGGAGAGTTAAGGGTAGAGCTGGTCTGAGGAAAAGAGGGAAGTCAAGCAATACATAATCATTAAAGTCTGAATTCTTAAATTACTGTTGTTCATGGAACAACAAAACTGTAGCTGAAAGCATGCATACCTCAAATATAATGGGGACATAATTGCCCTCCTCACCCACTTTCTTCTTGCTTTGCAGTTTCCCAGAGGACATATCCCCGTTAAGGGCTCAGCTAAAAGGAGACCTTTTACGCCTCTGATAATTTTGAACCAGTGTTAAGTTCACCACACATTCCAGAGGAGAGCGCTAAGTTTACTTTCAGCAAAATATAAGGATATTTTAGAGAAGGAAATCTAATTAGCTGAGAAGAGAAAGCCTATAAAAAGATTGTGGAAGAAAAACAATGACAACTTGGAGGAGCTGGAGAAGATGACAGCGTGGGGAGGAAGTGGGCTCACCTCTTCCTGCTGATTACTTAGATTCCACCCTCATCTGCTTAAATAACCAAGAAAGCTGCCAGAAGACTAGCAGAATGGACTCTTGGGGCCAAGCTTAGACAAGAGTCCCACAGAAGAGGGTAGGAAGGGTGGAGAGATGGTGCATGCTACATGGACTGGCGAAAGTGAGCTGGGGCAGTGGAAGGGCAGGACACCGAACAAGGCAGAGCCCCTGAAGTCTAGCTTGCAAAAGTGGAGGGGCTGGATTCCATGAATTCTGACAGCCAGCAGCACTTAATATCTGAAATGTTAAAAGTCAATATGTCTGCTCTCAGCGAGCAGGAAGGGTGAGAGGACCCCAGGAGGGATAGTTGTTGAGCCCAGGAAGACAGAGCTCAGCTCAGCGGGGGAAAAGGCACTGGCAAGCACCATTTCATTCTCTCATCCCCCAGCCGTAATTTCAAAGGGAACCAGTTCCCGTCACTGAAATTGATGGCACCATGCAAACGCCCAACACTGTGCTTCTGTGGATCCAGCCCTCCGAGGAGCCTGCCTCCTTTCTGGTGCAGCAGAGCCCCTCCCGCAGGTGACCGCCAATGAAAAAGGTAGCTAAGCTTGCCCCTCTTGCCCCTGTGCACCTTGAGGATCCACCCCCGCTAATATGCACTTGGCCAGATCACATCGAAGCAGCACCACAAGCCTGTAAGTATGCAAGCAGCCCAGACAGGGGCCACACTACGTCACAGTGAGTCCTGTCCCTGGGAGAGGGGAGCATAAGGTACACACCAGTCTGACTGTGTCCCAGTGGTGAGCTGGGGACAGAAATCTGGTCTCAATGCAGCTGCGCCCACCAACACAAGTTACTCTGGACAGCACAGGAGAAGTGCCCTGCAGTTTGGAGCCACCACAGGGACTACCTAAGATGAGGAAACAGAAGAATTCTCCTCAAAAGAAACTCCAGGAAGTAGTGACAACTAACGAATTGACCAAAAATGATTTAAGCAATATAACAGAACAAGAATTTAGAATAATAGTCATAAAATTAATCGCTGGACTTGAAAGAAAGCATAGAGGACAGCAGAGAATCTATTGACACAGAGATCAAGGGACTAAGAAATAGTCATAAGGAGTTAAAAAATGCTGTAAATGAGGTTCAAAATAAAATGGAGGTGGCCATAGCACAGATTGAAAAGGCAGAGGCGAGAATAGGTGAATTAGAAGATAAAATTATGGAAAAAGAGGAAGCTGAGAAAAAGAGAGAAAAAAAATCCAGGAGTATGAGGGGAGAATTAGAGAACTAAGTGCTGCAATCAAATGGAACAACATCCATATCATAGGAATTTCAGAAGAAGAGAGAGAAATGTGCTGAAGGTGTGCTTGAACAAGTCATAGCTGAGAACTACCCTGATCTGGGGAAGGAAAAATCATTGAAATCCAAGAGGCACAGAGAACTCCCTTCAGATGTAACTTGAATCGATCTTCTGCATGACATATCACTGTGAAACTGCCAAAATACAAGGATAAAGAGAAAATTCTGAAAGAAGATAAAGATAAACATGTTCTAACTTACAAAGGTAGACACATAAGAGTAGTGGCAGATGTATCTACTGAAACTTGGCAGGCCAGAAAGGAATGGCAGGAAATCTTCAATGTGATGAACAGAAAATATATGCAGCCGAGAAACCTTTATCCAGCAAGTCTGTCATTCAGAATATAAAGAGAGATAAAGGATCTCCCAAACAAACAGAAACTGAAGGAATTCATCACCACTAAACCAGCCCTACAAGAGATCCTAAGGGGGATTCTGTGAGTGAAATGCTGCAAGGATCACAAAGTACCAGACACATCACTACAAGCATGAAACCTACAGACATCAAAATGACTCTATACCCATATCTTTCGATAATAACAACGAATGTAAATGGACTAAGTGCTCCAACCAAAAGACATAGGGTATCAGAATGGATAAAAAACCAGACCCATCTATTTGCTATCTACAAGAGACCCATTTTAGACCTGAGGACACCTTCAGATTGAGAGTGAGGGGATGGAGAACTATTTATCATGCTACTGGAAATCAAAAGAAAGCTGGAATAGCCATACTTATATCAGACAAACTAGACTTTAAATTAAAGGCTGTAACAAGAGATGAAGAAGGGCATTATATAATCATTACAGGGTATATCCATCAGGAAGAGCTAACAATGATAAATGTCTATGCACCGAATATGAAAGCCCCCAAATATATAAAACAATTAATCACAAACAAGTAACCTTATTGATAAGAATGTGGTAATCGCAGGGGACTTTAATACTCCACTTACAACAATGGATAAATCATCTAGACACAGGATCAATAATGAAACTAGGGCCCTGAATGATACATTGGATCAGATGGACTTGACAGATCTATTTAGAACTCTGCATCCCAAAGCAACAGAATATACTTTCTTCTCAAGTGCACATGGAACATTCTCCAAGATAGATCACATACTGGGTCACAAACAGCCATTCATAAGTATACAAGAATTGAGATCATACCATACATACTTTCAGACAACAATGCTATGGAACTTGAAATCAACCACAGGAAAAATCTGGAAAACCTCCAAAAGCATGGAGGTTAAAGAACACCCTACCAAAGAATGAATGGGTTGAAAAAGTTTTCAGGAGGAGCCAAGAGGGCAGAACAGCATGGAAGCTTTTGGTATGTCTCACGTCCATGAAATACAGCCAGACCAACACTAAACCATCCTGCACACCTAGAAAACTGATTGGAAGATTAACACAACAATCTGTACAACGTGAACCACAGAATTCAGCAGGTACTCGACATGAAGTGCTGAACTTGTGGAGCAAGAAGCCCTGAAAGTTCGGGAACCCCTTTTGTGGGAGGAGAGAGGGCAGAGACTGGGGAGTGGGGAGCATATGGGAAAAGCACCCCTCCCCAAAAACAGCTGGAGAGAAAATGGAAAATTGGAAACAGCCACAGCAACTAAACTAAAAAGGGAGAAAGGAGAAAGGAGAGGGTTTAAATTCCATTAAGACTGTAAACCAGAGGACCACAAAGGCTGCAAAACTGCAGCTCAATACCTGGTGGTGCTCTGATGGGAAAAATGAATCCCTAGGAACAGAGTGGGGTCCAGGAGGTTCTCAGACCACAAGGGGAAAAGCAGTTCCACTGCTGGAAGGACATTTGGTAGAGACAGTTGAATACACCTGGTCCCAGCAGATCCCAGAAGGCAGCCAAATTCACTGATGCTGGGGCAAGGTTGTTGAGGGTGAAGCCTGGTGCCAGAAGTGTGTTGCAATTTTCCATGGTCCCTGAAACACTGACTCTACACTGTCTCACAATATTTTGGGGGGACGGGCTGGCACCTGGCTGCAGTCTCGGGTACCGGCAACAGCAGGGTCCATCTGGCCTTCCTGGGTGCAGCCGACATTCGGCCATTGCTCATTCAGCTATTGCTTGGTCATACCGTCCTGCATATGGAGGGGAGGAGCAGGTCAAAGCCGCAGTCCTTCAGAAGTAAGGGGCCGGGGAAAACAACCACATCTGAGACAAAACTTGGGAGAGAGGTACTGCCTGGGGCCTGGTCACAGAGAGTGAAAAAGCTGGGAGTGGATGAGAGCTGAAGTCGGAGGACCAGTGCGTGAATGCTTATCCAGGAAAACAGACTGGGTAGCTGGGTGGCGTCATTTTCACTGCTCCCGTGCATGCACATGCACATGCACAACTACATGCATCGCAACAATCCACCCAAGTAAGTGAGTAGCGCTATCTAGTTGAGAGTGGAGCTGTTACACCGAGCTCCACCCAAATGGGCCAACTTTGCTCTTCTGGAACACAAGCCTCACCACCAGCTTAATTTATGGACTATAAAGAGCTACATGGACTGACCTCTAGGGGAAAACGAAGTAATTTCAGTCCTACTTCAATCTGTTAACAGATTCACCTATTCAAATTTTTTCAAATTTTTTCCATTTTTTTTCTCTTTTTCCTTTTTTTCTTCTACAATTTTTTTTCTTTATCTTGAATACAGAAAGGGAAAAAACACATTTTCATTTTCAATTTTTATTAGAAATATCTGTATTTAATTTTGTTACTATATTTTTTACTTTTGTGTATTTTTTTTCAAATTCTACTTTACTTCCATCATTTCATTTTAGTGCCCTTTACTTTACTTCAGGGTACTCACCTTTTCAAATTTTCAACCAATTTCCTTTATTCTTCGTTTTTTTCTTTTTTTCTCTTTTTAATTTCTATTCTTTTTCTTGAATGAAGGAAGAGAAAAACCTTATTTTTACATTCAATATCTTTTAAAATATTTTTATTTAATTTTATTACTATATTTTTTGCCTGTATGTAATTTTTTTCAAATTCTATCTAACTCCGATCATTTTATTTCAGTCTACTACAGTGTATTCACTTTTTCAAATTTTCTAACAATTTATTTCTTTTATTTGGTTCTTTTTTATCTTTTTTCTTTTTCCTTTTTCTTAAATACAGAAAATGAAAAAATTCATATTTCTTTTAAATTTTAATTGAAAATATTTTTCTTTAATTTTTTCTACTGTATTCTCTACTTTTGTGCATATTTTATTCTTTTTTTTTCTTTTTTTTCTTTTTTTTCAATATATAAAATTTATTGTCAAATTGGTTTCCATACAACACCCAGTACTCATCCCAAAAGGTGACCTCCTCAATACCCATCACCCACCCTCCCCTCCCTCCCACCCCCCATCAACCCTCAGTTTCTTCTCAGTTTTTAAGAGTCTCTTATGCTTTGGCTCTCTCCCACTCTAACCTCTTTTTTTTTCCTTCACCTCCCCCATGGGTTTCTGTTAAGTTTCTCAGGATCCACATAAGAGTGAAACCATATGGTATCTGTCTTTCTCTGTATGGCTTATTTCACTTAGCATCACATTCTCCAGTTCCATCCACGTTGCTACAAAGGGCCATGTTTTGTTCTTTCTCATTGCCATGTAGTACTCCATTGTGTATATAAACCACAATTTCTTTATCCATTCATCAGTTGATGGACATTTAGGCTCTTTCCACAATTTGGCTATTGTTGAGAGTGCAGCTATAAACATTGGGGTACAAGTGCCCTTATGCATCAGTACTCCTGTATCCCTTGGGTAAATTCTTAGCAGTGATATTGCTGGGTCATAGAGTAGGTCTATTTTTAATTTTGTCAAAGGCCTTTTCTGCATCGATTGACAGGATCATATGGTTCTTATCTTTTTTTTTGTTAATGTGATGTATCACGTTGATGGATTTGCGAATGTTGAACCAGCCCTGCATCCCAGGAATGAATCCCACTTGATCATGGTGAATAATTCTTTTTATATGCTGTTGAATTCGATTTGCTAGTATCTTATTGAGAATTTTTGCATCCATATTCATCAGGGATATTGGCCTGTAGTTCTCTTTTTTTACTGGGTCTCTGTCTGGTTTAGGAATCAAAGTAATACTGGCTTCATAGAATGAGTCTGGAAGTTTTCCTTCCCTTTCTATTTCTTGTAATAGCTTGAGAAGGATAGGTATTGTCTCTGCTTTAAACATCTGGCAGAACTCCCCTGGGAAGCCATCTGGTCCTGGATTCTTATTTGTTGGGAGATTTTTGATAACTGATTCAATTTCTTCGCTGGTTATGGTCTGTTCAAGTTTTCTATTTCCTCCTGATTGAGTTTTGGAAGAGTGTGGGTGTTTAGGAAGTTGTCCATTTCTTCCAGGTTGTCCAATTTGTTGGCATGTAATTTTTCATAGTATTCCCTGATAATTGTTTGTATCTCTGAGGGATTGGTTGTAACAATTCCATTTTCATTCATGATTTTATCTATTTGGGACATCTCCCTTTTCTTTTTGAGAAGCGTCGCTAAAGGCTTGTCAATTTTGTTTATTTTTTCATAAAAACAACTCTTGGTCTCGTTGATCTGCTCTACAGTTTTTTTAGATTCTATATTGTTTATTTCTGCTCTGATCTTTATTATTTCTCTTCTTCTGCTGGGTTTAGGCTGCCTTTGCTGTTCTGCTTATAGTTCCTTTAGGTGTGCTGTTAGATTTTGTATTTGGGATTTTTCTTGTTTCTTGAGATAGGCCTGGATTGCAATGTATTTTCCTCTCAGGACTGCCTTCGCTGAGTCCCAAAGCGTTTGGATTGTTGTATTTTCATTTTCGTTTGTTTCCATATATTTTTTTAATTTCTTCTCTAATTGCCTGCTTGACCCATTCATTCTTTAGTAGGGTGTTCTTTAACCTCCATCCTTTTGGAGGTTTTCCACACTTTTTCTTGTGGTTGATTTCAAGCTTCATAGCATTGTGGTCTGAAAGTATGCATGGTATGATTTCAATTCTTGTATACTTATGAAGGGCTGTTTTGTGACCCAGTATACGATCTCTCTTAGAGAAACTTGCATGTGCACTTGAGAAGAAAGTATATTCTGTTGCTTTGGGATGCAGAGTTCTAAATAAATCTGTCAAGTCCATCTGATCCAATGTATCATTCAGGGCCCTTGTTTCTTTATTGACCGTGTGTCTAGATGATCTATCCATTTCTGTAAGTGGAGTGTTAACGTCCCCTGTAATGACCACATGCTTATCAATAAGGTTGCTTATGTTTGTGAGTAATTGTTTTATATATTTGGAGGCTTCTGTATTCAGCGCATAGACATTTATCATTGTTAGCTCTTCCTGATGGATAGACCCTGTAATGATTATATAATGCCCTTCTTCATCTCTTGTTACAGCCTTTAATTTAAAGTCTAGTTTGTCTGATATAAGTATGGCTACTCCCGCTTTCTTTTGACTTCCAGTGGCATGATAAATAGTTCTCCATCCCCTCACTCTCAATCTGAAGGTGTCCTCAGGTCTAAAATGAGTCTCTTGTAGACAGCAAATAGATAGGTCTTGTGTTTTTATCCATTCTGATACCCTATGTCTTTTGGTTGGAGCATTTAGTCCATTTACATTCAGTGTTATTATAGAAAGATATGGGTTTAGAGTCATTGTGATGTCTGTATGTTTTATGCTTGTAGCAATGTCTCTGGTACTTTGTCTCACAGGATCCCCCTTAGGATCTCTTGCAGGGCTCCTTTGGTGTTGGGGAATTCCTTCAGTTTTTGTTTGTTTGGGAAGACCTTTATCTCTCCTTCTATTCTAAATGACAGACTTGCTGGATAAAGGATTCTCGGCTGCATATTTTTTCTGTTCATCACATTCACGATCTCGTGCCAATCCTTTCTGGCCTGCCAAGTTTCAGAAGAGAGATCAGTCACGAGTCTTATAGATCTCCCTTTATATGTTAGGGCACGTTTATCCCTTGCTGCTTTCAGAATTTTCTCTTTATCCTTGTATTCTGCCAGTTTCTCTATGATATGTCGTGCAGAAGATCGATTCAAGTTACGTGTGAAGGGAGTTCTATGTGCCTCTTGGATTTCAATGCCTTTTTCCTTCCCCAGTTCAGGGAAGTTCTCAGCTATTATTTCTTCAAGTACACCTTCAGCACCTTTCCCTCTCTCTTCCTCCTCTGGAATACAAATTATGTGTATATTTTTTTTTTAGTGCATCACTTAGTTCTCTAATTTTCCCCTCATACTCCTGGATTTTTTTATCTTTTTCTCAGCTTCCTCTTCTTCCACAATTTTATCTTCTAGTTCACCTATTCTCTCCTCTGCCTCTTCAATCCGAGCTGTGGTCATTTCCATTTTATTTTGCATCTCGTGTGTAGCGTTTTTTAGCTTCTCCTGACTATTCCTTAGTCACTTGATCTCTGTAGCAATAGATTCTCTGCTGTCTTCTATACTGTTTTCAAGCCCAGTGATTAATTTTATGAGTATATTCTAAATTCACTTTCTGTTATACTATTTAAATCTTTTTTTTATCAGTTCATTAGCTGTTGTTATTTCCTGGAGATTCTTTTGTGGGAAATTCTTCCATTTGGTCATTTTGGATAGTCCCTGGAGTGGTGACGACCTGCAGGGCACTTCCCCTGTGCTGTGGTGTATAACTGGAGTTGGTGGGCGGGGCCACAGTCTGACCTGATGTGTGCCCCCAGCCCACCACTGGGGCCACAGTCAGACTGGTGTGTGCCTTCTGTTTCCCTCTCCTGGGGGGGGATTCACTGTGGGGTGGCGTGGCCTGTCTGGGCTACTTGCACACTGCCAGGCTTGTGGTGCTGGGAATCTGGCATATTAGCTGGGGTGGGTAGGCAAGGTGCACAGGGGCAGCAGGGGCAATCTTAGCTTGTTTCTTCTTCAGTGATCCACTTTAAGAGGGGCCCTGTGGCAGCGGGAGGGAGTCAGACTTGCTACCGGAGGGGTGGCTCCACAGAAGTATAGTGTTGGGTGTTTGCAAGGAGCAAGCAAGTTCCCTGGCAAGAACTGGTTCCCTTTGGGATTTTGGCTGGGGGATGGGCGAGGGAGATGGCGCTGGCCAGCGCCCTTGTTCCCCTCCAAACTGAGCTCTGTCATCCCGGGGCTCAGCAACTCTCCCTCCCATTGTCCTCTAGCCTTCCCACTTTCTGAGCAGAGCTGTTAACTTACGACCTCCCAGATGCTAAGTCCTGCTTGCTGTCGGATCACACTCCTTCTGACCCCTCCGCTTTTGCAAGCCAGACTCGGGGGCTCTACTTGGTTGGCAGGCTGCCCCTCCGCCCCGGCTCCCTCCCACCATTCCGTGTAGTGCGCACCGCCTCTCCGCCCTTCCTACCTTCTCCTGTGGGCTAGTGTCTCCCGTGTCTCCAGAGAAGACATCCAGATGTCCAACCAACACATGAAAAAATGCTCCACATCACTCATCATTAGGGAAATACAAATCAAAACCACAATGAGATACCACCTGACACCTGTCAGTATGGCTAATATTAAAAACCCAGGCAACAACAGATGTTGTCAAGGATACGGAGAAAGAGGTTCTCTTTTGCATCGTTGGTGGGAATGCAAGCTCGTGCAGCCACTCAGGAAAACAGTATGGAGGTTCCTCAAAAAACTAAAAATAGAACTACCCTACGACCCAGCAATTGCACTACTAGGCATTTATCTAAGGGATACACGTGTGCTGTTTCGAAGGGACACAGGCACCCCCATGTTTATAGCAGCACTATCAACAATAGCCAAAGTATGGAAAGAACCCAAATGTCCATCGATGGATGAATGGATAAAGAGAATGTGGTATTACTCTGCAAACAAAAACAATGAAATCTTGTCATTCGCAACTACGTGGACAGAACTGGAGGGTATTATGCTAAGTGATATTAGTCAGAGAAAGACAAAAATCATATGACTTCAATCATATGAGGACTTTAAGAGACAAAACAGATGAACATAAGGGAATGGAAACAAAAATAAAAACAGGGAGGGGGACAAAACAAAACAGACTCATAATTATGGTGAACAAACTGAGGGTTGCTGGAGTGGTTGTGGGAGGGAGGATGGGCTAAATGGGTTAGGAGCATTAAGGAATCTACACCTGAAATTATTGCTTCACTATATGCTAACTAATTTTGATGTAAGGTTTAAAACATAAAAAAAAATAAAGTTAAAAAAAAAGAATGAATGGGTCACCCAGACAATTAGAGAAGAAATTTAAAAAATATATGGAAACAAATGAAATGGAACATACATAAATCCAAACACTTTGGGATGCAGCGAAGGCAGTCCTGAGAGGAAAATGCATTGCAATCCAGGCCTATCTCAAGAAACAAGAAAAATCCAAAATACAAAATCTAACAGCGCATCTAAAGGAAATAGAAGCAGAACAGCAAAGACACCCAAAACTCAGCAGAAGAAGATAAATAATAAAGATTAGAGCAGAAATAAACAATATAGAATCTAAAACAACTGTAGCGCAGATCAATGAAACCAAGAATTGGTTTTTTGAAAAAATAAATAAAATGGATAAACCTCTAGCCAGGCTTCTCAAAATGAAAAGGGAGATGTCCCAAATAGATAAAATCATGAGAAAATGGAATTATCACAACCAATCCCTCAGAAATACAAGCATTTATCAGGGAATCCTATGAAAAATTATAGGCCAGCAAAATGGACAACCTGGAAGTAATGGACAAATTCCTAAACACCCACACACTTCAAAACTCAAACAGGAATATAAAACTTGAAAAGGCCAATAACCAGCGAAGAAATTGAATCAGTTATCAAAAATCTCCCAACAAATAAGAGTCCAGGACCAGATGGCTTCCATGTGGAATTCTACTAGACATTTAATACCTATCCTTCTCAAGCTATTCCAAAAAATATAAATGGAAGGAAAACTTCCAGACTCATTCTATGAAGCCAGTATTTCTTTGATTCCAAAACACACAGATACCCAGGGGAAAAAAGAGAACTACAGCCCAATATCCCTGATGAATATGGATGCAAAAATTCTCAACAAGATACTAGCACATCGAATTCAACCCCATATAAAAGGTTTTATTCACCATGATCAAGAGGGATTCACTCCTGGGCTTCAGAGCTGGTTCAACATTTGCAAATCCATCAACGTGACACATCACATTAATAAAGGAAAAGATAAGAAACATATGATCCTGTCAATCAATGCAGAAAAACATTTGACAAAATTCAGCATCCTTTCTTAATAAAAACCTTCGAGAAAGTTGGGATCAAAGGAACATAGTTAAACTTTATAAAAGCCATTTATGAAAATCCCACAGCTAATATCATCCTCATTGGGGAAAAACTGAGAGCTTTCCTCCTGAGATCAGGAACATGTCAGGGATGTCTACTCTCACTGCCATTGTTTAACATAGTGTTGGAAGTGCTAGCATCAGCAATCAGACAACAAAAGGAAATCAAAGGCATCAAAATTGGCAAACATTAAGTCAAGCTTTCACTTTTGGCAGATGGCATGATATTGTACATGGAAAACCCTATAGACTCCACCTAAATCTGCTAGAACTGATACATGAATTCAGCGATGTCATAGGATACAAAATCAATATACAGAAATCAGTTGAATTCTTATATACTAATAATAAAACAACAGAAAAAAAAGAAGCTGATCCCATTCACAATTGCACAAAGAATCATAATAAACCTAGGAATAAACCTAACCAAAGATTTAAAACATCTGTATGATGAAAACTAGAGAAAGCTTATGAAGAAAATTGAAGAAGATATAAAGAAATGGAAAAAATATTCCGTGTTCATGGATTAGAAAAATAAATATTGTTAAAATGTCAATATTACCCAAATCTATCTACACATTCAATTCAATCCTAATCAAAATTGCACCAACATCGTTCTCAAATCTAGAACAAGCAATCCTAAAATTTGTATGGAACCACAAAATACCCTAAATAGCCAAAGTAATATTGAAGAAGAAGACCAAAGCAGGAGGCATCACAATCCCAGACTTTAGCCTCTACTACAAAGCTGTCATCATCAAGACAGCATGGTATTGGCACCAAAACAGACACATAGACCAATGGAATAGAATAGAAACCCCAGAACTAGACCCAAAAAAGTATGGTCAACTAAACTTTGACAAAGCAGGAAAGAGTATCCAATGGAAAAAAG
Organism: Prionailurus viverrinus; assembly: GCF_022837055.1. Taxonomy (NCBI): domain Eukaryota; kingdom Metazoa; phylum Chordata; class Mammalia; order Carnivora; family Felidae; genus Prionailurus; species Prionailurus viverrinus. Next base: position 45,701,606 of record NC_062579.1, on the reverse strand, counting down.
ACAGTCTCTTTAACAAATGGTGCTGGGAGAACTTGACAGCAACATGCAGAAGGATGAAACTAGACCACTTTCTTACACCATTCACAAAAATAAACTCAAAATATATGAGGGACCTGAATGTGAGACAGAAAATCTTCAAAACCCTAGAGGAGAAAGCAGGAAAAACCCTCTCTGACCTCAGCCACAGCAATTTCTTACTTGACACATCTCCAAAGGCAAGAGAATTAAAAACAAAAATGAACTATTAGGACCCCGTCAGGATTAAAAGCTTCTGCACTGCAAAGGAAACAATCAACAAAACGAAAAGGCAATCGACGGAATAGGAAAAGATATTTGCAAATGACATATCGGACAAAGGGCTAGTATCCAAACTCTATAAAGAACTCATCAAATGCCACAGCAAAAAACCAAATAATCTAGTGAAGAAATGGGCATAAGACATGAATAGACACTTCTGTATAGAAGACATCCAGATGGCCAACAGGCACATGAAATAATGCTGAACGTCTCTCCTCATCAGGGAAATACAAATCAAAACCACAGTGTGATATCACCTCATGTCAGTCAGAGTGGCTCAAATGAAGAAATTAGGAGTGTATAGGTGCTGGAGATGATGTGGAGAAATGGGAACCCTCTTGCACCTTTGGTGGAAATACAAACTGGTGTAGCCACTCTGGAAAACAGTGTGGAGGTTCCTCAAAAATTAAAAATAGATCTACCCTATTACCCAGCAATAGCACTGCTAGGAATTTACCCAAAGGATACAGGAGTGCTGACGCATAGGGGCATTTGTACCCCAATGTTTATAGCAGCACTCTCAACAATACCCAAATTATAGAAAGAGCCGAAATGTCCATCAACTGATGAATGGATAAAGAAATTGTGGTTTATATACACCATGGAATACTATGTGGCAATGAGAAAGAATGAAATCTGGCCCTTTGTAGCAACGTGGATGGAACTGGAGAGTGTGATGCTAAGTGAAATAAGCCATACAGAGAAAGACAGATACCATATGGTTTCACTCTTATGTGGATCCTGAGAAACTTAACAGAAACCCATGGGGGAGGGGAAGAAAAAAAAAGGGGTTAGAGTGGAAAAGAGCCAAAGCATAAGAGACTCTTAAAAACTGAGAAGAAACTGAGGGTTGATGGGGGGTGGGAGGGGGGGGGAGAGTGAGAGATGGGTATTGAGGAGGGCAGCTTTTGGGTTGAGCACTGGGTGTTGTATGGAAACCAATTTGACAATAAACTTCATATATTGAAAAAAATAAAAATAAATAAATAAATAAATAAATAAGCCATCCCCCTATGCACTTCCTCTCTGGTGACCATCAGTTATTTAAAGTTAAGAGTCTGTTTCTTGGTTTGCTTCTCTCTCTTTTTTCAGCTTTGCTCATTTGTTTTGGTTCTTAAGTTCCACATATGAATGAAATCATATGGTATTTGTCTGTCTCTGACTGATTCAGCCACTCTGGAAAACAGTATGGAGATTCCTCAAAAAGCTAAAAATAGAACTACCCTATGATCCAGCAGCAATTGCATAATGAGGTATTTACTCAAAGAACACTAAAATATTAATTCAAAGGGATACATGCACCCCTATGTTTATAGCAGCATTGTCTACAAAAGCCAAACTATGGAAAGAGCCCAAGTGTCCATCGACTGAATGGATGAAGAACATGAGGTACATATATACAATGGAATACTACTGAGACATAAAAAAGAATGAAATCTTGCCACTTGCAATGACATGGATGGAGGTACTAACATTTTTTTTATAATTTTACTACCATAAGTTTACTTAAGGAACCATATTAAGTAAATAATTATACATGTGATACACAGCTAAAATCTAAATCATGAAGGTGAAATATAAAAAAAATTTAGCAAACCATGACTAAATGTAATTCTTCTCCTAATTCAGGAGTTCTTTTATTGGTTTCCTTGGTTTAGAGAAGGTCTAACCCCTGAATCAATATATATATAGCAAGCCTGCCTCCTGTGCCCATGGGAAAATTGCTAATAGAAAATGTAAGTTTTCGGGGCTCCTGGGTGGCGCAGTCGGTTAAGCATCCGACTTCAGCCAGGTCACGATCTCGCGGTCCGTGAGCTCGAGCCCCGCGTCAGGCTCTGGGCTGATGGCTCGGAGCCTGGAGCCTGTTTCCGATTCTGTGTCTCCCTCTCTCTCTGCCCCTGCCCCGTTCATGCTCTGTCTCTCTCTGTCCCAAAAATAAATAAACGTTGAAAAAAAAATTTAAAAAAAAAGAAAAAAAAAGAAAATGTAAGTTTTCCACTGGGTCTAGATGAAACTTTACACCATTTCTGAACATACTTCAACAGGAAGTTTTTCTTGAACTTTAATTTTGGGCTAATAGGCCCTCTTCCAGCCCTTATAGCACACTGAAATACTTCTCTCATGAAGCTGATCACATTATAGTACACCTATCTTTTTGTATGACAGTCTCGTCCATTTGACTATTAGTACCTCAAAGTCAGGAGTTCAATCATCAGTAATCCAATCATCTTTATACTTTTAGCTCTGAGCACTGTGCTTCTTATATGACAAGTACCCAATAAAAGTCTCTGGAATGGAATAATGTAGAGCCACAAGGGCTGGATGTGAATACTGGCTTCACCATTTACTAGCTGTGTGACCTTGGGCAAGTTATTTAACATATCTGGGTTTTGGTGTCTGTATAACATAAAATTAATAATAGTACCTACCTCATAGGATATTCACAGGATAATGTTCAACATAATACATGTACATGCAACATACTTAGAACTGTACTTGACACAAAGTAAGCACTATATAAAAATAAGCCTTTCTTATTTTGAACTGAAATATGCTTCCTTGAGATTTCTATCTATTAGTCCTGGAACTGACCTCTGGAGAAACACAAAGCAAGGCTACTCATTCTTCCATATTACAGCCCCTCAAATATTTCATTTTCTTTACTCTCCCATAGACATCCCTGTTTAACACATTCCTTGTATAATATGGTTTCAATACACTCCACTTTCTTGGTAGATCAGAACAGAACGAGAATAACACCCAGGCTTGGGATGCTATTTCACAGAGACCAAGATGCTTTTACATACTGTTTACTAGGTAAGCAATTTCAAGTGTGACTATAAATATTTCTATCACCAGAAAATCAGAGATGGGATAAAGGTCATCCTACATTTAAATATAATAATGAAAAGTTATATATAATCTAAACATACACAAGATATTGGGAAACTAAATGATAGTATATCCATATGATATATTATACAACCATTAAAATTTAAGTTTTTCAATAATTCTCAGTGACCATGAAAAATATTTATGTAATAATGTTAACTGTAAAAACAGGACACATAAATACACTTAAACTATAATTTAAATTTTGTTTAACATACATGTCACACATTTTTAACAGAAAAACAACTTAATTTTTAAAAAGGATAGCAGAAGAGTTTGGAAGATGATGGTGAAGGGAGAGGACCCTAGGCTTGCCTTGTCCCATGAACACAACTAGAAAACTAACAAATCATCCAAAATACCCCAGAAATCAACCTGAAAGCTGACAGAGTGAACTTGACAAATAAAGAGAGAGAAGAGGTCACATCAAAGAAAGGTGGAAGTGTGGAGACTTGTCTTAGGGAAGAAATGGATGGTGGGTGATGTGGAGGTGAGGGAGCCATGGTCATGGAGAAAGGTGTGCATGCGAGAAGCACACAGGGGAATGCATAAGGAGCAGGATCCCCAAAGCCATTGCCTTGGGAAACAAGAGGGACTGAATTTTGTGAGTTCTTTTAACCAGAAAGGCTTAAAGTCTAGAGTTTTAAGTGTCAGTAGGCTAGGCTGGGAAAGAATCCAGAGGACCTTGCACTGCTCCTGGAGAGAAGGCAGGCAAACAATCTGGGGGAAGACAGCATGGAAACAGTGATATGAAGAAACCACCTGTGGAAAGAAGTGCACCACAGACACTGGCTGACTAATTTGCTTACACCAAGCCCCACACTCCTGTGTTCTGCTAGAAATGTTCTTCTCAGTGAAGCTTACTGCAGACTCAGCAAGGAAGGTCCCTCTCCCAGAGGACCAGCATAAGCCCCTGCAAATACCATATTTCCTGACCAGAGAGACTTGCATGGCACCATTTCTGGGAGAAATGGTGTCAAGTCTCATTTTTAGGCAGACTGGAACACACCTAGTTAAAACTCACCACATTCAAGCCAGGGACCAAACACTGCCTAGAGCAGGTAAGTAGAGCCTCTGCAGACTAGTGGTCAGAAGGACAGAACAGCCAAAATACAACATCAGACCACACACAGCACACACTGGAGATACTCCATGAAGTGCCAGGCCCTGGTCACTACATGACCTCTTCTTCATAAGACCGGTACTTTCAGGAGCAGGAGAGAAAACTGGCTTTTCTAACACAGAGAAGAAGGAAGAAACTTAGACAAAATGCAAAGATGGAGGAATGTATCTCAAATGAAAGAACAAGATAATGTCATGGCCACAGATCTAAACAAAACAGATATAAGTGAAATGCCCGATGAAGAATATAAAGAAACAATCATAAGGATACTCACTGGGCTTCAGGAAAGAAGACATCTGGGAGACAGAGATAGGAGAGTTAAAATATAATCATTCAGAGATGAAGAATGCAATAAATGAGATTAGAAACAGACTTGATGCAATGAATAGCAAGGCTTGAAGAAGCAGAGGTACAAATTAGTGACCTAGAAACCAAAGTAATGGAAAGTAATGTAGCAAAACAAAAGAGAGAAAGAAGTATGCAATATGAGATTAGACTCAGGGAACTCAGTGACTCCATTAAAATTAATAACATTTATATACTAGGAGTCTCAAAAGAAGAAGAGAGAGAAATTGGGGCAGAAATTTTACTTGAAGAAATAATATCTGAACATTTCCCTAATCTGGGGAAGGTAACAGACACCCAGAACCAGGAAGTATAGAGAACTTCCATAGAAATCAACAAAAGCAGGACAACACCAAGACATATTGTAATTAAATTTGCAAAATATAGTGATTAAAAAACATTAAGAGAAGCAAGACAAAAGATGTTAATAATATACCAGGGAAAACCAATAAGTCTAGCTGAAGATTTCTCAACACAAACTTGGCAAGCAGAAGGGAGTGGCATGATATATTCAAAGTGCTGAATGGGAAAAATCTGCAGCCAAGAAAAGGCTAACATTAAGAATAGAAGGGGAGATTAAGAATTTCCCAGACAAACAAAAACTAAGGAGTTGTGACCACTAAACCAGCCCTGCAATAAATATTAAAGGAGACTATTTAAGTGGAAAGGAGAGACCAAAAGTGACAAAGACAAAAAAGGACCAGAGAAAATCTCCAGAAACAACATCAAAACAAGTAATAGAATGGCACTAAACACATATCTGTCAAAAATTACTTTGAATGTAAATGGAATAAATACTCCATCAACAGACATAGGGTATAACATGGATAAAAAACAAGATCCATCTACATGTTGCCTATAAGAGACTCAAATTAGTCCTAAGATACCTACAGATTGACAGTGAAGGAATGAAGAAATATTTATCATGCAATAGGATGTCAAAGAAAGTCTAAGTAGCAATATTTATATTGGACAAACTAGAGTTTATTTATTTTTTATTTTAAGCTTATTTATTTATTTATTCATATAATCTGTTGTCAAGTTGGCTAATATATAGTGTATACAGTGTGCTCTTGGTTTTGGGGGTGGATTTCCGTGATTCATTGCTTACATACAACATCCAGTGCTCATCCCAACAAGTGCTTTCCTTAATACCCATCACCCAATTCCCCTCTCCCCTGCACCCCCCAGCAACCCTCAATTTGTTCTCTGTATTTAAGAGTCTCTTATGGTTTGCCTCCCTACCTCTATTTCAACAATAGCCAAATTATGGAAAGAGCCTAAATGTCCTTCAACTGATGAATGGGTAAAGAAGATGTGGTTTATATATACAATGTAATACTACTTGTCAATGGCAAAGAATGAAATACTGCCATTTGCAGCAACGTGAAAGGAACTCTAGAGTATTATGCTAAGTGAATAAATCAGTCAGAGAAAGATATCATATGTTTACATTCATATGTGGAACTTGAGAAACTTAACAGAAGACCATGGGAGAAGGGAAGGGGAAAAATATTTTTTATCTTGAGACAGAGAGAGAGAAAGAGAGAGAGAGAGAGAGAGAGAGAGAGAGAGAGAATCCCAAGCAGGCTCTGCACTGGCAACATACAGCCCAAGGTGGGGTTCGAACCCATGAACTCTGAGATCATGACCTGAGCCAAAACCAAGAGTTGGATGCTTAACCGACTGAGCCACCCAGGTGCCCTGGACACTCTAAATTTTAAAACACAGACTGTAACAAAAGACAAAGAAGGACAATGTATCATTAAAAAGGGGGGCAATTAAAACAGAAGGTACAACAACTGTAAATACTTATGTCCCCATCACAGAATGCCTAAATATATAAAACAATTAATAATAAACAGAAAGGAACTAATTGATAATAATACAATAATAGTAGGGTACATTAACACTCCATTTACATCAATAGGTCATTTAAACAGATTATGAATAAGAAAACAATGACACACTTTGAATGACACACTGACCCAGATGGACTTAACAGATATATTTAAAACATTCCTTCCTAAAACAGCAGAATACACATTCTTTTCAAGTGCACGTGAGACGTAGTCCAGAATAGATAACATATAAAGTCACAAATTAGGACTGAACATATACAAAAAGATTGAAATCATACCATTCATCTTTTTTGACCACAACACTATGAAACTAGTAGTCAATCATGAGAAAAAAATTGGAAAGACCACAAACACATGGAAGTTAAACAACATGCTACTAAAGAGTGAATGGGTCAACCAGGAAATCAAAGGCAAAATATAAAATACATAGAAAGAAATGAAAATGAAAACACCACAGTCTAAAAGGTTTAGGATGCAGTAATAGCAATTCTGAGAGGGAATAATATGGCAATATAGGCTTGCCTCAAGAAACAAAAAAAATCCCAAATAAACTATGTAAACCTACACTTACAAACAAGCTAGAAGAAAGAAAGAAAGAAAGAAAGAAAGAAAGAAAGAAAGAGCCAGAAGAGGGAAGGAAATAATAAACATTAGAGAACGAATAAGTGATATAGAAACTAAAAAAAAAAAAAAAAAAAAAACCACAAAGGATAGATCAATGAAATGAGGAGCTGACTCTTTGAAAAAAAAAGTGATAAACCTCTAGCAATACTTATCAAAAAGAAAAGAAAAAGAACCCAAAAATCACAAATGAAAGAGGAAAAATAACAACCAACAGCACAGAAATACAATTATAAGAGACTACTATGAAAAAAATGCCAATAAATTGGACAAACTGGAAAAAATGGGCAAATTCCTCAAAACATATAAACTACCAAAACTGAAACAAAAAGAAGTAGAAAAGGTAAACAGACTGATAATCAGCAAGGATATTTAATCACTAATCAAAAAAAAAAATCCCAACAAACAAAAAGCTAGAGCCAGATGGTTTCTCAGAGGAATTCTAGCAAACATGTAAAGAAAAGTTAGTACCTGTTCATCTCAAAATATTCCAAAAAATAGAAAAGGAAGGGCAATTTCCAAATTCCTTCTATGAAGCCAGCATTACCCCAATACCAAACCAGATAAAAGATTGACCAAATAGAGAACTACTTGCCAATATCCCTGATGAACATAGATGCAAAAATCCTCAACAGATACTAGCAAACTGAATCCCACAAGACATTAAAAAATCATTTACCATGATCATGTGGGATTTATTCATGGATTACTAGAGTGTTTCAATATTTGTAAATCAATCCACCAACACCACATTAATAAAACAAACTGGGTAAGAGCTATAAAATAATTTCAATTAACATAGAAAAATAATTTGACAAAGTACATCTATTCATGATAGAAATCCTCAAAAATTAGGTTTAGAGGGACCATACTTCAACATAATAAAGGCAATATATGAAAAACCCACAGCTAATATGATCCTCAGTGGGGAAAACTGAGTGATTTTCCTCTGTGGTCAGGAACAAGACAGAGATGTCCACTCTCACCACTGTTATTTATCATAGTATTGGACGTTTTAGCCACAGCAATCAGACAACAAAAATAAACAAAGACATCCAAATAACTAAGGAAGAACTAAAATTTTCACTATTTTATATGACATGATACTCTATATGGAAAACCTAAAAGTCTCCACCAAAAAACTCGTACAAATGAAAAACAAATTTAGTAAAGGCATAGGATATAAAATCAACGTACAGAAATCTGTTGCATTTTTATACACCAATAATGAAGCAGCAAAAAGATAAATTAAGGAGTCAATTCCATTTGCAGTTGCACCAAAATACATATGACACCCAGGAAGAAACCTAACCAAAGAGGTGAAAGATCTGCACTCTGAAAACTATAAAACACTTATAAAAGTAATTGAAGAGGACACAAGGAAATGA